>NC_058055.1:10868321-11179571 GCF_020085105.1 Siniperca chuatsi
AGAGAGATCTACAGTGGGAGTCCTGCTCACTTGAGACTTGTTAATGTGCAAATGTAATTCTGCCTGTGTGAAATTTGTTGTTGTTTGACATTTTCCTGTATCCATATTAAAAATGTCAAAGAACACATCCAGAACATACCAGTGTAAGGGTGAACATGAATAGAAAGACAGAAAAGAGTAAGTGCAACTTTCCCTCTAAGATTATATTAAGTTAAATTCACAGGACAAGACAGTTCACCCAGTGCAATATATTATGTCTGGAAGGTGTGGTGGAGTTAGGGGGATACAGTATGGGAGTTGAGGAATCACAACATAGGGGAAAGCCCTCTAACTGTGTGACTCTCCTCATAGGGATGGAAAGTCTGCCAGAGTTGAATGGGTTGGAGATTGTGACGTTGCTGTTGCTTATTTTTCGATCAGTGTCTCTGATATTGTGTTGTGCATGTTAATAAGTTGTATCATACCGTTCTGGGTAATTATTTGGTAAAAAAATATTTTGGATGTATTCATATTCAGTAGATTTTCAATTAGTTTTGTCAATGAATGTACAATAAGTTTTCTTCTTTTAAAACCTTTCAGAACTGTTACTTTTATTGTTTAAAAAAAAAAAACCATAATTTCCTGCATGCATTTTTCTGATCCCAACTCAATGGTAGCAGTGTGCAGTCACAGCTCTCAAGGACCAACTCCAGTTCTGAGGCTAGTGACGGGGAGTTTCCTATTACCTAATGCGCATTTTTAATTAACACTCTCAAATGTTTTTAAGGGAAGATTCCCTGCTTTCCTACAGCTCTGAACCTATGATGCTGGAAAGACTGAGTGATGTCACTGTGGGAGGCAGCCAAATTTATTCACTTGATCAATTAAGTGGGGTCATGGAGGAGGCAAATGTCTAAGCTTCTCTATCACTCCTCCCACAGTTTTTTTTTCTGTGTTTGATTAATTAACTTTGACAAATAGCTTCACCAGAGAAAATAAAGAATTCCAAGATAGATGTACTTTTAAATCATCAAATCACAGGACAGCTTCGAAAGTCATGTGACCAAGCACATGCCAGTATCGCACTGTCTGTTAAAGACAGACATATCAAATGTAGATAGAGTGCATTTGGATAGATTTAGATTAAAAATGTTCTTAGTGAACCATGTTCAATAACAAATTTGGCCCTTTATGCTCTATGTCAAATCCGTCTCATTGTTCAACAAATACTGAATACTACTTAACTTTACATGTTTAGCCTACATGACTGTGGTTGTTGGTTCAGGCTACAGATTAATAACATTTAAGGCTAACTATAATAAGAAAACCACAGGTCAGAAGTGTTGGTGTCCTCCTCTGCAGTAGGCCAAGCCAGTTCTATTGCTCAACTGGGTCGGCCGTATGCCTGACCTTGCTTTGAAGTGATCTCTGTCAGCGCCGTGCCGTTAGCCATGTCACTAAGAGGCTTGCAGGCTGCAGATCAGTTTAGCACAGCCTCACCTGACTAATCTGATTACTTCAACAAGGCTGCTGTCAATGTGCAAGACAGAATAAACAAGAACAAACGCATCGTCACCCTTCCACATGTCTTCATATTCATAAAGCTCAGCACTGAAGCTATGATGAAGGCGTTTGCTGTATTGTTTATGAGCATCTTTATATTTAAATGTTTGTTTTTTTATGTGGAGTGTCGTCCCCCCCCCCAACGCCTTAAATTCCAGCTGTAGTGCTACAGTGAACTGTACATGCTGCCAGGTCAAGAGAGCAACAGCAGAGTAGAGTACATTCAGAAGCTTATCACAAGTTATTTTAAGCCCTCGCATCCAGCTCACATAGTTCTTATGCCTTTATTAACATTACTCCCCATTTGTAAGATGCTTATGTTGACCTGTGTTCTGTGACTATTATCTTGTCCAGAATTTGAAGGAAGCCCTCAGGAAGGGGGCTACAAAGACGTCAGCAGGGGCATGTAGCCTCAGATAATGTGAAGAAAACTCGTCATATTAAAGACACCTTGACATAATTTATCAATCTAACAGAAGACATTATTTTCTGGTATTTTATCAGGGGTGAGATTCAGGTTACTGAGGAAAAAAAACGTGTTACAATCCAAGCTGTAATTGGCTTAATGATGGGATAAAAGAACCATTTTATTGGTGTGTGTGTGTGTGGAGAGTTTTAGCCGTGCTAAATTTCAGTTAGCATCTTTAGTTACTGTAGTAAGACTAGGGAAATGGCAAAGAGCATGAGTAAAGTGCCTTTATCACTGCACCAGCTTCAAGCCCCAGGTGATTACATGCAATTCTGTTATATGTGGTAGTCATCGGGGATATGTATACAATTAACATTGCAAATGTTTTCTTTGTTCTGCATTAAATGAGGAAGTTTATTAATAAGGTTTATTATTATATGTATTATTTATTATTATTATTATAATACATGTTTTGCTTTGGGGACACTAGCGGCGAGAATTAAAGTTCCTCACTAATACAACTACATGTGAGGTTAAGGTAAAGTTCCAGCAAATGAATGACAAGTTTCTCACAAGAGCATGTCTTTTTTGGGGTCCTTTTTTTCCTAATAAATAAGACAGCAGTTTTGTGCTCTGAAGAACTCATCTTTCATTTAACAGCAGTTCTGGTTTGTGCCTCATCCCCTTGATTTCAGACAGGTGTAGGTGGGAAGAGGGACTGTAAATCGGTCCAAGCTCAGTGTTAGCCACCATTTTCATCACAATTATTCCCAGTTCTGACTATTAAAATAGCAGCTTAATCCATCAATCGAATCAGTCTTATAATGCTCAGGGTTTGTTTTAGGTTATTTTAAAACAGTTGTGAACATGTAAAATTATCCAGGCTGCAGAGTGAATATTCCTCTACTTTCACCTTCTTTTTCATCTCCTCCAGCCCTCCCCCAACACACACACTCTTCCCACACTAGTATGGATTAAAAGCTAAAGAGGGTTGAGAAGTTAAAGCTTACCAGTCCTTTCCACTCTCCCCTTTCTTTTACCTGTTACCTCTCCCCATCTCTCTGCCAATCTATTTTTTACCAATCCATTCTCCGGATCAGGGTTGGACATCTTCTCATGCACAGTCCCTTGCTCTATGGTTTGGGTTGGGTCCCAGTCCAAAACAGGGAGAAGCAAGAACTAAAGCAAGACTAAACTACTGGAAATGTGGAGGTTTTAATTTTCAGGACTGTCTTCAAGGAATTTGGATACAAGAGGAGATAATTAGATTGTTTTTTAACTTTCTATGCTATTTGGATTACCTATGATATTTTTTCCCAATAAAAGGACAAAGATAACTTTTCCTGCTGTATACTTCTGTATACTTAATCCACCTGGGATTTGGATGGTGCAATTCAATGACAGGCTCCGCTCCAGGTCAGAACCGTCTCTTATTAAATCTGTTTCACTGAATTGTCTTGTCATTGATTTACCACTATTAAGGGTAATATAGGTATGGTTTTGTTAATGTAATTAATGTATCCATCATACATTGTCATTGTATCCTTGTTCAAATCTGTTTGCAGCAGAGTTACTCCAGTGAAGGTGAAACTGTTGGATCACCAAAGATTGTCTAAATTCATACATTTGTTATAGACTTTTAGAAAATTGCTTTACACAATGTAAAAAGGATTTTGAGGAATTAACATAATTTGACCTATTTCCTATTTTCAGTAGCACTTTAGAACAAGGCTAGCATATTAGTGCTAGCATCAGTGCTCCTCTTAACCTATTAGCAACTGATAAGCCAATGTCAATATTGCCCACTTTAGAAGGCTTGTTAGTTGCCGCTTTCTTGCTGCATTTCCACTTGAAGATAAGGACAGAAATCAGGCTCGTGGTATTTTGTGCTGTTAAAATGTATTTTTTGAACCACTGAAAGCCACAGGTGGTTTACACCATGCCTCATTTAAGATAGACGGCGTGATAGACAGATAGATGCAAATATAAACTAGAGCTAGACTGATAAATCAGCCAGGCCGATATACGGGCCGATATCAGCTTATTACAGAGATATATTGTATTGGTGTATATATGGGCCGATAAGTAACAAGAAATTGCAGGACAGAAATGCCAAACTAAGTTTGAGGTAATTTAGAAATGGTGTCACTGTTACATACTTTGTCCACCAGGGACATTGACTGAAGTTAATCTGTAAGATGTCCCAATTAGTATGTATCTTTGTCCCAATTCATTCATTAATTTACATGTTTTTAAACTCTCAAATATTAATATTAATCGGACCATAATATGAACACAAGCACAAGATTGTTGGCTTCTTTGGTAAGTGGTAATACTTTTAGTATTTTAAGCTATGGACTAAAGTTTTTGAATTATCTTCATAAACCAATATTGTATTGGTGGAACATTTTTATTTCTTTCAGGCTGAACTTCCATATACTTAAGAAGCAATGTTCTAGCTCAATGCATTAGCTGCAATTAAACTTCCCCTCACTACTGGCAGGTACATCAAACCTTTTGCTCAGCTGTCAATGTCAATACTTTTGCCATAGGCAGCCATTTTTAAAAAGTGTGTAAGTTAGTGTGTGTCTTTCAGCAATAACGTAAGTTAATGTTTGAAGATTAATAAAGGACCCAACTGTCTTTTCTAATTTAACCTGAAACACCAGTGTAAGCTCCCTCCTACTATCATTTAATCTTGAGATATTTCTGGCAGCTAATACAAATTTAGATGCTGGTTTCAAGAATCTGGGGTGTGACTGGAGTTGAAGAGAAATCATCCAGAAATGGATGGCTGAGAAGATCTCAAGAGACTGACTTTAGAAGGGAAAAGAGATATCAAGAACAAATAGAGACATCAAGGCCAGATTTAGCTCCACGTTATCTGGCACTTGATTTTTTAAAGTCTGTGGCCCCGGCAGAGCTAATCAGCTTGCCACACACATGCCATTAATTCTCCAAGGACAGCACTGGCATGCTGCGAACCATGTCCTCTGTGAGACAGATGGATGCTGATAAGATTCAACATCACATTCTGTTAAACAAAACAGCTCAGTAACATTCAAGTTCATGCCTGTATCCTGGAGACTGTTTAAGCCCTGAGGTGTCCGTACTTGTATCACAGAACTTAGGAAGCAAAAACAGATCACACTGACTTGTCATGCTACAAATTTCCTAATTCTTTCCATCTCTTTTTCTTTTTTTCTGGAGGCAGTGATGGCTTGGGGTTGTCCCTTCACCGGTCCAGCTTTGGACTAGAGGCCTGCTGAGTGCCAAGGGAGACAGTCCCATCCACAAAGACACACTCACTGTCACACTAATCACCATATACTCTCCACTCCTCTTCTGTGTCTAAAGCATCAGAATAGCTGTGCTAGGAAATGGCAAGTCACAGAGACCCTCGCTTTCTGCATAACCTGTCCTACCACCCACGATGGCAGCACGACTCAATAAAAGTGAAGAGGAAAGGACATATGCAGACAGTGGCTAAAAACAATTGCAGTGGATATAGTCTCTTTAAATCATTAGCAGCTTCATCATCATTGTCATCAGGATCATTGTCATCAAAACCACAGTTTCCCTCATCTCCTGTGCAATGCTACAGGAGCTGGTGGGGGAACTGGTTTCTTCTGCCCTTACTCATGGTCTCATTTATGCCCTGCCAATCCTGGGCAACCACTTTCAAGGTAGCCCTGGTTGGACCCTGGACGTGCGACCTGTTATACTCCAAAGCCCTCCCTGACTTGGCAGCCCGCCTCGCCACCACTCGCATAAACAAGGACCCCTACCTCAACAAAGGCTACTGGTATGACTACACACTGATTAATGAGGACTGCAAGTCCTCCCGTGCCCTTGCTCGCTTTGCTGAGCTGAAAAGTTATGGCGCTGCTTTCCTGGGCCCCGCCAACCCAGGCTACTGCTCCTCAGCTGCTTTGTATGCAAAAGAGTGGGATGTTGGGATTCTTTCCTGGGGTTGCCTCAAACCCAACATGAAAAGAGGAGAGATGTATCCCACCTTCCTGCGTCCGTTGCCACTATCCTCCCGTGTACTCTTCACTGTGTTGCGGTACTTTCGTTGGGCCCATGTGGCCATAATCTCAGAGGAGACAGACATCTGGGAAGCCACAGGACAGGAGCTGGCCTCATCACTGAGGGCCCTTGGCCTGCCTGTCAACCCTGTGGTCACTATTGGGGACGACAAGGACGGGCCTCGAAGAGCCCTGACAAAAGTGCGAGATGCAGACCGGGTCAGAGGTGAATTGTAGATGTACAGATTATCGAAATAAGACAAAAAACAATTAATGTATAATACCATTAAAACAACAATTTTATTCTACATGAATCATGCAAATATATTTTTAATCCCTCCTCTCTCCACAGTGGTCATTCTGTGCATGCCTTCTGTCCTGATTGGTGGCCAATCCCAATACCAACTTCTGACAACAGCCTTGGCCATGCGTATGATCGACCGTGGCTACGTGTTCATCCCCTACGACACCCTCCTCTACGCACTACCCTACAAGGATGCTCACTATTATTTGCTAGGCAATGACACCAAGCTGCGGAAAGCCTATGATGGGGTCCTCACCATCACTGTGGACTCTGGAGAACGCAATTTCTATGAGGCCTTCAAAGATGCTCAGGACAGCTATGAAATCCGCAGCAGCACCCCACCAGAGCAGGTGAGATAATAGAAAAAGGTGACAAATGTGGAAGAAGAGAAAAAACAAATACACTTATACAAACATTTGAATTTAATCAAAATCGTCACGTCACTGTCTCCTCTGTCAGGTTTCTCCTTTCTTTGGCACCATCTACAACATGATGTACTACATAGCTATGGCTGCTGAGCAGGCCCGCGACAATGGAGGCCGCTGGGTTACTGGTCAGATCCTGGGTGACAGCAAGGGTGGCTTTGAATTTCAAGGCTTCAATCAGCCCTTGAGGGCCGGCAGGAACGGCGAAGGCATGCAGGCACGCTATGTAGTGCTTGACTACAGTGGCATGGGCACCTCTCTCTACTCCACTCATGCTCTGGAGGCTGCTCATACAGATGGCAGGACCGGGGGCTTGAAATACCTCAGTCGTTCAATCCATTTTGCAGGCAGCACGCCCTACAAAGACTCAGGTTGCTGGTTTAGTCCATACTTTGCCTGTACTGGAGGTGAGTGAAGTAGTAGTGTCACTGCAGGGAGTAAAAGCTGGTACATTGCTGAATTCAGTGCATTCAAACTGTCTGTCTTTGTGTTTTTTCTTCTCTTCTTCTCATCCCAAAGGCATAGATCCAGTCACTCTCCTCTTTCTGTTCGTTGTGCTCATTTTATTGGCTGGATCTGGAGCTAAATTCTTTGTTTATTTCAAGTATGTACAGCAGAATATCAAAGAATATTTCATCAGATGCTGTTTTGTGTGATTTTTAGAAAATATTATGATTGTTTTTCTTTTTTTGTCTGTCCAGGAGAAGCGGCAGGGTTGGGCTCAGCTTTGGAGGTGGTGGTAACGGTGGATCAAAGAAGGTAGTCCTGACCCTGGATGACCTGGTCTTCATCAACACTCAAGTTAGCAAACGGGTCAGTTCTGTGCTGAATCTTTGACAATACCGACTGTCTTTTGCTGTGGTTTGCTTCTCTCTGCTTTGCAAGTGTGTGATGTATGAAAGTTGTTTACCTGTAAAAGATTATTCACTCTAACCCTAACCCCTCCTCTTTGAACTGTGTGTATGAGCAGAGGATCAATGACGAAAGTATCTTGAAAAGCCAGCTGGATATAAAGACTCCTCACCACTCGGTGTCCGGTCGCAGCTACTTGGCCTCCACACCAGAGAGCTCGAATATCGCTGTGTTTGAGGTGAGGCGAGTCTGTCATGACACATTCAATATACTCCTGCTTACTATTTGGGGGCTTATGCCTTTGGAAGCTTTTGGTTTCACAAAGACTGTGCTGTTTTGTGTATATCCCAGGGTGACTGGGTTTGGTTGAAGAAATGCCCCAGTGGAGTAGTATCGGGTGTCAACAGCGATACTGAGTTTGTCTTTGTCAAGGTAAGTGAATGTGTGAGGGAAGCACTGACTTTCTGTATTCAGACGTTTGTTTTCCTGACTAAGGCATAGCAGTCGTTATTAAAACAACTGACTCTCCATTGTTGCCAGAAAACACAAAATACAGACTGGTCTGGTTCAGTGATTACACATATACATATATACTGTCCCTGTTCCTGGCCACAAAAAAAGTATCAAGCTGAGTGATATTCCTCTTGCAAGTCTCTTTCATTCACAAAACAAACTTGACGGTACACAGCCTCGATGTTTCCATTGTCTTCCTTTCAGCTCAGAGACATGAGGCACGAGAACCTCAATCTGTTCCTGGGACTGTTCTTCGACTTTGGGATCTTTGGTGTTGTGACCGAGCACTGCTCCAGGGGCAGCTTGGAGGATCTGCTCAGCAACGAGGATGTACGTCTTGACTGGATGTTCAAGTCCTCCCTGTTAATGGATCTGATTCGGGTAAGAGAGACAAAATGACACACTCTTGTTTCATTTCCTTTCATCTTTTCATGTTTTGTCATCACTCACACATTTTCCACAAACTGTTCTCAGGGAATGAAGTACCTGCACAATCGTGACATCATCCACGGACGGCTCAAATCCCGTAACTGTGTGGTAGACGGGCGCTTTGTATTGAAAGTGACAGATTATGGGTTCAATGAACTTTTGATTTCCCAAAGCATTGACATTGACAAGGAAAAGCCAGAGGGTGAGTTCATGTGCATCCACAGACCCATTCAGTGACTTTGCCCGCACATATCTATTTTCTTTGTTTATTTATCATTGTCCATTTTTTTCCCAATAAAGATCTGCTTTGGACGTCTCCTGAGCTGCTGCGAAGTTCCAGTCTGAGGAGGAAGGGCACTTTCTTGGGAGATGTCTACAGCTTCGCCATCATCACGCAGGAGGTCATCTCTCGCTCTGCACCTTTCTGCATGCTGGACATGCCTCCCAAGGGTGAGTGATATGGTATTAGTAACCCCAAGGGATGTTAACATGAAAAGAAACAATGATGTAGTAGAAGGTATTGGAGCCATGTGCAAAAGGTCAATTCATAGTTTAAATCTTTTTGGAAATGTTCATCCTGTTTTGTATGTTCTCCACCTGTGTAAAAGGCCAATGACTGACCTGTTTTTATCACCAATGATTCATAGTTATTTTACAAAGTTGCACAATATCAAATTAGAAACAATGAATTTTTATGTTTTGTGCATGTCTGTGTGTTCCTGACATCCATGCGTTCTTGTCTGTGTGGTTGTGTTGTTTGTGTGTGTTGACAGAGATTATCAGCAAGGTCAAAGAGCCTCCTCCGTTGTGTCGGCCTGTTGTGTCAGTGGACGAGGCCCCGCTGGATGTGATACAGATTATGAAACAGGCCTGGAGTGAAGAGCCGGAGAAGAGGCCGACATTTGAGGAGATCTTCAAACAGGTAAAAACACTGAAAACACACGTTGACCCAGATCTACTCCTCCTTACATGTTGTTCTGTACAAAAGTAGCAAGCTGGAGACGACATTCCTGCTCCCTCCTTTTCATGTGACAGTTCAAGAGCATCACCAAGGGAAAGAAGACCAACATCATCGACTCTATGCTGCGCATGTTGGAACAGTACTCGTCCAACTTGGAGGATCTTATTAGAGAGAGGACAGAGGAGCTGGAGGTGGAGAGACAGAAGACTGACAAACTGGTGGCTCAGATGTTGCCCAAGTGAGTATCCAGCAACTGACACATGAAAAGACAATAAAACTAGCTATTGAGACTGATGAGCAACAATATCCTCTGGAGGCCTTTAGAGCATCAGCACAATTACAGTGGAATATGATATTTAAATGTTGCTCCTTTAACTTCCTCAGGGAGGTCAAAGGTGATCGGTGCTCAGTTCAGCAGGGTTGCGGCTTCCTGACATACAGTAGTGGTATTAGTAGTCTTCTGCAGGGATTTAACAATAATTCTCAGGAACTGTGGAGACCAGGCCAGCTGTGCAAAATGCATCTGAATCAAGACCACAGAGAAAATGTTGAGAGATTGTTATTGAATTGTAGCTGTCATCTCTTGAGCAGGAAAACACAATTGAACAGTCAAAATAGTCAAAACGTATTTCTTTATTTTTCTTTTACATCTCTCTTCCGTCATGTCTCAAACTTTTCCACCAGATTATGGCTGCTGATTTCAGCAACTGTGGGAATATTTGGTGCAACAACCAATGATGTAAATGTGATCAGACAGTCAAACCCGTCTAAAGCAAACACCATCATTGAAAACTTCTTTAGATTTTGCTTGCTCTTACCAATTCTGTGCTTTTTCACACATAACACAAAATAACTAAATATACTGTAAGTGATGTTTAACCTCAAATGCAACACTTGGTATAAAACCACCAGACCAAATTCATCAACTGTGTCCTGCTAGTAGATTTTATGACAATGATTTTATGCCTGACAATGTCTCAATATGTGCAACAGGTCAGCCACCTCAGTTTTGTTTTCTTTTATGAATTGTAGTGTAAATGATCACCAGAAATGTTTCTGTCTTAGAATTTGATGTTATTGTCAGAATTTTCTTCATCTAAAAGTCAAAACAAGGATACCTTGTTCATAGCTTCACAGCACTGAATTTTGTTGAATCATCAATCAAATAAATCACTGATCTGCCAAAAGAGAGGTGGCGTTCCTCTATTTAAACGTTACATATTGAGAGGAGAGAGTCACACCATGCTGTCATTGCACACACACATTATACTGTATCTCAGTCATCTATTTAGAGGGGTCACTTTGCCTGTTTGCAATGATCAATAATAATAGTTTGGGAGGAGATCCTGAAGTCATCACATTTATGGGATCAGAAAGGGATGATGTCTGTTAAAGTCTCTGTGTGCTGAAAAATGAAATCCAAGGAAGTATAAAATTACTTTCAGCAGTCTCAGGCTCTTGAGAGAAGACTGTTTCTTCTTCAGCACCTCAGAGTGTCCTCCACTCACCATTTTCCTCCTTCAGGTCTGTGGCCCAGGCGCTGAAGACAGGCAAGCCCGTCAAACCTGAGCATTTCAGCGAGGTCACGCTGTACTTCAGTGACATTGTGGGCTTCACCACCATCTCAGCTCTCAGCGAGCCCATTGAGGTGGTTGACTTACTCAATGACCTCTACACACTCTTTGATGCTATCATTGGACTGCATGATGTGTACAAGGTGAGTGTTGGGGGATCGTGCGTACAGTATCTATGATGAAAGCAGCGTTTTTGTAATATTTCATTTCATTTATTGCTCACTTTTTGTATTTTTTGGTGTTTTTGGTAGTGGTGTGATCTTTAAATATGTTTCAGTATTTTAAAGACAGACACTTAGAAGAGATCTTTTGGAGACTAAATAAATCAGCTTTGGTATAAATAAGCCAAACTTAATTGTGCTTTTATCCTGCAAAAAAAAAAGAAAGTTTTTTTTAAATTTAATTTGTTAATTTAAAAATAAATAAGTTTTTGTTTTAGCTTTTTAACAAAACATACAAATTCAGTCTTTTTTTTAAATTTCTTGTCAAAATTTCTCTATATTGTTGATTTGCTAAAACATTGCTTCTGTTGCGTCTAAATCTGTCCACTATTTATTAAGAGAATGCCTTTATTTTGGTGGTGGCCCGTACTTTCAAACTTTGTAGTGTTGAACTAGTGAAAGAAAAATACTACATTGTGTGTGTGTGTGTGTGTGTGTGTGTGTGTGTGTGTTGAACTCTTATTTTTATGGTATTTAGGTGGAAACTATCGGAGATGCCTACATGGTAGCCTCAGGAGTCCCCACTAGGAACGGCAACCGGCATGCAGCTGAGATGGCCAACATGTCTCTTGACATCCTCCACTGCATTGGGACCTTCAAGATGAGGCACATGCCTGAATTAAAAGTCAGGATCCGTATTGGCCTGCACTCTGGTGAGCAATATGTTCATCCTCTCTGTGCTGTGATAAACTATGCTCTAATCATCATGATATACAGTTGTAATGTGGCATATGGAAAGTTCTTCACCATGGGTAATTACATTAAGAGTTGCATACATGTGTAATGAGTAATATGATAATAAATCCAGACTTCTGGGTGAGTAAAAGTTCATTTGTTGCAGAGGAATAAGAATACAGGAACCCAAGATGCTAAGGCAAGGAGGTATTTTTACCTCCTTTATCCTCGTCTGGAACTTATTCCTGGAACAGTGAAACGCTATCTACTTAGAGTGCTGTCATCCAATTAACACACTGCGTACTTTAGATTTCTAACTCCATTCTGTGAATTTCTTTATGCACACAGAGGTGGTAGTGCACAGCTTTAATGTCATGTATTGGGAAAAGAATTGTGTGCTTTTATTGAAAAGCTAAGAGATTATCAGTCTAGTAAAAAGAGTGGGGACAAAAACTATATTGAAGACTGAGTCACAATGTAACAATTTGACACACAAAATGGTCTATGATATAAGATATAGCTTGCCAAGGAGAGAGGCATCCTATTCAAAGTCCCAAACATGTGTGTGTGTGTGTGTGTGTGTGTGTGTGTGTGTTCTTGCATGCTATGTTTGCAGGCCCAGTGGTAGCAGGAGTAGTGGGTCTTACGATGCCTCGATACTGTCTGTTTGGAGACACTGTCAACACAGCATCTCGAATGGAGTCCACAGGGTTGCGTGAGTGTCTCATACAGTCTCTATTATATAGATCAGACAGATCTCCTCTTCCTTTCTATCCTTCTTTGAAATTGACATAGTGGTTGAGAGAACAGGTGTAGTTTCTGTGCATGCTGCTTGAGGCTAAATAGGGCTTTAAGTGAGCAGTCCGTACTAATCCTTTAAGACTATCAGCAGAATTAGAGGCCAATTTAAAGTCTCAGTGTAAATGTCGTCAATGACCAAGTTTGCCTCAGCTGCCTTCTGTATAAATTAAGTATAAACAATAAAGTATTAGCTACTAAGTAAACGTTACATGTATTTAAAAATCTAATTCTCACATTTGATGGAGATCCTAGAAGAGCATACTGTAATAAATTAAACTATTCAACTTTAAACTGGTCAGTGGCAGTTTCAGTCTAATTTACTGTATCTAAAATTACAATACAATACACTTATGCATGACTATACCTTATGTTTGCCATTAGGAGCAAAGCAATGATGAGTAGTCTACTGCCACCAAGTGGCTTAATGCCAAAATGACAGCCTGACTTTCTAAAATTCTCAGATAAAATCATTTTAAACTTTGGAAAGTTCCAAGGCCAAAACATATTTTACATTTATACGTGATATTAAAGCAATGTCAGTGTGCAAATGTTGAGGATTTTTCTGTATTTGCTATCATAGCTTACAGAATCCATGTCAACCAAAGCACAGTTGATGTACTGAACAGCTTGAAGCTGGGATACAAAATTGATGTCAGAGGCATGACAGAGTTAAAGGTAAGATAAAAAAAACCCACTTTCATAATATACATAGAATATAATACTATTACTGTAGCACTGGCCTTGTAAAAATAGCTAATCAATGCTAATGATTATTTATTTCTAGGGAAAAGGGATTGAGAACACATTTTGGTTGGTAGGCAGGGAAGATTTCAACAAGCCTCTGCCTATTCCTCCAGACACTCAAGGGTAAGAGAATGTTTTGGTCACTCCTCCACATATTCAATGTGATTTGCCTGATTTAATCTTTGCACTACATTTATACTGTATGGTTTTAGACTATTGCAGCCCAACTTAATGTAATAAAATGACCTATTTGTTTGAATGTTTTGTTGTGTTCTGCTCTGTGTCCCAGTCACAGTGCATAAAAAGCTGTATTTCCTATTACAGGGGAAGCAATCATGGTATCAGTTTAGAGGAGATACCTGTTGACAGAAGACAAAAGTTCCTGGATCGACAGAAGAAGATGGGCTAGCCCGATGCTTTTTACTGATGTCCCAGAATGAAAAGTGATATTTTTCAGTGAAAGAATACACAGAGTTTACTATAATTTGTGATATGCTCAAAATGAAATCCAGCAGCAGTGACATGGGATTCACACTTTTTGGATTAGTCATAAATCATTTCTATGCTAAATTAACCTTTCTTGAAGAGTATTACAGTAAGCACAGGCTCCAAGATTCAAAAATGTGCACAAAAGAGGCAACTGTCCATATTATATTTGTTCAACAGTTGGTTTTATATATATGCATACCAAAGTTGACTTACAGGTCTAAAATGTGTTGGTTTATAGGACAGCAATCTCCTAACAAGAAGGGATTGTGATGGCTGCATCTACAAAAATGATGCAGTAACATGTGTAATACTGGTGTACTTCATGTACTGTATGTATTTGTACGGATCTTTGTGCTTTGTAGAGATATCGGAGAGATTTTATAATGAACACCCCAAGGGTGGAAGCTATTACTGCTCGACCATTCATCTCAGGTATAATAGAGTCTGTGCTGCACTCACTTTAGAAGCATTAGCCTTTTACAACAACACAGAATTATTACATTAAAACATTTTCACAGTGATTTAAGCTGGAAAGCACTGGACAGGTCAGTCAGGGTTGAGAGCTTGGGTCGGGGATAGCTCTGATTTTGCTTTTGTAGCAGCATTGCTGGGATTATTCACACATTTGATGAATGAAGCCATATTATCCATAAATGTTCAAAATATGTCAAACAAAGAATCTGGTTTGTTTATTTAATTTTAGATGTAATCATTTATATAGATTAAAAAAAACCGTGCGATATGCCTATTTGGGTTGATTTGACTGATAGGTTTGTTACATTGTAACATTGTATCAGTTTGAATAAGTTTATTTAAAGACTAAAATGTGCTCTAAAATTGAGTTTAGATGACTCATTCCAATGGTAATTATAAAAATACTGTCTGAAAACGATGTTGGGGCCAAAACCCCTACAAAGCTGCAAAGCTGATTTTGTCATTTAACAGACTGACTAATGATGTGCATCTACAGTATGATTCTCTCCCTAATGATGTTATGATAATACATACAGTATTTATTGTTTTTAACAATGTGTGCATTGCTTTTACCATGCTGACATTTTCTACCACAATATATAAGACATACGCAACAAACAAGACCCAAACTATTGCTCGCTAACAACAATGTAGTTTCACTATAGCTTCACCTACAGTAAGTGTAGCCTATTACTGAAACATGCTGCATGCATGGCTGGATGTACTGTACAGCATGCTGTGTTCAATGGGGTCTAAATAGGACAGTAATAGGAAGACCTGATTTCTGTGACATCCAGTAAATCTGCTCTGCACTGATATGCAGAATGTCTGAGTCAATTAACTGAAATGATCATCTCCAATAATGTGCTTCAGCAGATTGAGCCTTTTCTTCTGAGTTATTTCTCTTTGGCCTGGGGATGTGTATATACTGTAAATTTGTACATAGTTTGTCTTTGTGTCATGCAGGGTTAGGGACTTTTTAGTGGAGTGTCTTTCTGCTTGGGTTTCCTAAACCCCTGGCACAAAAGGGAGTACCAACAAAACACAACGGTTTAATCACAGTGCATTCAAAAGCAAGCAACCACACTGTTCACTCACTCTCTGTTGGCTTGCTAATTGTCTGCCACAGCACTGATAGTGAAGCAACAATAGGCAGTCGATGTCAGGATGTGATTTTCCTGCAATGAGTTTCAGTCTGTGGACATTTTTTCATTGGGAGCTCACTGCTGACCATTTCTAACATACACACGACTTGTCACAGTAGCTCAGCGTATAATAAAAAAAAAATGGATGTCTGATGACTTGATTATCAGGTTGCTTTTGGTGTAGTCTTTCAAACCATTAAATGTTTAGCACCAGCACTGGCTCTTCAAGCATGATAAAACCCCTGACGAAGATGAAATGCAGGATTCTGAATCCAGATTACGACCATGAGGGGAAGCTGTCTGCATGTTTCTAAAGAAACAATTGAGTTATTCTATTGCATAGGTAGGACCTACTTTTCTAGATTTTTAATAAATTTGCCAAATAGTTTAAATCTGAGTCAAAACTGAATGGACTGTATTGTTCATTTTGAAAGTGATCTCAATGTGTTTCTGTAAATAAATCATGGTTTTAGTGAAGATTGTGTGTTTGCCATGTTGCCTACTCTTGAGTACATACTGTTTGTGTTGAGGCTATTGTCCCTAATGGTGCCCTGACAGTACATCAAATTATGATTCAAAACAAGTGGACCAATAAATCCTACATTCAATAAAAGCCAGTAAATCATACTGTAAATGACAGCTAAGCCATTTATACCTTGATATGTCTAAGTCATTGGCTTTCACCTATTAAATCTAATTCATATGTTAAGTTTTGAAATAGCAGCATTGTAAATGGGCAGGGTATTACAAATGACTTGGCAACAAGGGTTGATATACTTACAATATCAGCAACATTAAAATTCCACTCAGTTATGAAGAAGAGACAGTAACTCACTGGAAGTCTTACCTCACCATTTCACCATAAATTCCCAAGCAAGTTACAGTAATGCTAACAAGCTTTTGGCTACTTTTACTTACTTGGGCCAGTGTGACTGTTTTATTCTGTAGTGGAACAATCCAATGAAAATGTAAGGATGGTTTTACATATTGCAACGTCTGTGCAATAAGCTGCACATTGTAAACACACATTTAGAAGGGTCTCTAAGTGTAAGAGTGGATTTCATGCTGAAACACAACCTCCTTGGAGCTGAAGATGAATTTAAGTTGCACCGTGTATCTTACAGTAAGGCCAGCCAGCAGTTTACACAGATTTTAGATCAAGTTTAGAAATTTAGAAATCCAGAAACATTATTATAGTTTTCCTTCAGTGACAGAGTATATTTGCTGCTTTAGGTCATGAGATTTTTTTTTAAAGAATCTTTAAATGCCATCACAAACTTGTCCTAGGGTTAGCTACCACTGAATACATACATAATACAATAAGATACATACATAATACAACAAGATTTTTAAAGGGGACTTGATGAAACTTGTGAAATGATTAAAATTATATTATCCAAATCAGAATATGAACATAAATATATCTACAGGTGATATATATGCCCTGAGGACAAAGTCAGCTCAAAAGCAATTCTTATTTCTGCCACTAACAGAGGTTGCTATGAGGACAATTTGATCAATTTGACAGGTTGCTATGCCAAACCTTTTTTGGTGGCGCAATCACATCCCTGGGATTTAACCACAGACTGCATCATCTACAGTATGAAATACTTTACTTCTAAGCTCCAATGTGTAGTTTTTTGTTGCTTAGGGTATAAATGAGTCTAGACCATCAATGCTATGGTATGTGGCATTATTCAGTGAATATTGCGTCTGCATGTATGGGTCACAATATAAATAATTATTAAAAAATATCTCAGTGCACATTAAAACGCTAACCACTGCCATATTATATGCTCTGGGGGATGCTGGTTTGGCCATCCTGGTCCCTTTAGTGTCTTTGGCGCTCCAAACCATCCCGGTAAGATCATCAAACGATATTAGGGCAATTAACTCAATATATCGTATGATTTATCTTACTGTTGAGAATATTTTACTTGTGTTTATTATCACACATTTAATTGGATTAATGCTACACTGCATGTTATAATCAACTCAGCGCGTAATTTCTTGCAACTGATGGTCAAGGCAATCAGTTTGCAGCTGCCCAAGTGGTTCTTCAAATACTTTATATTTAATTTAGATTTTAATTAAATTGAATGTAAAAGTAATAATCAACTAATTGGACACATGCAACCATATTATTACATAAAACATGGTAACACAATGTCCTATCACTATAACAGATTCCTAAATCTCTCTAACAGTGTGTCTATATGGAGTTACTTTATCATCATATGCCCACTGTGTTTACTGTATAGGCTACTGGGCTATACGTTTTCTTCTGTAAAATATGCATATATGCATATGACTCCATTCAACAGTACTACCTCAAAAATATATTAGGCCTATAGCTGCATAAGCCCTGACCTCTCAAACAGCACGTTCTGCAGTTGTTTTCCTCCTGTCTGCGCACAGCCAGTGGTGTAAAATCCCCCCAAACAAATGCTGAATTACACGACATAAACTGTCTGATCGTTCACATGATCGTAACCTTAGTCTTCCTCTGCTGAACACCGTGTTCCTCTGTGCTCCTCATCAGTCCTGAAGCCCCCCTAGTATTTGACTGGCACCGGCTTGCAGGTGCCAGTCTAGCAGAAGCTGCGTAAAGTCAGCCAGAGAGAGCCAGGAGGAGACCGGAAACTCAGCAGGATGGCTTTCACAATTAAAGCACATTAGGTTGTTTGTGGTCACAACACATTAGAATACTAACGTTACTTATTGAATCATGACGTTATGAAGCTGTAGTTGATAAGTAGACACTTTATTCTTTACAGGAATGTGGCGACAAAAGAGATGATGCCATTTAGCAACTAAATGCTGCAGTAATGTGTGGGATTTGTAGCAGAGCACAGTTGTAAATAAAGAGTTTATTGTAGCATACTTATTATAACTCAATGTTATCTTTCTTTTTTAGCATTGGCTAGTAGAAAAGTGACAAAAGTGATGTTTCATAGCAGAGTTGCTGATCTACTCACTGTGACAGATTAAGAAACTCATTAAGGAGGGCTACAGTGTCAACAACCTGCTTCTCCTCCACAGTTAGATTAGCTAGATGAGGTAGTTTTGAATCCCTCCTCACATGTCCAACTTTTAGTGTCACTGGCTAAACTTAAAACTATTGTAGTTAGTGCTGAGGGAGCTGGTGGGAAAAAGTGCACATGGGAGAAGTTTGCCTTCAGGGGTTTCTGACAGGAAGGCTTTCTCACTATCTTATTTCCTAAACCTAACCAAGTAGTTTTTGTTGCTTAAACCTAACCAAGCAGTAAGACTTTCTGACAGAGAGCCCTAAGGGCAAACTTCTCCCGTGTTTGGGAAAAGTATGCCTGTGCCTGCCTTGTGCTTGTCCTACTTGCTATTTTGTCCCCTGTCCCTGACAAGGATAAGTGATGAAAAAATGCAGGAATTGACAAAAAATCCACTGAAAAGTCCCCAACCCCAGATGGATAGGCCTTATTCAATTCGATAAGGGTTGTATTTTGAAAATCTTTGCCGGAAGTTCTGTTTTTATTCCGCATAACTTGACAGTGGTGGGTAGAGACTGACTGTGGGCAACCTCAGACAGGTGGAGGAGATGTCTTTAAGCAGCTGAACTGCACCGCGGTTGGACTTGATCGAGTAGCAGGACTGGGCTGGGCTGCAGGACGAGCAGCGGTGGACGCTGTGCACGCTCGGTGCGCGGATCCTCCTGCAGCTGCTCGATTCACAGTATGATACCAAATCCAAAACATGGTCTGGCTGATTTTCCCATCCTAAGCCTTCGCACACATGCTGGACACTTAAATGCAGACACGGGGAGGACGAGGAATGTAGCTGCAATGGATTAATGAGGAGTATCTACACATGGACTTCGATTTTTTTCCCTGATATTGGCTTGTAATATTTATCGCCCTGCCTTGGCCATGGAGAACCAAGCAGCCGAGCCACAGAACTATGAAGATGTACAGAAAAGCGGCTATCTCCGCAAGCATAAATCAATGCACCGGCGATTCTTCGTGCTGAGGGCGGCCTCGGAGCATGGTCCTGCTCGACTTGAGTATTATGAGAACGAGAAGAAATTCCGCAGTAAATCACCTGTGCCCAAAAAAGTCCTGAACCTGGAGACTTGCTTCAACATCAACAAGCGGGCAGATTCCAAGAACAAGCACATGATAGTCCTTTATACCCGCAGCGAGAGCTTTGCCGTCGCTGCAGACAGTGAGGAGATCCAAAATGAGTGGTACCAAGCAATGCTGGACCTTCAGTGCAACTGTAAGACATAAAAAGTGTGATGTGAATTCTACTGTCTGTTTCTGCATCAGGCCTATCCTGCCGTAGGCTATTTGTTCTCCATACACTATTTGGCTCCTCGGCCATTCCTGATTGTTCATTGCATATCACTGGCTCGATTTGTTTGAATAGTTTGGTAGCAGGTCTAGTTTATCTGTTTAATTTGAATAAAATGGTCTAAGTCGTGCAATTTGGACGGTGTGTTTTAACCAAGAGGCAGGTGGATCCGACTGAACGGGGTAGACCAACACGCTATGGGCGGCATGTGCTGTGTTTGTGCTGCACAATCTCAATAAGCGTTGGTTATACTGTTATAACCCGCAGATAATTTTCTGTCATCAAAATGTGATTGGATGCAGTAAAGAACATCTGCATGGGAAAACGTTTCGATGATCGCCTTTTCGGACTAAAACGCAGCGCATTTCATACGATGGTGTATTTCTGCATGGCGCAGTGGGCATATAGCAACCATCCAACGGATGCATCATATAGTAGTAGCCTATCGTGGTGCACTCCGCTGTAGCCTGTGTTTTTGTTTTTCTGCACAGCTCTGACTGCCGTTCGCCTAACCTACATTTATGTTGCACAGCGCTGCCGGTAGGGAGGAGATGGCATCGTCAGTGCGCTCTCACTGGAAAATGCGTTTCTGTTGGTTGTCCTCGTGTTTACGTTGTTATCCTTATGCTGGAGCTGAACACCACCACCCTCCCTCCCTGTTATCCTTTGCAGTTCAGTTAGTTGAGACTGATGGGCTTGCCCAGCTTTAATGTAGTCACGTTGTAAAACCCTAAATAGATACACGTTAGACCCCCATTTTGTTTAGATTATGTCTAATGGACAGCCACAATAAAACGCTGCTATTAATTTCATTTCATTTTAGTGTATTCCTGTTCATAATGTGCATAGGGATGGAGATTGAAACACATTAATACATGATTCCTGTGGGGATCATCTCTAATATATTAAATATTTTTCTTGAGGATGGGAGCAAGCCACTAGTTACTGTGTGGCAAGAAAAAAAAAACAAAAACAATTCTGTAAGTTTTCATGTGATTGGCATTGAACTGATCTATGATGCATTATTTCACAATCGAGCATGCTGCATTTCAGTGCATGTATTCTATACCTCCTACAACTTAATTAATTATAGAGCTATAGCTTAAAAGTGATGGTGATGAATTAGCGGCAGCCCAGTTGCTTGGCAGACAGTAGAGATTTTTTCATGTAGCAATTTAGTAATAATAGAGAAACATTAGTGTCATTTTGGCTTTGATCAATATTTCAACAGGTTATGTGTTTTATGTAAAGTTTTTAGGGTATTTCCTAATGTAGCTTATGTATGTATGATGTGTTTAGTCATTTGATGCTTTAATTGTTTTTTATTTATTTATTCTTTATTGTTTTCCTAGGTAAAACTCCTGAAGACTATGGCAGTAGTGGAGAGTGTAGCTCTCCGTCTCCTGTTCCAACCTTCAAGGAAGTATGGCAGGTCAAGGTTTGGCCTAAAGGTCTTGGACATGCCAGGAATTTAGTGGGCATCTACCGGCTGTGCCTAACTGACAAGACAGTCAACTTTGTCAAACTCAACTCTGACGTGGCAGCTGTGGTGTTACAGCTGATGAATGTTCGCAGGTGTGGCCATTCAGAGAACTTTTTCTTCATTGAGGTGGGTCGCTCAGCGATTACCGGCCCTGGAGAGTTCTGGATGCAGGTGGATGACTCTGTGGTGGCTCAGAACATGCACGAGACCCTGCTAGAGGCCATGAAGGCCTTAAGTGAAGAGTTCCGTCAGCGCAGTAAATCTCAGTCTGTGGGAACGTCGTGTGGAGGTGGCACTGCTTCAAATCCCATCAGTGTCCCGAGCCGTCGTCATCATCCAAATCTGCCACCGAGCCAGGTGGGCTTCTCCAGACGAGCCCGCACAGAGACCCCTGGAACAGGAGGCAGCAGCACGAGCACTTCACCTACGTCACGCCACGGATTTCCGAGGGCGCGAACTGCCAGCATCGGGGCCAGGTCGGAAGAGGGTGGAGCAAGTGCCAAAGGGACATGGGCCAGCTCCAGCCCAAGTCTTAATGGTTCCTGCTCAACTACGCCGACACTAAGGCCCAAGCCCACCAGGGCCCCAACTCCTGCTAAGATTACCCTCAGCCTTGCACGTTACACGCCTAACCCTGCACCCTCTCCTGCGCCGAGTCTGTCTTCCAGCTCTGGTCATGGCTCAGAGTGTGGCCTAGTGGGGGCAGCAGTCGGAGGCATGACAGTCTGCTCCTACCCTCGTGTTTCTCAGAGAGTTTCTGTGTCAGGTTCCCCAAGCGACTATGGCTCCTCAGATGAATATGGTTCCAGTCCTGGGGAACACTCTCTGCTTGTACCCAGTCTGTCTGGACAACATGTACATGGAGAAGGCTCCTCCAGCTATATAGTGATGGGACAGCGAGAGAGTCTCCTTGGTTCCCATCATCGCTCAAAAGGCCGGCGGATTCTGCGGCGCGCATCCAGTAGGGAATCTGAGGCAGAACGCAGACTACTAAGTAAGAGGGCTTCCCTGCCTTTGGCAGCCCATGAACAACTGACCCCACATAGAAAAGATGAAGATGATGAAGATGATGAAGAATATGCCATCATGTCGCAGAGTGCTAACCGAGAGAGAGCTGATTTGCACCATGGCTCAGGGGGACTGGCAGTTGGGAGTGGGCAGCTTGATGTAGTAGGGGAGAATAGGAAAAGGGCTGACAAAAGCAGGGGAGAAGTGGGCGCGGGAGCAGCTGTGGATAGTGGCTATATGTCAATGTTGCCTGGAGTGACGTCTCCTCCTGTTTCACTCTCTCTCACGATAGGTATGTCTGACGCCAATGCTAAGCCTGGGGCAGATGATGAGTATATGGCCATGACCCCCAACAGCAGCGTGTCCCCCCCTCAGCACATCCGCCAGCCCAGCTCAGAGGGCTACATGGTCATGTCTCCCAATAGCAGCAGCTCCACAGACCTGCATGGACTGAGCATGTGGGATAGCAGGGCCAGCATGGAGAGCCGGTCTGCCAGTGACTACATGAACATCTCACCTGTTTGCAGTCGCTCTGCCTGCAGCACACCGCCTTCCCACCCCGAGCAGCACCAACTGCAACCAAAAATGTTCAATTCCTACTTCTCCCTGCCACGAGCTTATCAACATACTCTCTATACTCGCTTTGAGGAAGACTTAAACAAAGGGGAAGGAAAAAAGGACAGCAGTGGGCACGATAGTGGTGGAAGGGGAGGGGGAGTGGGATACAGCAAGAGAAACAAAATTGCAGTGGGCTCTGCAGGAGGCTGTCAGCTCTCCATGTCTTCCTCTTCATTCTCCTCCAGCTCAGCCAGCAGTGAAAGCCTGGAAGACAAGTCAGTATCGGCAGGGAGAGGGTTAAGTTTATTAAGAACTGGAGCAGAGCACAAGAGTGCAGGAACATGCACAAAAGATGGGCGTCCCCATCAAAAACGTGGATCAAGTAGTAAGAGCCCAAAGCAACAAAGGAGGGGTCGTCCCCTGAGTGTGTCTTCAGACATTACTAAAGCAAACACCCTGCCCAGGGTGAAGGAGAATCTGCTGCCATCAGTATCTCAAAACGTTGGTGAGTATGTCAGTATTGTGTTCAAGGAGGAAAATAAGTATGGCGGTGGACGACGTGCAGGGTCTAAACATGGACAACCTGTGATCCATGGAACACTCCGTCCCTTGAATCAACCACTCCTCTGCCACGATAATCCTGCTAACCTTCCCCGCAGCTTCTCTGCCCCATTGTCCACCTCTGCCGAATACGTCAGCATGGATTTAGGGAAGTCCTCAATGCCCCTGACTCCTGTTAGATCAATATTCAGCACCCCACAGGGCCCACCAGCTGTTGCCCCCAAGGCCCGACATGAACACGGCACGTCTTCTCCTCTGGCAGCAGAGGGCAATGCTGGGTACAGAACAAAAGTAAAGATGGCAGCAATGCAAACAGACGCTCCTACTCCTTTTATAGACAACAAAGGTTCAGATCCCACCATTTCCGCAACACCTGCCATCCACTCTGGTCAACCCTTATCCATGGAGCAGGAGACAGGCTTGGGCTTTTCCCCAGTCAAGTCCTTCCAGTCTCCTGAGCGGACCAGCAGACTGGTCCGAGGTGACCCACAGGGACGGCAGAGCCATGGTCCAGAGACGTTTAACTCATCTCCCTCCCTACCACGCCACCCACCCTCTTCTACCTCCCTCTTCCCGGAGGGCAGCCAGGCAGCGAGCCATCGGCATGGTTTGGATTGCTCACTGTGGGAGAACAGGCAGGCAGGTAGTTTATCTGCCACACCTCCACCACAAGCCTCCACCTCATCTGCTGAACAAGGCCTTAACTATATTGACCTTGACCTGGCCATTAAAGAGAGCCCTCAAGCTGGAGTGGAGCGTACCTCTGCCGCCTACAACATCGGAGGGAGCGCTATGGGCAGCAGTGCCGGCTCCAGCCTCAACACTTATGCCAGTATTGATTTCTATAAGTCAGAAGAACTGCGATCACACCAGAACAGTAGAAAGGATGGTCAAGGTAAGGTACTGGAACTGCAAACCCATCTCAACTCAATATATCTATTAAACAATGGATGGGAAAAGATTTTGACCATAACATCTGAGATCTGATCGAGGTACATTTTGCGTTCAGAAAATGTTCTGATATTTTACAGCTGAGGCTCCATACATTCTTAGATATGATCTTTTTATGATATTATAGTTTGAGACATCTTGCATAAGGTTGCAGTGTCTGTAGTGGCACCTTCATTTGTTCTTTTTTGTAGACAATCAGGTTATTGGTGTTAGTTCTGGCCTCACAACTAAAAGACATGGTTACTACAGCAAACAAGTTAGGGGGCAAGGCAATGTCTACGAGACTACTTAAAATGTATCGACATAGCAATTGATACAGTAATTACATCAAAATAAAAAATATTTCAAAACTATGATAGAATTGTTTCTGATGTGATTTTGGAAATCTTTTTTTTTTTTAAATTGAAAGGTTGTATTAGGAAGAAAACACCCACTTGTGGACCACCAAATAGGATTCAAGCGTCTTATATTCCTTCTCTTCATTCATGCTTGATTAACTCTGATTGTTTGAATGTTTGACTTTCTATAACCTACTGAAAATAGTTTGAATAACAAACATTGTTTGCATCTTTACTTTGTCTGGAAATAGCAAATGTTCAGTAGAGCTGCAACGATTAGTCGATTATTCAGCAACAATTTTATCGATTTATAAAATTAATTCAAAGTCATTTTTCAAGCAAAAAAGCCAAACGTCTCTGGTTTTAACTTTTTAATGTGATGATTTGCTGCTTTTCTTTGTCATATATGATAGTAATACAAATATCTTTGGTTTTTGGACTGATGGTCAAATAAAACAAGGAATTTGAAGAGGCCACCTTAGACTTAGGCTATATAAATTATAAAAGGCATTTTTCGATATGTTCTAACATTTTATACAATGATTTATCAATTAATTAATTGATAATGAAAATAATTGTTAGCTGCAGCTCTAATTTTCAGTATTTTTAATTTATTTATTGCAAAAAATTATGCTTTTTTCTTCAAGATGCATTGTCATTAGAGCTGAAACGATTAGTCAATTAATCAAAAAACAGAAAATTAATCTGCAAGCATTTTGATAATTGATCAATCGTTTCTGTTCTTTTCTTAAGCAAAAGGGCCAAAAATTCACTGGTAATAGATTATCAAACGTAAATGTTTGCTGCTTTTCTTAGTCCTCTATGATAGTAAATTGAATATCTCTGGGTTATAGACTGTTGGTCCAACAAAACAAGCAGTTTTTTCATTTATTTCCAGAAAATAATCGGCTGATTAATTGATAATGAAAATAATTGTTAGTCGCAGCCCTAATTGTCATTAATTTAAAAAACAAACAAACAAGTGAATGTGAAAGAAATATTTCAAAATAGGTGAAAGGAAAAACTATATAATTCCTGGTAATATTTTTCTAGCTGGATGTGATGTGCATAATCCAGACAAAACTCATGTCTGGGTCTTAGTCACTCTTTTTCACTCTCCTTTGCATCCTTCACTGATGTGTACCTTTGCTTCAAACTGGCACCGTGTTTCCAGGCTGTGGGTTGTCTGTAGAGTCTCTTATTATCACAAGTGGGTGTTCAGAGAGCAAAGCCAATTGATTTGTCTGCTGGTAATGAGCCATTTCACATAAATGGAGGTAGAGGGGACAGAACACGGGCCAGGTGTTTATGTTCATGTGTGGGTGTGCTTTCAGCTGCAGGATTTCAGGTTTCCCTCACATTGCACAGATGATAATTATTTAATGGTTAATGTTGGTGGCTCAACTAAATTTTTGATGGATGTACATTGAAATACATTAGCGATCCATTGCTTTTACATGTCAATAAATAACAGCTGCAGGAGGTAGTATGTTAAAATATAAATATACAGTTAAATATAAATATTAATCAGGACTAAATGGAACAACTTGTGCGACTTATTTATTCGGAGCAGCTATAACATTTGCATGACTGATTCATCTAATGCTATTCAATCTCTACGTGTACATGTATAATCATAATAATTGCCTAATTATTTCAATTGGGGATAGTTTATTTAGGCATTTAACATGCATAGCAAGGAAAAGAAGGTTCTGTTAGTATTCTGTAAATTACTCTTTCATGTCATTTTTCACACTGTGATGAATGATTGAATGTGCCTCACCTCCTATAAGCTGCTTTCATTAACTGCAGCCATATTCTAATAATGGAACTCAATATGTGAAGCCTGGATATAGGGAGGATGGTGGCTGCACTGCAGTTAATAAAACCTCAAACAAACAGGCTTGGTTCTCAAATGTCCAATCAGCACTCAAATAATTGGGATATCATATTACTCCACCTGTTTTAATGTAATTTTAATGAAATGTTTATTAAAATATCAGAATTAGATTATTATATTTATTTGTGCCCCATGTTTTAATTGCAGTATTGTCACATCTGCATTATGAGCAAAGTGTAAGTGTTCACGTGAGCGTAGATGAAACCTTTTGGCTCTACTGACACTGAAAGTTAATCAGTTTACTGTCTGAGCAAGATGCCAAATCTGATTAAATGATGCAAATCTTCCAGGCTGTGTGATGTTTGTAAATAGTTAATTATCTTTATTTGATCCACTTACAGAAATATGAATAGTTATTAGTGAAAAACACTACAACCTACCCATGTACTGAAGAACTTCATACACTCCAAGTGAATATGAACCAGACAGCCTGCAGTTGTCATATTTTCATTCTGTAAAACAGTATAAAATTGTAATAATGGAAATCTACACTAAAAAACAGAATACAAAAAATATACATACAAGTGAACTCCTTGTCATCAGCTGGTTGGAAAACCAGGAAATGCAGCGCAGAAAATTTCAACCACACAGTCTACCTTTTTTTAAAGCAGTGTAAACACAAACAGTGTTGAGGTTGCAGACAATCATTTGACTCTGAAAGTGGATTGAGCAAGTGGTTAGACTGACTCAGAGCTACTCAAACCAAAGGTTGATTTATCAGCACTTGTGTCTGAGCTTCCCTTGATGTACAAACTGTGGTTATTATTTAATAAAGATATTCTATAAGGCAATTCTTTTCTTAGACCTCAAGAGAAAGAAATAATATTGTAGCAGTGAGCTCTTTGTGTTGTTTAGGTGCTCATTAAAAAGAAGAAACTTTCCCTGGATCCCTGGAAGTGATAAGTCTGACGCAAAGACAAGACACACAATATTGACATCTGCAACAGTGTGCATGAGACTCCAATCATAAAACCCTTTTAGAAAGATAACATGCATCATGTGATATTTACCTAAGCAGCCAGCTGGAGCTCTAGATTCAACAAAAGCAATACGTTTTTAAGAATATATAATCTCATCTAAACTGCTTTACCTTCTGAAACATGTTGTGTGGGGAGACTTAAATTAGATTTACTGTGAATTATTATGTAAACTATAATAATCTTTAATACGCTAACACTTTTAACAACACAAATTATTGTAAACAGTAGAAAAACCTTTGTTTTGAAAATGTATGATTTAAATTCCTGCCTGCTTTTGATTCTTTTCTTCCAGATTGTTGATCTCAGTCTTGGATCTGAGCATGACGCCGGTGTGACAGCTCCACAGTCTGTGAGGGGCCCGTCGGCGGCCTCATCTGTTGCCACAACAGAACTGTACACTGGAGTCTGAACATTGAAAACCCTTGGAATACTCATCCCCATCCCGTCTGCTGTTTTCTGTCAACCAAATGTGTGCCAAACACACACACACACACACATACACACACATACACAGAAACACACACAGACACAGGGTAAGGAAAAGGTTTTGTTTTTGCCTTGTTTTAAATAAAAATGACATTTGATCACCATTTAACTTAATATAGATAAAGGATGACTATGTGATTTTGTGTGAGTTCTCAGGTGGCCATTATGTTGATCATGGTGGCTCCATCACACACACTCAATCATGCAGGCAAAATCATATATTAACAAGGCTTTCAGGGAATCACACAAATGGCAAGAAATGTCCATCTGTGTATCTTAATTTCAAACACATTTGCTTGTGATTAGTGCATGAGCCAATCATTTTGAACTCTTGTAAATCAAGGCTCAAAGTGGCAGCTGACAAAATCTCAGCTGCATTCTGCAGCGTTTATTTATTGGGTCCACTCCCATGGCAAACTTGAATCCTCAAGGTTTATGTTTTTATATATAGTTACATCATCCTTTGTCCATATTTGTTAAGTTAAATGATCATCGAGTGTCATTGTGACTCAAAATAAGAAGGAAATACAGCTTGGCAGAGGTTTCATACACTAATACACGCTGTCACAGTAAACATATTTGATTTATTATATACAGTTGCCCAAAAAAAGCCTTTACACTTCTTGACCACTTTTCTTGTGCCACTAAAGATCTTCAAAATGTGCTTAATTTCTGAGGTATTATAAAGTAGATTTAAATACATTTTGTAAATTTAGATAAAATGTTTGTTTTCTGTCAGTTTTTCACACAAGAAGAAAATGCAGTATACAGTATGATTACAATTTCATTTTCACATTGCAGTTGACATCATATTGTTGTACCTGTGATCAGAGTTGATCTTTAGGTTGTAGTTGAGGGATGAGAACAATGGCTTTCTTTTTATTCTTAGTTTTCTGTGTTTTTCCACACAGAATTAAGTTTTATCCCTAAAGCTCCAGATGTGCACTCACACAGGATACATGTTTATACAGCCCCAGCTTTGATTATGCATAAACTAAACATGTCCTGTCATGCCCTGTGGTGGATTCTCAAATGGTGCCAGCATAAAAGTCTAGTCAATGCATCTCAGTGGCATTTTAGGATGTTTGGTGGATTCACTTATACCGTAGGCAGTGCTCAAGGTTCACCTGTCTGCCCGGTATACAAACACACAATACCCACACACAGTGGGTATTGTCCTTTTTTAACTTATTTCTCCATTGTGTTGCATTATAAAACTGAAAAATGTATTTTTATCCCAAAATACAAGTGGCCATATTTACATATACACTAACACTTCAAAACTTCAATAACTGCAGCTAACAAACAAACAAACAAAAAAATGTGTCATTTCATTGGACTCATATACGCTGTATTTGTGCTGCAGCTAGAATGCCGCCGGAAAAGTCACATGAAAGCCACAGCTTTCATGCAACATGATAGCTTTTTAGGGAAACAATTGATGTCACATAGATCCTGTAGAAAAGCAGGCGCATAGATACACAACAAGGCATTTATTCAATAATCACGGTATGCAACATTGCATAAAAATGGCCAAATTAACATAACATTCTTCTGCTATGCATGTTAACAGCTTAAACAAATTGGCTTCAAACCCTCAGTATAGATAATAATTTGATTGTATGTATGTAAATGACTGAGATGTGCTGAAGGGACCTGATAACAGACAGACTGAAAGCTGAATATTACAGTTTTGAAAAGACAACATTTTTAAACAGCTTAGGGACTGTATGAAAATTATTGGGGTGGGAATGGGGGCTGAATCTTATTTTTAATTTTATAAAAAAGTAAGATCCCACTGGGATGAGAAAAAGTTAAAAGACCCTCACCTGCCCTCCCAAAAAATGCGGTGGTGCAAAAAACAACAATATTTTTTGTACAGTCCCTAACTACAGCCCACATATGACGTACATATCAATATTATTTTAATATTATTATTTAAACAATATTATTTTTTCTCTGTTTGAATTTTAAAACTTTGCAGGACTGTCTGCCATTTCCTTTCCATCTCAGTATAACATTATTTAGCACTTTGAGTTGATTATAACCAAATAAGATCTCATATTAATACATTTTGAACCAATGTGTAGCACAAAATCTGTGAAAAAAGTCAAAGTGTAAATACTTTTTTGGCAACTGAGCTTTTCTATTACAACTGTATATTATACTATAGTATATACTACAGTATACAAGTAGAAGGACAGAAACTATAGTACATACTGTAGTTTGTTTTCAGTTAACACAATTCTAATATAAAGTGACACATTACAATGGTATATAAAATATACAGTATACATATAATGATTAATACTATATAGCCTAGATATCTATATACTCTTTTATAAAGTGCCTCATTTTTGATTGTAGCTGTTTTTACACAGGTAATCTTAAAATGGGTTGTGAAAATAGAAAAAAGTTGTTTCTCTCCTGAGTCTAAATTACAAATATGTTGAACTTTACAGAAGACAGACCGGAAACTTATACTGCTATCAGTCAGCCATAATCAAATTGCCTTACTGTGTTTATCAGAAACATTAAAAGAAAATCACATTTTTATTTTTTGCAGTGCCTAACACTTCAGCCACAATGTAAGCACTCACTTGCTCTTTTGTTTGGCTTCGTCAAACTGAGGTTTGGCCCAAAAAAAACAAACAAACAAACAAAAACAAAACAAAAAAATACCATCTCTTTCTCTTTCTCTCAGTAGTTTCACACCCTGGGACGTGTCCTCTTCAGGCCCTACTGTCCAGCCACTTGTTTACTTTAAAAGCTGACAGCCTGTTCATGCCAAATCACATTTTTAATTATTGTCTGTATTTTAATTTTCCCTGTTTTACACCAAGAAGAAATTAATACAGTTGCCAGTGTATTTAATATATATAATATATTATATATATATAAAATATATATAAAATATATAAAATAAGTTGTCCACTGATAAAATAGGATCTTACTCAGTATTAGACAGAAAATATAAATATAATGAATATGTGCACTAATTTACTTGCAGTATATTTTGAACCCCACAACAAACATGAAAGGAGGTGATTTTAACTCCTCAGAGCAGCCAGTACTGGTGGCTGACTGCTTAACTGGGCTAAAACAGTTTTAGAACGCTTGTGTATTGCTCTTATTATTTGGATGTGGATTATCTGGACGTGGATTCAGTTCCCAGAAGGTGTGAATAGTGCTACTTGTCTCTCTCACTCTCTCTTTTTCTCTCTACCCTCAAACATGGGACTAATCTATGAGACGGTGCCATTCCTGCTCACACTCATTACTTTCTCATTTATTCCATTTATAACACTCTGCTGCTGTCAAACTAATTGCCAAAAAATACAAAGTCTTACAACAATTCAGAGGTCTACTATAAAGCTAATTTGCAAAGAGTAGACACACAAAATCAGTCATAGATCTGATTTTAAAAAAAACCAACTCTCTTTTTCACTCGACAGCCACTAGGCCAAAAAATAAGTTGGTAAAATTTAAGTGGAGTCAAACTGTTTTTAAGCAGTGTTTTTCTTAAGGTAGTGTGACTTATAGTTTATGACTGGTTGCTTACTGTGTCCAGTGCTGCTGATGGAGAGTTTGGCCATGTAGTGACATTAGTGATACTGTACATTGAATCAGAAAGTGTTAAGATAAAAAATTGTCGACTGGATATGGTGTTGCAATGCCAAACACTTCACTAATGGCAGTGACCAAACTCTTTCAGTCCAGGGCTCTGGCTGTGTGTATACAGGGTACAAATGAAGAAGGCTTTCCTGATGTATTTTTGACACTGGTAGCTTTTCCCACATTTAGATTGAGTTTTTATATTTCACGGGGCTCTGGTTCTGTAACCTAATCATTTTGACCCTGTTGCAGATATTAAACGCTCAACTGCACTTGCACGCTGTTACACATAAAAACTAATTTGAGTGTTTTAATTCTGGAGGTAAAGAGGTGCAGGTATTCACTCTGCTCAGTCCAGAGGTTCCTCACTGGTGCCTGGTCATTAATCAATTATGTTTCTCAATGCATAGATAGAAATTCAAACCAGATCCTGGAAAAACAAGTCTTCCACACATTTCTTTAGTATTCAGTTGGAGATGGCCCCCATTTCCATTGCAAATGACTTTTATGAGTGAATGGTGATCTCACTTGTGACCTGTGACCATGATGCAGGGTTGAGGACCTCCGACACTAAACTGATACAAAGTTTAATTTCAAAAATCTGGTTTTCACAAATTTGTCCGGTACTTATCAGGTACTGTTTTTAATCCTATGAAGTAAAACATGTATATTGATTGAGCACAGCCCACTACTGCCAACAGTTTGTGCTCAATACTGAGAACTTTATTTTCAAACTCTTGTATAACAAATCCATACAAATACATGGACTAGTTCCACTTTTATAACTTGTGTTACTCTTTTGCTGAAGTGATCTTTTATAATATCTTTGTCGTTCCTTCAGTGTAACTCTTCTAATTGGGGATTACCGATTCTCTGACTGTACTTTATAATCTCATTCGAGCAGACGTAACAGTTGGTAGTAAAGCCCCTTGGAGAGTCTGAGAAGGGTTCAGGACATTACTGACGTACGAGGAGGAACGTATAACAAAAAGCTGTGGATTTGGGTATATATCATTTAATGTATTGTGCATTCAAAACTACTTTTAACAACGTGAGACAGTCGTGCGAAAATACTTCTCATCTACGAATCATCAGAAGTATTTTGGTTTAATGAAATGCAGTGTCATCTCTTCAGAATATTTTGTAACAACATGTTGAAAACGAGGCACATAAATTGCTCATCAGACTCTAACTGTGGGAAATGATACTGTATGTACAATCAGGATAGTGATTATAATTACAATGGAAAAGCATTGTATGTATTTTAAAGCTATTGATACTACTTTGATAATGATGTAAAATGCAAAAAGACTGGACAGGAACTATAGGTATGTAAAGTATACTGTGTATAGAGGAGTTTGCTCCAGGGGAGGGATGGGCATGGGATTCATTCTGTTCATGGCAAAATTGTTTAAAACAGAATATTGATGATTCTTGTCTGTGATGTAGACAACGTCAATGTTTTTTTTTTTGATAAAAGGCAAAGTGATATGAAAAAAGTAAAAATGTGTGTCTTTTATTGACTGCATGTCTGTTGAAGTCTAAATTGATGAGCTATTACAACATGTAGTCAAGTGAGTCTAGACTGTTGTAAGCCATCGCTGGTCTGAGTTTTTAAGGATAAGCCTGTGGACAGGGGGCACATGTATTTAATCCCAGGCTACTCTGTTTAAACAGATGGTATTTTGGCTGCATTTAAGGGCATGGGTGAATAACAACAATGTGACTTTTGGGGTATTCTGTTGTTTGACTAGCATATTTTTCTATTAAATCAGCAATCTACAGGTAAAGAGAATAATACACAAGGAGGAAAGGACTGGTAAAACTTGCTATATTACCCATTAAGTCATTGCAATCAATAGTTGAATTAAAAAAAAATATATATATATATATCCATCAAAATGTAAGGGAATGAACACTGTTTTCCAAAAGTAATGGACTGTACTTGTATAGCACCTTTCTATTCTCCTGACCACTCAAAGCGCTTCACACACTGATGGCAGAACTGCTCATCGGTACAAAGAAACTAATTAATCACTCACACACCAAAGGTACAGCCCTCGGGAGCAATTTGGGGTTCAGTGTCGTGCCCAAGGACACTTCAACATGTGGGCTGAGGGAAGCCAGAATCAAACCGCCGCCCTTCCGATTGGTGGACGATCTGCTCTACCACTAAGCCACAGCCACCCAACAGCTTTGAGCTCAACACTCCTCCCTTTTCTAAAATTTAATTTAACCGTCCTATGCTGACGTGATATAATATATAGTTAACAAGACAAATATTTGTTGGTTGCATTAAAATTTCCATCAGGACTCCATAGGCTGTTCATGTCAATAATGTCGGGGAGTTAAACAGCCACAGCAGATGTGAGTGTATGAGGAAAAGGACTTTAATTGATTAGCTGTCTTGACCTTTGTCAGCCACATCATCCACATTACACAAGTCCAGCTGTTCTCCATTCGACAGTTCCCTCTCTGAACTTGATGAGATTATTAAACTAAATCTGCTGGCTAGGTTTAAACATCATGATCATCACAGCTCAACTGCGACACTTGAATACAACAGAGCCGTCGTTAATGTAATTGACACCTGTGCTTTTCCTACTGTGACAAGTCAAAATGTCAATGCTGTGAAGAAGGTCAATTATTACCAGCACTATTAAATAACCTGGTTCATGTGTTTCTACCTCATCTTACATGATTCCTGATAGTAGGCCGATAGGGGCCATATTGGAATAACACCACTAACACATGGTCAAACCAGGGATCTGGAGTTTGAGATTTTTAACCTCCTATTGGCTTGGAAAACATGACACCCACAGAGAGTCTGTACTTTAAATGTAACATTGCAAAAACTGCAGGTGATATTGTGTCCAATTGAGTACTGAGCTTTTAAAAATGTATAACATGAGTACAATAAGTACAATTCACTTGACAGTTATTTATTAAGATTAAATGTAATTATTAGCTAAACTATTTAACTATATGATAACAATCACCCATTGCTTATATAAAGAAAAAGAGGTTTAAGTTTAAGGTTTAAGTATTTCTGATTCTGAAGAACTGTTGCAGTTTGAGAAGAGAAAGACAAAGGTTAACACCATGAGAGGAACGTACTGTAAGCAGAAAATAACTCTTATTTTACAAACATGTTTTTCTTGTTAGCAAAACTATTTAACCTGTAATCAGGGTAAATCGGGGTGGTGGGGGTTTATGTGTGTTTACAGTACAAGTAAAACCCACAATATTCTCAGTATACAGCAGGTAAACTAAGTGTGTGTTAGCATACAAGTACTTTATGCAAAAGACAAGAGCAAACAGGATGTTAGCCAACACAGAACAAAACCACCACAGTTGTTAACAATTGTTAACTTCAGCTATAATGTTCACAGTAGGAGATCAGATCTGAATGAGAATCATCAAGTCATCAAAATTGTAGTGCACTGGCGTACAGTATTTTGTTCAAGAATTGTTAAAATATAAAAAAAAACTATAGCCTATGTTGTTTTACAATCTGCAGAGAGGAACCCTTTCTAGCTGGAGGAGCCCCATGCCATGGACACTGCCTGTATTACCATAACTTTAGTGATCCTTTAAAGGGTTATCTGTCTTATTTACTAAACAGCTATCCATTATAATTTGGCAACATGTGCAAAACATTCCACACTGTGTTACATTTCTTTGTTTAGTAAAAGACAAAGAGGGCAAATGCATCATTGTGCATTATTACAAATGCATCACTTTGGTCTTATGCAGAGGGGCCACTGTGACTGACTGAGCACATGCAGGCGTGAGTTTAATGGAGGTTCTGTGCTGTTTTGCAGGAGGAAGGGAATGGAAAGTACTTTCAGACACCCCTAATAATAGGTAAGGCAATTATGCACAAAGCTGTGTATGAAGTTGAGAGCGCAGAACTCCTGAGGCGGCTCTGATCGAGAACAGCACATTCTGAGAAGGTCTTCTATTTATACAAATGAGATGTTTGGATAATGTCTGGTGTACTTGTTGGCAAAATATTTCAGAAGTGCTTCTGTCACGTTTTTGAAACTATAAAACAGCTTGGTGTGATCTTTTAGCCTTGTTGTAAAAGAAAAACTGCATCACATCTAACCTTTAGTCAGTGCTTATGAGTTGGGACAGGCTGATCTGAAAGAAGGTGAAGAACAAACATGGAGGGATCCTCAGGGCTTAATCACACATCATGTAGCAAAGATGCTTTATAAAATTAATTCTGTCTGCTGTTGTTTGTCCTGATCTAGAAATATGTTCTTTCATTTCATTCCTTTAAAACGACAGGGATGTCGTGTATATTTAGAATCAGGTGGACACTAAACTAGATGTTTTGGGAGTGAAGTACGATACTTCACTCATCTACATGTTCCTGTTGGAAGTCTGAATTAACCAAAATGGGGGTTTTGTTTACAGGTCTGACTGTTGCTAAACAAGGCAGAACAGAGACACACAATGCTCTAAATAACTATTGTTATTTTGAGCGAAAACTTTTTAACCTACATGTGAATCTGCAGCTCATCCAAATATATCATACCAAAGATTGGACTGTTAAAGACTGGTGTAGCAGGCATGTTGAAAAGCCGCTAAAGTTAAACCAACATACATGACTTACAACTTAACGTCCTAGGGTGGGAGGTTAAAAAAAGGTTTCTTGAATAACTGGAATTTTTCAAAACAAAAACAAAAAACCCAGCAGGGGGTGCTGTGCCACTCTACAGTCTGAGGAGAGTTTATTTTGAAAAACAAAAAAGAATGTAAACCGGAAGCTTTAACGATCGTGCCGCCTCATAGATCTTAAAATGAGATGCTCACTCAATGTCTATGATCATAGACTAATACATTTTTATATACAATAAATGGTCTATATCTATTATTGTATCAGAACCATAGACCGTATATAAAGAACATTGCAACTGTATCTTACATTTTATGTGACAGATACTACAATATTATGTAATCGACATAAAATAGGGAAAGTACACGATTTTAGAAATGTACATTCAGAGCAGAAAATAATTCGTAGGCGGTTTCGATACCCGCAATTTTGAGCAGAGTGAGCGCTCACTTTATTTCCTCATCTCTGGTATCATAAGCAACCTCTAGCTTCACTGATGCCCGAATCGAGCCATTCATTGACTACAGCGAGTAGATGTTGCAAATGAGATAACATTACGACACACTTTAGATGTTTGATTTGGTGGTGTAAGTTAGCGTGTAGTCCCCCGTGGACGATGTTAGCTTCGGACAGCAGTTTGACATATAATATGTTTAACATAACAGTGAACTTACAGACTCTAACGTTAACGTTACCTCACCAGCAGCGACACTTTGATGCCCCGAGTTGAGCTCGTCGCTCTCCTGTAAGGTTTGTATTTTAATATTATTACTATCTATTTATCTCTTTAGCTTTTATACTTACAAAGCTAACATTGGCTGTATGGAAAACAGTAGCTTTCCTCTGGTTTTCGGCTAACGTTGACGTTAACTTACGAGTATTGTGATTGGATGCTGTTGCTACTCATCTTAGCGACGTAGCTTAAGTTACCTGTCAAAGGGAAACGTTGTTTGACATTTTACTCTCAGTTTTTGTCTCTAAACGACGGTGAAAGCTTACACGTGTCCTTTGGCCGATTTGATGTTTAAAAGATGTTTAATTTCTGTACAAAGAATATCATTTTGTCCCCCTCTGGTGGTAACCTTGTGGAGAAAGGCCTGTCCCGATAGTAACAGAGAAGCTAGCTACATTGCATCAGCAGTGGAAGGAGCAATACAATGTCCCTGGAAGTAGAAATGCTGCTATTTCAGTTTAGTATTAGTAAAAGTAATCCGAATTGACATGATAATAAATACGAGAGTTTTTAGACTGGAGAGCATTGTCATTTGTCATTTTTACCACTTCAAAAGGCTGAGAGGACACAGTTAAACCTAGATTGTTTTTAGATAAAAAAAAAATCCATTGCAAATAAAAATGAAAATTATGCGTTTCTTCTTCGTTCACTCCACAGTTGTCTAGTTTCTGTTGATGCAAAATTGTCATTTGTACCATCTAATGGTTGTAGTGAACTTCTGCCCTTACATTTTGTTGTATGTGACAGTTATTCTGTTTCCATACAAACCCGTTTTTAGCTTACTGTAAATAATTACTATTGCCATAAATGAGAGCAGGTTTTATTGCAGCTGCTACCTGTCCTGCGCCCTGAGCCTTCTGGTGTAATGCACACATATTCACTGTCTCAGGGGAGTATTTGAAGAAAAACTGATTATATTCTGTGTATGTTTATAGTAATTAAAGTGCTCTAATAAGATGTAGCAATGTATGTTGTGAGTGGAGGTAAAGTGTCATTTACTGCATTTTTTTTTTTTACCAGGTAGCTGTGAGAAACCTCTTTTGACATCTTCTTGAACACCATGGCCCCACACCCGATGGTCCAGGCCATCATTGACCTCTCTGCAGGAGCCATAGGTAACTGCAGTGCTTTGTCTCCCAAAATCAGCAAACAAACAGTATTACAGAGTACACCGTGAGCAATATTTAATCTCTAAAAAACAGCAAAAAAAGCAGCGTGATTATTTCAAACGACTCACTAGATATGTCAGGCGTAGCAGGAGATATTAGTACATAGATATTGATTTTTCCGGCTCATTTCTCTCTGTGTTTCCATTGACTGTTTATACCGCTCATGGAATGAAGCCCTCTCTGATTCTCATCTCTCTTCACAGCACATATGTTGTGCCCAAACTTTGATTTTCCTGTAGTTTCTATAACAGCCATACTTTTTCTTGCATCGCTTCTGTTGACAGTTTTCTCTTCCTCCAAGGGGGAGCTGCATGTGTCTTTAGTGGGCAGCCTCTGGACACAGCAAAGGTCAAGATGCAGACCTTTCCCACGATGTACCGGGGTTTCATCCACTGCGTCGTGTCCACCTACAAACAAGTGGGCCTGCGCGGTCTCTACCAGGGCACCACGCCGGCACTGATGGCCAACATCGCCGAGAACTCTGTGCTCTTCATGAGCTACGGCTTCTGCCAGCAGGTCATCCGCTTCACGGCTGGACTGCACAGTGAAGCTGTGCTGAGGTAGAAGGATGTTAACCAGGCTGTCCTTATTATTAACCTTCGCCAACTTTACCCTGAGAACACTTGTAAGATCTCTAACTGTCTTGTGTTTGTCCTTCCCTGTGTGTTAGTGACATGCAGAAAGCCTGCGCTGGCTCTGTAGCATCCATCTTCTCCTCGCTAGTACTCTGCCCCACTGAGCTCGTCAAGTGTCGGCTGCAAGCCATGTATGAAATGGAGGTATCAGGCAAGATTGCTAAGAGCCAGAAGTAAGTGTTTTAAATAGTCACACATTTCTGGATAATATCCTATCGCTCATTACTTTTATGATTGTGTATTGGCTAATATCAAGGATATTCGATTTTGCAAAAAAAAAAATATGACTTGGTTTATATGTAGAAAAACAATAAATGAATAGAGCTAAACTACCAGAATGCAAACTCAGATTGAATATGGTTTAAATAAAATATATACATACTGTAACTTAATATTTAAGAACTAAAACTCCAAAAGATAGACATTCAAAGAACTAAGTCATGTTTTTTGTCACATATTGTAGATTACTTATTTTCTATTGATCTTCTTTTTTTTTTACATTGCTCTTTTCTTATCTGGATATTTTACCAACCAGGAAACAAATGCAATTTTAATTATTTCTAAATATTTCAGTATAATTTGAATAATTGAGTAATTGGGTACATATTGGGGACATATTAATCTGCATATACTATTGTAGTGTGTGTGCATTGACCGAGCCATACATCCCTCTGCTCTGTCTGAAGCACAGTGTGGTCGGTGGTGAAATCCATTATGAGGAATGAGGGACCGCAGGGCTTCTTCCAGGGCCTGACCACCACCATAGCCAGAGAGGTCCCTGGTTACTTTTGCTTCTTCGGTGCCTATGAGCTCTGCCGCACTGCCTTTGCAGACTACATGAAATGTGACAAAGACCACATAGGTACTGGCAAAATGTTCTGCCTGCACCACCACAGAGCGCAAAATATTTCCCCCCTGTTGAACAGCAACTTCAAACGTCAGATTTTGATGTCAGCTCACAGTAATATTAGCAATGTAAGTTAGAACAGTTTATCACAAATGTGCTCACAAATTGATGATATAATGTATATTGGAATTTTTCTTTTAGAATCTATATTACTACAATTACTTACTAATGATTCTTTAACGTTGGAATTTAACTCTGAAATATGGCTTAGCAGTTATGAATGAAGATTTATTACCCATCTAAAGTATTTTTCCTCTTCATTCATATGCATTTGCTTTCACCTCCCACGCATCTAATGTGCAGTATGATTGTGTTTGTGTCTAACGGGTGTGACTGTGTATGTTGAAGGTGTGGCTCCAATCATGTTCAGCGGTGGTTTCGGGGGGGCGTGCCTATGGCTGGTGGTCTATCCTATGGACTGTGTCAAGTCTCGAATCCAGGTCATGTCTATGACGGGCAAACAGGGAGGGTTTTTCAAAACCTTCATGACCATTGCTCGTACTGAGGGTATGTAGACGTCGGGTTTGATGTCTGCTTGGTTTTCTCATCCTAGCAGGGATGTTTTGTGTTCAGACTTACAGAAAGCGTTCAGGGTGAAAAAGAATCAAGACTCGTTTGCATTATCAATCAGAGTGTAATATTTGCTGTTTCTTTTGTTTAGGCGTGAGGGCGCTCTACTCTGGTCTTACCCCCACCATGGTCCGCACCTTCCCTGCTAACGGAGCACTGTTCCTGGGTTATGAGGCCAGCCGGAAGCTCATGATGAAGCAGTTTGACAGCTAGAATACGAGCAACACTAATGACAGAGCGGCGAACTGGAAGTGAAGTATTATACCTATATAACATCATCAAAACTCTAGTTAAAGATTCAAATCTTACAATATATGGGATGTGGTTTTTGCCATTTCCTGGTTCCGTTAAACTTACCCAAAAACTACCCAACATCTCTCACACATCTGGCATAGTGTTGACATAGTGTTTAAATTCTAATAATTTATTTTGGATATTTAAGTATTGCTTTTAACGCTCAACCAACAAACAACATACATGTGTATATGAGAAAAATGTGTATGTGTAGCAAAGTATTGAGCAACCTCAACCAGCCTCTTTAAGAGGAATCGTCAACACTTCAGTTGATTATTTTATGTCTACCTCAACAGACTGGTATCCGCACAGAAATATTTTTCTCCGCCCAGACATTTAAAATAATTCTTTACTTGCTTTCTATGCAGGTAAGAGAATCATGCTGTTAGGTTGTGAGGTTATTTTTGAATCTAAAAACCTTAATTAAGCTAATTGCATTAAGATTTTATTTAAAAATATAAAGTGGCATATACTACTTCTTTTAAGTTGCCTAAAATGTGTTCTGATGATTTGTTTTTTATTTCAATAATGGAATCATTCTCAGCTAAGAATGCGCCTTAGTTTTGGATCTTGGTTTGTTTAGACGTGACAAAAAAATATGCTAAAACATTTGCGCACTTTTTACACTGTGCAGCTTTACTTTTCAATCAGCTATCATAGAAAAGGTTTCAGTCGTAGTCATCTGGACTGAAACCTTTTCTATGATAGAACACTCCTGGACGGATGAGGGACTACACCGTCTTATTTTCAATCAGCTGTTACTGATATCACTACATTTAGCCTTTTTTGTTGTGTAACCTTTATTTTAAAAGTCAATGACAGAAAATATCAACTGCCTCATCCAATGTGCCATTTGCACGCTGGATTCCACATGCAGTTTTTTTCCAGTGCTTAGTAGTTGGCAATTCAGAAATCTCAGTCATATTCCTTTAAAGTTCATTGAGAAATGTAGGCGTTTTAGAATGCTAACAATTTGCGATGAAACTGAAATGTTTGTATAGATATCAATCCTGATATTCACTGTAGTAATACAACCTACATTAAAGGTGTCATTGAAGAATAACTTTGTCCTGTATTTTATTTTACTACATCTCTTGAAGGCAATTATTTAAACTGGAAAGTGCAATAAACCAAAAGGTTGATGTTATTGTGAAATGCCAAATATAATGTAACACAACACAGAGCTGTAGCAGTGGATCAGCAGCTTATATTTAAAAACAATGTATTTTAAATGAATCATATAATTAGCATGAATTATTTCTAATACAGTGTCATTTCCGCAGCATACCTTAATACACTGCAAAGCTTTCAGATTTCTGTGTTTTATTAAAAGTATTAAGTATCATGAAATACACATAAGTATAAAAATCTGTTGTCACATAGAGACAACAACAAGTTAAAAGAGAATATTTTATGCAGATGCAGCAAGGAACACTACTGTCAGTCTTCCAGCAGGTAGCGCCAGTCAGCTGTCAGGAACTCACAGCGGCTGTAAATTAAAACAAAAACCCACCAAAAACCAGCGAAGGAAAGATTAAATGAAGATTCTCTTAAATTACACACTTTGTCTGAGAAGTGTCTGAATTAACAAATCCCCCAAAACACGGAAAACAGACAGTATTTTCATTTCTGCCCATTCTTTATAAGACTCAGTCTCAGGTTCAGCTTACCCCTTTGTTGGTGCAGGTTCCACACAGGCAGCCAAAGAGCCCATTGATCATCTGAATGGCACAGAGAACCAGCTGCAGAGAGCTTGTGACCAGCAGAGTGCCAAACAATCCGATATTGAACTGCACAATGTTCTTAGGCTCTGTGCATGTCCCCCACCATGTGTCGTCAGTCAGGTAGCTGTGATCACTATGCAGAAGAGGAGGTTCATAAATGATCAGGACTTTAGAAACTTAACAACCATCGTTAGAAAGTTACTCACCTGTTTTTAAAAGGTGTTTTCCAAATCAGAAGAACTTTGCAGAGGGGCCCGTTCTGCAACCCGAGCACTGCCACAATGAAACTGTACAGGGCACCAGCCACACCCACTGCAGCGAATGCAATTGATAGGAACATCTGCAGAGGTTAAATGATAAGCAGAGGTCAGAAACATTTCTGTGGCATTTTAAGACATTGTATATTCATGCTGAATTCTTCCCATGCTAACCCTCCTCCTCCAAGATTTTTTTTCGTGCTAATGATAAATGAGGTATTTATGAGTTTAAGGAGGAACAGGCTTTCAGTTGTGTGCTGACATTTGTTTAACCTCTCACATTCCTCACATTTATTCTGTCCATGTTTTGTTTCCCCCAACCTTTTGGTAACATTTTCTACTTTCAGGTTCACGCTTTATTTACTGTACAGCTGTAATACTGCACCTACACATCAGACAATGTTATCATGACTTCTTAACAACCTGAAGACAAACCCATTAACAGGAATACATTTCTAATCTCGATGTTGTTTTAAGAAGCCATGTGATAATTTTATTTATTAATAATTAATAATTGTAGTTCTGACTGACTCACCCCACAGCGATTACCACAGCACCCCTGTTTTCCAGTCAAGTTGATGTAAAATGCTGGGAGCAACACCTGTGGCAGGACAGATCAGTTGACAGCAGTTCATATTGAATTCAATGTAGTCAAAACAATTCAGCATTTTCACTTAATCTTGATAACTCAAAGCTCCTAGAATTTGTTAGTCAGTATTTAGTGAGTTGGGAGGAATACCTCTTCAAACTGCATTAAACTCAGAAGTTTGACACTTTGCTTCAGTCAGAATGTGACTTTAAAATCCACTATTACAGTGTAAAGCCAGTATTTTTTAGTCTTAGCTTTACAAATCCAACTAACATTTTTTCCCCCCTGTGGCTGCGCATAATATTTCAGACAGGGATTTACAGCAGCTTGTAGTCCAGAGTCTCACCCTTCAGTAACAGTCAAGAGAAAAGACAACTCACCATTAAACCCCCTCCAATGAGGCCCCCCATGTATTTCACCTCCTCAGTAATGTGTCCATCTTTGGCGTACTTGACGTCCCCGTCAGGAAAAAACAACACTATGTTGCAGATGATGGATATGAATGCTAATGGGTACAGAGTAACAGCAATGCAACGGGAACATTTTCCAGTACACATGTTGCCAGAGTGAAAACTAACTAACTGCTGTAAAAACTCCTTGTTCCGTGATTTTGAGCTCAAATGCCGCCCGTTTTCAGACCGAACTTCTGCTTAAATCGGATTCAACGAAAGTCCTGTATTTGCACCGGGGGCAGAAACTAAATAGCCTACTGTGAGCGATTTTAGGGTGTGGGAAGTGTAATGACAAGCAGATAACGTGGACAAACAGAGCCTGGGATAGGCCGCAGAATATATGACTCATGCCATGGAACCTTTTGAGAGGCAACGCTTGTTTTGTTAAATGTTTTTAACATTTTTTGGTTAAAGATGTGACTGCATTCAGGTCGTCTCGGTCAGATGTGTGGTTAATGGTCACATCACTATTACATATTTATGTTTAGTTTAGTGATCAGGCCTGTTACCAGATTGCCTTGGTGGGGGCCGTTGAGGAAGCAGAGGCTTTCTGTGAGAGACCTGTTGTAACGCCACCTATTGCATACAGTATTCCAGTGAATCAAGGATTTTAGCAGGTCGGACTTTAGACCTGCGGCAGCACGTTTGGCAGAGCAGGAACAACCTTGACTGCACAGCGTTGTGGGTGGTTAAACACTGATCGGACAGGCTACGTTTTTATTGTCTCTAGTGAGTTGATGACTGCAGTTGTTTCCACATTTTATTATTAATTTAAATAAAAAAATAAAATAAAAAACCCACAAAACAGGAAGAGGTCATACTTTCCACAACATGTGTTGTCTCCGAGCAACGTTTGTGCGAGGCAGTTTCCCTCGTCAGTGATAAAGGTTGTAAATATGCTGCTGCTGCTTCCTTCCTCACATCAAGAATAGCTTTGTGTCTTTCTGTTATTTATGCCCTGTTTTCATTCCATGTGTAGCTCAGGGTCTCATTCACTGTGTTGCTGTGATACGAATAATACGATATTTAGAAGAGGAAACACAAATGCAAACAACTCAGTGAATGATTTCATTTGGAAAACTCTCTCTCTCTCTCTCTCTCTCTCTCTCTCTCTCTCTCTCTCTCTCTCTCTCTCTCTCTCTCTCTCTCACTCTCTCTCTCACACACACACACACACACAGCTACCCAACAGTAAGTTTATATGTCCAACAGTCTGAGATAACACTGAAACATAGATATAAATGCTGAAACAGTATTAAGTGACATTTATTGAAGGCAACCAGCGCTTTATTATTTTGTCTGAAAAGTACAATAAGCCAAAAGGTTAATATTATTGTAAAATGCTACATGTGATAAAACACAACAAAGAGCTGTAGCAGTGGATCAGCATCTTATATTTTAAACCAATTTATTAAAAATTTAGCATACAATTAGCATGAGTTATTTCTAATACTGTGCTCTTTTCACTACATACCCTAATACATTGCAATGGGATACACAGAAACATTTGAAAATCTGTTGTCAGAGACTGCAACAATTTCAAAGTGAATGTTTTATGCTCCTTCAGCCAGGAACACTTCTCTCAGCCTTCCAGCAGGGGGTGCTAGTCAGCTCTTCAGATGTGGTATGAGGAATTTATGGTTCCTGTAAATTAAAAAAACAAACAAAAAAGAGAGAGGGGCTGAAGTTAAGATAATCTCAAATGACACAACATGGAAAACTAACCTCTGTGTTACTTCACTACCTCTTTGTTGCTGCAGGTTCCACACAGGCAGCCAAAGAGGCCGTTGATCATCTGAATGGCACAGAGCAACACCTGCAGGCAGCTGGCTGCCATCAGAGTGATGAACAATCTAATGTTGAACTGCACCACGTTTTTAGGCTCTGTGCAGTCTCCCCACCAATCATAGTTAGTCAGGTAGGATGAATTACTATGTAAAAGAAGAGGCTTATAAATAACCAGAACTTATCAATGTTAACACATGTCATCAGACAGTTACTTCTGTTCGTCACCTGTTTTTAAAAGGAGTTTTCCATTCTCCATTACCATCTTTGCAGAGGGGCCCGTGACCCAAACCAAGCACTGCCACACTGAAGCTGTACAGGCCACCAGCCACACCCATTGCAGCGAATACAATGGATAATAACATCTGCAGAGGTTAAATGATAAGCAAAAATCAGAAAATTTGATGTTTAAATATGTTCGGATTTATATCAGTAGTTTTTTTGTCTGTTTAAACACCTTCTAAAGAGACTTTTGCATAGGCCTTGAACTTATAAATAAATGTTCCTTTTGAAAGAAAGAAAAGGAGAAATGCACTGATGGTGCTGCATTATCTTATCTATCTCAAGAGGACCTAAACGTTGTGCAATGGTGATGCAGCACCATGCAGCATATGTCTTTTTTAATTTTTTTTATTGTTGAGTAATTCTCAGCTTGAGTGGTCTCCATTAAACACTTGAATTTAGTTGAGTGGGAACGTTCTTGTTGACCTTGGAAATAATAGTTAGACAAAATAATCTTAACTCAAGGTACATATTCCTTTATCTTTCACTGAGCACCTGAAATGTTTACTTCCGAGTGACTCACCCCGCAGCGATTTCCACAGCAGCCCTGTTCTCCAGTCAAGCTGATGTAAAGTGCTGGGATCAACAGCTGTGGTGGTACAGTACACATTAGTTGACTTGGAATCAGATGCAGCATCAGTGTAAAACATGTTCAAAATAGTTCATAAGTTTAACAAACAATTGAGCAGTTCAGTCAGTCTTCAGTCAGGTTTTGAGGAATTCCTTTTCACACTGCGCCAAACTTGTCATTAAAAGTTTGAGAGTTTGCTTCAGTCGTGTTGAAAGGTGCATCATTAGAGTATCAAACATTCAGACATGTGGTATGTGATGACACTAATGAATAATGCAATTGATTTGAAGTGTTGCTAGATTGAGAGAATCACAGATATTTCCACTGAAGCACAAAATTAGGACCCAGAACAGGTGAGATGACCACTGCAAAGCATATAAAAAAACAATATACTGTATAAAGCCAGTATTTTTCAGTTTTACCCAAGGCTGCACATTATATTTCAGAAACAAGTTTACAGCAGCTTTTATTTCAGAGTCACACCCTTCAGTAACAGTCAAGAGAAAAGACAACTCACCATTAAACCCCCTCCAATGAGGCCCCCCATGTATTTCACCTCCTCAGTAATGTGTCCATCTTTGGCGTACTTGGCGTCCCAGCCAGGAAAGAACAACACTATGTTGCAGATGATGGATATGAATGCTAATGGGTACAGAGTAAAAGCAATGCAACGGGAACATTTTCCAGTACACATGTTGCCAGAGTGAAAACTAACTAACTGCTGTAAAACCTCTCGCTCATTCGGTTTTGGCTCAAGTCCTTCCTGTTTCCAGAGAAGTCTCACTTGAACTTGACCAAAAGAGAGAAATGCATTTGCATTGGCAGCTAAATACTATTAATGATGGTTAACTGGTGTAGATGTGTAATTAGGTCATTAATAACAGACTTACATCTACTTTAGTATTTTTTTGTGCAAACTGTAGTTGTTGGCTTAGTTTTAATCCAGCAATCCAAAACTTGCAAAGAGCCAAACTGACTTGCTATACTCTTACCTTTAAACACAAAATGCTGAACTTGCATACAAAATTCAAACCACTAAATCACATGCTCAGTCCTCAGAATACCCCATACTAGCACTAAGGTTTTGTAGTTTTTCCTACATGAAACTGTATTTTTGATTTTGGGGTGAACTGTCCCTTTAAGTAGGGAGAAAAATCAATACAATAACTCTAGACTGTGGGTGTCTAAATGTATATTTTCACCCACCTTTTCTGAATTCATGCACTATGGACTGGACAATAATCATAATCATAATTCCATAAAGCTAGACCTCTATATATGTGTCTGTTTCTCCTGGAAAAGAGTTACCACTTACCTATTTAATGCCAGAAAATGTTATTATGGGTTTTTGGTCAACTTTACTTCATGCATGGTGAGGGAATAGCAGTTATTGTGAAGTTTTGGAGTGTTAAAATTGTTGTGATAAATCTCTCCAGATGTGCGGGAGGTGAAGGCGGTGGGTGTTATGGAAGACGTTTTACCTCTTCAATGCAGCTACATTCTCTCTCCCTCATGTTTTTGCCCCAATATTACCCTTAAACAAAAAAATTTCCAGAATATCTCCGAGATGTCTAACAAAGGTGTCTAAATTTACATTTTATCAGACCTTCAATTAATGAATGCATCACATTGGAAGAAAATCAGTGACTTCAATGACTAGGGATTAAAGCTATTTAAAAGATGGAAATTGTCTATTATTTATGTATAATGAGTTTAAAAGTCCTATATAAAGACACACAGATTAATTAGTTAGTTTTTTATGTAAGGCATGGTGATGGTCAAATTTAATGTCCCCTCCACTGAAAACGTGTTTTGCTTATTATTACATCACTTGGATGTTTGATCTTCACTGTGCAGAGTGTGTGCAGAGTTTGACACTAGAAGGCTGTTTAAACATTCATCTGCTGAAGGGGGAACGTTTCTCTGCGCTCACCTTAAATCTCAGTTTAAAAAGTGTGCCTACAAGCAGGATTTTGTGACATCACAAATTTGAAACCCAATCATGATCCAATATGCAACTTACACAAGTGGAAGATGTGGAAGCTTAAAGCCTCCAGTGCACAGACACTGACTGAGGATACACCTTTCAGTTAAGTGGGAAACATCTTGTAGTAGTTAAAGTTATGAAATGAAAAATATTTGCATATTCATATATTCTTCAATGATGGAGTAGATGTAATTTAAATGATTCTTAACAAGGTAATTGACAGACACAAATTACTATTCAAAGATTTTTATATTGTAGGTCATGTCTTAAATATAGCCTATTGAATATCAGCACTGTGAACTTCTTCCCAAATCTATCAATATAGCAGGCCTATTTACCATTCAAAATCCATAAGGAAACACATTTTTCCAACAAAAAATAAAGAGGGTAGATGATTTTTTTATGAAACCGTGGACTTCCGGACCACGTTTACCTCAGAGGTAACAGTGAGCTGTCCGGGCTCTGTGTCCTCTCTGGTAAATATTGGGGAACCTTTGAACCACTCCCCCTGTTACTGAGGAGTACGCCTGGCTGCAGCTGATCCCACGATGGCCATGTCTCCCGTCAAACAGTTCCTGGTTACCTATTTAATGCCAGAAAAATGTTACGAGAAGCTTCTCGTCAACTTTCACTTGCACGGTGAGGCTCGGCGCTGTTACATTTCGTAAAAGTAAAATGGGTGAAATGTTGCGAAACATCTTAAATCTCTCCAGATGTGCGGGGGTGGTGTGTTCGCCTCTCCTACTAGTTCAACGTTGTAAACATTTTTATTGTAACCTAAAGCTGTGATAGTATGTGTTAGAGCTGGAATTTTTGCCTGTTATCCAGCATTAGGCGATGGCCGCGTTGAACATCTGCTGTCTGATTGTTTAAATATTTTTCATGTATGTCCTAGTGCCTTGCCTAAAGTTTGTACTGAACAGAACTGTCGGATTTTGGATCTTACTGGACACTTTCCTGGGTAAGACTTCTCCTCAGCCCAAACCTGATTACCTGATGTAATCACGTGAGAGCGACAGCAGGGCATAACTAACAAACACAACTAACAAAGATGGTTAAATAACAGTTTGCCCCTCCCCCTCATACTCTCAGGTGAGATTTATTTAAGCAGACCCCGAGAAAAAATATCATACAACCCATTCATATTATTTCACTAATGTCTCTTTACACTCTAACACACAATGATCACATTAGGATCCACATTCCCATGAGAACCTGTAAGTGCTCCAGTAAACTAGTGTGCAACACTTACTGCTGTAACAGTGTAGATAATAACCATGGCAACATCAAGCATAGTGATGATATTATAAAAAATACTGTATCAACTTGTGATCTATGCAGAAGCACAGACATTTTCACACTTCATGAGAAATGGAACTAGCAACAGGACAATGAAGTAGACGAAGCAAGTTTATATGGATATTAAGAAGCTGTTTTTCCATGTAGTGTGTTTTGGACGAGTTATAAATAAGAGCTGGTTTTAGAGTTTCAGCCAGCTGCTCAGCTGCAGATTGACTTACATGGTAACTAACAATTTCTTCATGTAAATAACTGCAATGTCTTACTCTTTACTGATTGCTAATCAACCACCAAACTAACTACGTGTTGGTTGTCTTCAATCCTAAGAGTCAGTGATGTTGCACCTCCTCTGCACCATCCTCACCTCTTTGTCTGTCGTCTCCCTGCAGCACAGCTACCTCAGCTGTTAAAGATACTGTGGCGAGGAAGTGCAGCGGGCCTGAGTCTGGCCTCAGCTCTTCTGCAGCTTTATGCCTTCTCATGTCCTGTTGTGTACGCCATGGCCAGCAACTTCCCACTTTTGTACGTATTTGACGATGATAAATAAGTCAAAGAGTTCTTTGTCTATGCTGATTCACTGTCAGATCATTACGTGACATTAGCGTCGAAGGTTTTGTTTCATAATCATATTGCAAACTTTCCAATACATATCGATTTTAGAAACAGACAGTTAGAGTAAACAAAGTGTCAGTCTAAGCACTGTTTTTGTAATTCTTCCAGCATTTAGTTTGGGTGATCATGAATTCGCTTTAGCTGAGCTGTTTTATACGTCCACCTATTATCTTGAAGATGTCTTGCCACTTCTCTCATCATGTCCTCAGGGCAGCAGCTGACATACTTTTTGTCTGATAGACCGTTTTCTGAACTCTTAAATCCCAGGAGTGTGATGCTGGAAACTACACCAATGTTAATGTTCAAGCTTAAAGCTCACATTTTACCACTTTTCTCAGATTGCTCATACATTATGAATTTGTGACTCACTGGCTGTGAAGGTGCGCTGATTGCGCAAGCCCTTGGGTGTAGCCTACACTAGTGACATCCAGTCAATAAATATATAAATGATGTGGCCTAAACACTTAAATGCAAGTTCTGTCAAGTTTAAAGACTGTGAGTCCATTAAGGTACATACTCTGCAGAGAATCGTTTGTGTAGAGAATATTGTTCTGTTTTGCAGCTGACAGCATGTATCTATCGTCACAGATGTGTGCCTTACATGTGTGTTAACTGCTCTACAGTGCCTGGGGTGAGAGGCTCTTCACGTTGGCCCAGACAGCAGTGATTGTCTTCCTCATCCTGCATTATCGTAGTGATACACTCAAAGGTTAGCACACATACCCGCACATTTTTCCAAATTCACATTCCAAATGTGTATACTTTCAGGATAAGTCTGGCATTGTTCTATATTTCATATCCCATGAAAAGTCCAAAACCAACAATGCGTTAGTCCGTCTCTAAATACTTCCCTCCCCCTGTCTGTGGCTCTCAGCTCCAAGCCCATTCATTTCTACAGGTCACAAATATATTATTTTATTTAAAAATAAAGGCTCAGTATTTTCCTAAAACAGTTGGGCACTGTAGTTTTTAGCAAACGTTGCTCGAATAGGAGTAATTAGCACATTTGTTGAGTATTTTCAGTGGTGGATTAATACACATTTGGTGCTCTAGGGAGTATTAACAGCAGCACGACAGTGAATGTGGAATTGACTCAAATCAAGTTTCATTATTATTTTTGTGTATTTATCAGATTGTATTTTTCTCTCTGAGCTATACAAATACAAATAAACTTGCCTAGCCCTTGCCAACAGAAAAAAACTTCCTTTGATGTTTTATATGTTGAGGGTGGATTCAGATAACAGGTTCAGATAGTATTGCTTTTTGGCAACACTTATTTTCAACAGTCAACATATTATATTTGAGTAACTGACAAAAAAATGTGTGGACAACTCAGTGTTCTTGAAACAGGAAAAGCTTGTGTGTGGTCCCATTCTTATTCAGTCTTATGCCGGATGTGAAGAATAGTTTATCAGTTTACGACAGTGTTTCTGTATGTCACTCACACAATCTTCCAGTTTCATTTTTGGTCAGTGCTTTCCTGGAGCGCCATCTTGTGGTGTTACCACTCGACTCATAAACGTTTCACATGGACTTTTTGTTGGATGCAATTTCAATACTTCTCTTAAAACACACTGATAGAGAGCTGTTTTAATTTTATAGGTTGAGATGATTAATTAAATAGTCAATTTCAACTTTGTCAGATAACTATTGATTTTGTAAGTGACCATCAGTATGAAAATTCTTGCTATCAAATGTTTTAGTGCTTCTAGAGTGGCATTTTTTTTTGCATGAAGTTTCTACGAACTTATATCATCCTTTTTATGTTCTCGTGGCAGGGATGCTGTTCCTCTTGGCTTACAGTGGTGTGATGTTCCTTCTGGGCTCCTACGCAGCTGCAGCAGTCGTCTCAGTGATGCAGGCCTCCAGTTTTGCAGCTTTAATTGCAAGCAAGGTAGCAACTCAGTGGCTTATCTTGTCTGTACAGCTCAATTTCTGAGCTGTTCTATGATTAATGAGACCTGTGAACTGTGAAGTGATTATGCACAGTGCAAATGTATCAGAGGAGAGTGAATTTATTTGCTGGGTTTGTTGTTTCCAGAGTCTCCAGGCTGGAACTAACTACTGTAATGGCCACACAGGCCAGCTGTCCACTGTGTCTGTGTTACTATCGTGGGCAGGGTCTCTGGGTGTCATCTTTGTGTCTCTCCAGGTATACATTCAGGAATTACACACAAACATAGCTGCACAAACATATTTTACACTACTCCGATCTGTCATTGTTGTCTTTACTAACTGAGATTGCCTCAAACTTTGTCTTGTAGGAGTCGGGAAGCTCATTTGCTACTCTGTCACACCTACCGTCAGCCTGTCTCAGCTGTGTCCTCCTGGCCCAGGTCCTCTGCTACACGAGCAGCACCGCTACCACTAAAAAGAAGAGTGAGTAGATGATGGCGGACGAGCAAAACAAGTCTTCAAACATTTACACAAGAATTTCACCAGTCTGAGTAATTTCTAATACACATACAGGGTTTTAAACTGGGGACGAAGTGCAGTCATGCAGCAGACACGAGCGAACACACAAGCTTTTGTCAGATCAGGTAATTTCCCTGATTAGTTCGTCCTCTGTGGTTAAAGGAACATCCTGCAGATGATGCATTCATGTCACAGCAGCTTTACTGTTTACACAAACATTTACACCTGGGAGCTGCACAGTACTGGTACAGGTTGTAGCAACAGCTACTGAGCAGCTCACTGGAGCACCTGGAAGTTAAGTGTTTTGCTTGAGTGCTGGAAGGGATTTTTAGAGATCAATGTTAGTAATTTCACTGCTCTGCTGTTCAGAGATTGAACGCCATAAACCTTGAAGTCACAATAAGGGCAACTAAGGGAAAGCTTTATGAAAGTACTATGGTAGCGCCAGTAAATTATGTCAAAGATGATGATTTTTACCCACGAGTAGGTTTTTGGAATATACCGGAACCTGTTTATGTTTGATTTCTTCCTAAGCACCAATTTTGGGAAGAACCTTTTCATGAACTCCTTTGGAATGGCTTCTGAGCTCCAAGTAAAGCCAGCCACCATAAACAAAATGTCCAGTGTTGCTCTGCAACAGACATTTGCAGGAGCTCTGCCAAGACACACTGAAGTGACTGTGGCAGCACATGTGCACCAATGACACATTAACCTTGTTTGTTAAGCAGCTATAATAAACCACCCTTTTCATGGGTTTTTACTGTTCAACATGCTGTGTTTTACATTCATATTTTATGTATTTGCTTACTTTCATACCTGTTGAACTGTACTGTGAACTGAATTCAATGATACTATGAATTATTGTCTCTGAACATTCAGTAATAAAATACAATGTTGCCAGAGAATACAGGTATCTGTAAGTGAAAGCATATAGAGTTAGTCACCTTTACGTCAGGACTGTGTGTACACAAAATATATTCCACTCTGGGAGTCATGTTACAACTCCGGTTATCACGTTATGTTTATATTTTCACATGGCTGACTTTCTGAATGACCCTGTCAGTTATCCTAAGCACAGCACTGAGTGTTATAACTGCCAGTTTGGCATGCCCCAGATCATGACATAATGTGACATTACAAAGAAAATCACCAGAGGCATGGGTGGCTCTCGGGATGCAAAACTAATGACATTCCCATCAGCCTCGGCTGCACTTTGTGTTTTTAGTGTTAATTAGCATGTTAGCATGCTAACATGCTAAACAAATGGGGTGAACATGGTAAAAATTATACCTGCTAAACATCGGTGTGTTTCCATTGTCATTGTGAGCATGTTAGCATGCTGATGTTAGCATTTAGCTCAAAGCACCTCTGTGCCCAAGTACAGCCTCACAGAGCTGCTAGCATGGCTGTAGACTGTTAGCCTTGGTTAAATATATTTATTTAACCTTCATATTTAAGAACAACTTTTTACTTTCTCTGTCACCAAAATAGTTAGCTCCTTTCAAATCATTCTTGAATGGTAAACAGAATCTTTAAAAATGATGTGTGGTCACATGATAAATGCATTAGTAATGTGAAAACTGACTGCTGCACTTTCTGTTCTCTAATAATTCAGTCATGCTTGTGGGGAAATTCATCAAGTGGTCAATGTTGAATGTAGTGGTGAGATTACTTTAATTCTTGTAAATGTGAGGAAATGAACCTCAAGCAACCCACTTCTCAGCTGTAAAAGTCAACATCCTACAATATTAAAATAGTACAAGATAGTACTAAAGGTTGAGTATAATATGATAGAAAATGAACAGTTTTCTTGTCTCATATTCAATCAGTCCATATGAAACAAGGTGAGTAACACCACAATGTCCGTCAATAAAAAGTGAGAATTTATTTGTTGTTCAAGTCCATTGCACAGAAAAAGTGCATTTAGTAACACATTCATTAGACATAACCAAGCTGCTGCCTGTAACATTCATTAATACTGCTTAACTCTTACAACTGGCATGAGGTTTCATGATATGCAAGTCATCAGTGACTTCACATTGAAACCATCTGCATGAGTTGAGCAATCTCCAAACAAAAGTTTCAAAACTACATTTAGCATTTTTGCATGTATCTGACATTATCATCGGTGCTTCCCCAACCTAATTTTTAATTACATTATATAAACTAACCAGTAACCTTTCAGTTTGTAGTCATTGTAGACCACTGTTAACAGGTTTCCATTTATTCAAGGTAGTGAACAGCATACCATGTTAAGAATTAGGTGTAATTGTTAGTTTGTCACCCCTGAATAAAATCTGATTGAGGGGTCTTTATAGCCAGTAATTGTTCTCACAGTCTGGTTTCTAATCTGCCAGTTCAGTTTGGTATTTTTAGTACTTTTTGGTGTCTTAACCACTGAAAATTGTTCAGCTGGCTTGATGTGAACTAAATAAATGCCACAAGGTTTGGCACAAAGTTTGTTTGACAGGAATCATTTCTGGTCAGACATGTTTGAGCTATTATTTCAAAGACAACTTTTCATGGTCTAATAATGTGGTCTGTGGGAGACTATTATAGTCTGTTTGATCAACCTTAATTATGATAATTGTTCTGTCAGTGTATGAAATATACAGTACAGCTGATACTGCTGTTAAGTACAGTGTCCTAGCCCACTTTATTATTTTGACTCTTCAAGATAAATCAAATAAATGTTGATTAAACAGACTTAAGAATACTCCATAATAAACCACATACATTGTTCATAGTACAAATGAGTGGCATTACATCAAGAAGACAAAGTTGCTTCGTATAGTAAGTATAAAAATGGCAATGGCAATATAAGTGGACCAAAACTTCATAATACAATATAAACTCAAGTAATATTTGTCTCCTGAAAGCCGTTCAGTCACTTTTAAAATCACTAACTAATAATGTATTATTAAAGTATTGTGCACTTTATGAAGAAAGCACCAAATCTGGCTCACACTTAAGAGAGCAGTGGTGTATAACCCCAAAGAAGGAAAGTGATTCATCTGGTGGATAGTAATTTTGTTAATGTGTGTGCATGTGCATGTGCATGTGAGGCAGAGGTGAATTGTTTTTTGACAAAAAACTCCTGTCTTGAACTGAAGTACTTTTCAAAGGCCATAACAACACAGTGAAATGTGATCAATCATGGGTTAACAGTGTGTGTCAATTCTAATAAATAAACATTAGCGACTGTTGGCACAGTTGTCATATACAGTTAAAATAATTAACAAAATTATAGCTACAATATCCTATTTTATTATCAATTGATTAGATAAAAGTAAACACACAAAAAAGAAACTCGAAATAATAAATTAAAATTTGATTAAAGCCAAACTGGTAAAAGTGTAACTCGATTTACAAAATCTACTCTGTAATTTTACTTTCATTTTATTTTGGTTGAATGATTAAGGCACACCATTTTGTAACTAGCTTTTCATATCACAATGTTATTTTAGCAGCTAAGATTTTAAACAAACTTTATTTTGGTAACTGAATTTTTTTTGTCAATTTTGAAAGGGAATCTGGCAACCCCTGGATAGTGATAGTGAACAATGTTCTGCCTCAGGATGATCTCAATATACTCAAAATCACAATGAATTAATGAATATTATTGGTGGGACAGGAAGCGAGTTTCTCAAAACATTTTAAACAGAAACTTACATGTGAAACTGCACTGACAAGCTTCTCCTGGTATGACCCTGTATAAAGGTCTAACAGTGTATTTGTAAAGAATTAAGAAATGCAAATGCTGCATTTTACAGCTGACTAGTCACAGAGGCAAGAGGACAAAAGAAATGTATTGGTAATAAAAACTTCATTACATTTGTCAATTTTCAACATGCCTATAAATGTGTAACTAGTCTCTGAAGGTTCTCTGTGACGCGGTGAAAGTGATTCTGGCTCTGCTACTCGAGGTGCATCCATGAGGAGTTGTAAAACACAGTTTTATTAGTTTTTGAGGAGTCATCAGGTGATCAGGTCTTTCGTTATCTACTTGTACTGTACTTTTATTGTAATTAGCATTATCTGTTTATTGTTTGGGTTTCATACATTTCAGTATTGTACTATTTATTCTTTTAGAAAAGCCCATTGAGGCATAAGCGATGCAAATTAGCTCAGGCTACAGTGAAATGCTACAAGTCAATCTGTATCTGTCCCTATAAAAATCAACATACATAAATAAAGAATTCTGACAATGAAGATGCACTAAACTGTGTTTGTACATTTCAGTATGCTGGTCTCTGGTCAGAATGATGGATATGTACAATATTAACTAATAAAACCTGCAAATATATTGAAGGCAAAGCAATAATGTAGCTCAATACTGAGCCTTTTCCCTTTTTTCCATTTGAGGTTGGAAAACTCATCTTAATCCATTCTGCATTTACATACATTACACATTACATACATACATACAAGTTCTGTGGGTTTGAACAAAGTTTGGCTACACAGACAAGTGTGTACTGACTGGCTCACCATTGGGTCAATGATCAGCAGGTTCTCTTTGACTTTAACAACCCTTCTTACCTTGAAGGCAAAATTGTTTACAGGAAATCCCCAGAAGTCTTACTTCTGTTGATATATTATACTCTGCGTCACCTCCTGCCTATACAAGGCTACGGCAAGTCATTTGCATCACTGGCACATTTTCATCAGTGTTACTTATGTACGCATGTCAATTTGCTGATTTGACAGCAGCATTTACTTTTGTCTTTGTTTCAACAAGTCATCATACAGTAGGTTTCCCTTTGAATACAGTGGTTTAGACTATTACCTGTGTTAACTTTGCATTAAGGAGAACAGCTTCTACTGCAAACCATGGAGCAGCTGCCACCTGGCCAATTTGCACCAATAATTTCATATTAGATTTTTTGCCACTGTTATGGCTGTTGGCACAGTCCATTCATTTTCTCAAACTGTGGGCCACATTTGATGCTTTCTCCAGAAGATAAAGAATTGTGTCCAATGTAGATTCTATTATATCTTTTGGAATGGCATAACTATAGAGTTAAAGAGCTATAAAAGAGCCATGACGTTTGACATATTTACCCCAGAGAACATACAGTACACTGTATATGAGGTCTATTGCGAAGTTAATATGTAAGTTATCATCTCGTCAGTGCACATAAGTCACCAAGACAAATCCAGACAGAATTGTTCAGAGGTCCTGACAGCAGTTTTGACATTTTCATCTTCTTCCTGACGTATTTTGACTGTACTAATGTGTTTTCTTATTGGAGTGTAAAATGTTACCTTTGCTCTTTCTCTTTCCCATCAAGAAAGGAGAGCATCTCCTGTTTTTGTTTTTTTTACCTCATAATAGTGAACTCATTAAATGAGGAATCATTTAACCTATGCACTCAGAGCTTAATGAGTTACCCATTTTCCAATGTCCTTGTCTCTGGTGTTATCTGAACTCCTTGTACAGTTTGCGCAGTTCATCCCAGAAGAACAAAGACAGAATGGTGTGCGGACCGAGCCGGAAATAAGAGGCTCCCAAGCCTTTGTAGAGTCCCATCAGGCCCTCCTTCCTCAGCGTCTTAGAAAAGCAGTCAGCAAATCCTTTATAGAGCTGCCCCTAAAAGATGAGAAAATGAAAGTCAGCCTGGATCTGATCATCTGGTGTGAGGCAAACACACCATGAGCAACTACTGTTTCAGAAATGCAACAGAAGAGCAACTTGTGAACTTGTTTATAGTGCAGCCAAACAAACATGAGGAGGATTCATTGCATCACGTTGATTTAATAAATTGCAGTCGACATTGTCATCTGACTTGGTAATACTGAACTCGTGATTGAATGTTGTTTTCTGCATTATATGAAATGCGCACATGCACTAGCTTTCCGCATTAACTTTATTACACACATGTATAAATTAATTTTGCGTTGGTGCTAAATTATCTCACCGGGAGTGGCAGATCCCGCCAGTTCCAGTGAAAACTACCATACAGAGAGGCTATTTGTTATTTAAATTGCAGCCATACATAGTATCAAAAAAGGGGTCTGATATGATGAAAATCTAAAGGAGTGTAACTTCAACATATTGCTCTACCTCACCTTGCCCAAAAGATCCACAGGCTGGTTGTAGAGTCGTGTGCTCACTACATCAAAAGGTGTCATGGCCATCACCACCACCACACTGCTGATCATGCCAGCACTTAAGGCCACCAACCAGCTGTCCTTTGAGAACACCTTGGGAAGAAGAAAATACCAATGTGTTGAGGCAACAACCTCAAACAGGATGATAGAGAATGCATATAAGGACATGTGGGTTTAGGTCGCAGTATGATGGAAGTAAGAAATGACAGGATGTAGCACCCTCTTCGCACTGGTCCAGTGATAGTAGTATATCATCATCAGGGTACAACCATGTGTGCAGCTACTTCTAATTTTAACTGGTCGTGATCTCCCGCATGCAGTGAAACACAAGAATGTTTCTATAATTAGTGCTTATGTTACAAATATATTCTCCAGTAGCTACAGCTAAACCTGTTTTCAATGCAAACCTCCTGTTTTACAACACAAAATATAAAAGACAACTTATTATATACAAAAAAAGAAATTTGCATCAAGCTTTATAAAGGATGGCCATACAACAATAAAATAGACAACACAGCAGCAGCTTAACACTTTTTACTCCTTCAAAGGTAATTTACTTACAAGTGATGTAGACCACCTGTGTTTGCTGAACATTGTGGAACAGCACAAGTTGGCATATTGCCAGCTTTATTCTAACACTCATGAATACAATGTTAATATAAAAAACCAAGCTGGACTCGGCAGGTGTGGACAGACCCACCTCCACCCTCACTGACACACCGACCAATTAAAACAGCTCAAAGGAAGTCTGGGAAATAAAGGAAGTAGTACAAGAGAACTATACACAAGAATGTCTTTTCTGAACATTTTTGCAGACTGGTCAATTGAATACAACACTGTTCATTGCTATAGTTCTGGCATTTAGTATGAAAGATCTTTTTTTAACAAGAGCTGGGTCAGCAGCAAGTAAACTGGTGCACCAGTTGCGTAAGCTTCAGCCGGAGGGGCCACTGAAAGGTGTCAAACTTCTATTCCAGAAGAGTACAATGCCTCGCGCTTTGTCAGTGTCACAATGACTGCTTTTGTAAACTGTGCACAGCTACTGATAGCTGCAACCAATAATTATTTTCACGATGATGAATCTGCTGATTATTTTCTCAATAAAACGCTTAGTCTAGAGTCTAGATAATATCAGCAAATAGTGAAAAATGCCCATCACAGGTTCCAAGAGCCCAATGCATCTTTAAAGTGCTTGTTTTATCTGACCAATAGTCCTAAACCAAAATATATTCAGTTTACTATCATATAAGAAAAAGAAAAGCAGTAACTAATCATAGCAGCTCTATGTGAGTTATGCCAGACCCCCATGTTTCTTCTTAAACACTGCAGGCATATATAAGACGTGCACACATGGTAGCCGACTGTCAGCCTGTTCCCACTCCTCACCACAATTTAGATGACTTCCACGTTAAGATCAAACCTCAGCGAGTCTACTTGGGAGTGGCAGTAAAACATTCTAACCTGTAGGTCAACCACAAGTTCCTTGGAGGAGGAGAAGGTGGAGAGTTGTGCAGCTGATCCCACGCTGACCCTGGGTACAGCAGCACTGGAGCCCCTCCACAGTCCCAGAATGCCATGCTGCCTGTAGATGGCTGACAGAGCGTGGATCATCCCCTGGCAGGAAGAGGAGGAACATGTGAGGAAACTGTTGATGCGTGCCACTCATGTTTAAAACCATCAGCTTGGGTTATTATGTTACCTGGTGTTTATACTGATGTCCAACTGCAATGGAGGAGGTAGACTGACTCTGCAGATGAGTCTTTACCTGTCAGTGGAGACAATTTGTGTTTACCATCTCCACAGTTACAACTGACAGCTCACCTTGAAATGTCACAGCTTGTAAACCATAACGAAACAGTACAAAGTGAAACCTAAAATAAAGCCAGCTACTGACCAAGTAGACGGGGCTGCCCATCACGGCTCCCACCACTCCAGCCACAGCCCCTGATACCGTGGTTTTCACCGCGCTAACTCTTCCGTTCGTGTGGATGTAACCGGAGGACTCAATGATGGCGTACGAGCCGAGCCGGACTCCATTCATAAAAAACTGATAAACCAGCCCGGGCACCAGTCCTTTCTGTAAGCCGGCCAGTCCGTCTACTTTACCGATGGTGTAAAAAGCGTGGAACACGTTGCGATAATAAATCTGGTAAGATCCCCGGCTCTGGAGCTCTCCCTGGAGCTGCATTCGCGTTTTGACGACCTCCAGCGGGTTGGTGAACAGACACGCTCCGCACGCCGCCGTTCCGCTCAGCACGAAATCCATCGCGACCGTCGGGCGGGAGGACAGAGATGTGGAGTTCAGGTCCGGTGCCGGTCCGAGTTGTCTTTCGTATCAGCAGGATTTCCTCCACCCACATAGCGATAGTGTACACATACCGTGTAGGCTAATACAGAAGGGTAGTTACATCAGTGTGAAGAAACAGGAGCACTTCAAGAGCTCCTCATAAACTCGTAATTCTGACAAACCGGCTGGAAGATGTGACTTGTCTGTTAAACACCACAAACTGTGGTGAACTATTCAATAAATTCAAGGCAAAAATATTCATTAGTACAGGCTTGTTGTCAATTTATAATAAGCTCCCAGAGAGAACCACTATGTTCTTTAAGTGTAACATACTAATTGAATTTTGTTAGAAACCTGCTATTAAGTGACACATGCGAGTCATTTCATAAAGAAAAAACATTATTTTTGTATTTATTAGCACCAAAAATGCATGCCAGATAAAACGTACAGAAAACATATAAATAGAATCATTTACATGGGGTAACGGTAAGAATAATGGAGACATTAGTTTATTATAATTTTAAAGTCGCCTATTGGGCGTACACTCTAGCCGTCCCCTGAACACCTCATCTTGGTACCACATTGTACATACGTATTTTTTTACGCTCGTCTTCTCAGCCAATGAAAACGGCTCTTGAGCCTTGGTTTAGTTAACGGAGGTCCTATAGTGGGCTGGAGGACTGGTAAGCAAGGTAGGTTCTCTTTACACAGAATTGGCGGCCATCTTGCTGTTAAAAATCCAGTTCTCCTATTGGTCAGGGCCAGTATATTCAGAGGAACCATACATTAATAGGAGTGTAATAGAGGGTTGCCTTTTCAGCACTATTAAATAATAATTATTATTATCATTTTGGAATACAGAAAACAAAACAAGTCATAAAATAATTTCAGTATTTGTTCATACAGGAAATAAGGTAAAAAAGCGAAACTTAAAGTAGCCCCTCTCAACAAACATGGCTCAACTATCAGCAGAGTTGAATCATTATGTTCTTGTTAGGGGCACTCAAATCTGAACAAAGAAATCTGTCTTCATGTACCCAATGAACCCAAGCCAGTGATAGTAACTGAATTCATTAACTGGCATTCGAATAAAAATAACTTTTCATGTGTACAGACCTAACTGGTTGAACCTTTCCAGTGCAGCTGCATTTATAAAAGCAGTAATTAAGCGTACCAATTAAGCTACCAAAGATGTAGGTCAGTTCACAGCAGAGAAGCTGTTGTTGGTCTGGTTAGGGAAAGATTGTCTGACAAAGCAAGTACACATCTTTTAGTCTCTTCATCAAAAAGGCATCTAAACTGTGAAGAACTCTGCTCAAAAATGTTTTTTTATGCTACTATATGTTAAAAAACACATACATTAACCATTTGAGTGACCAAGATCTATGCTATTTGTACTGAACATCAATCTACATTTCTTGACATTTAACAGTTGACCTTCAATTTACATACATTCTTCAGTATTTCTATTAAATTAAATTAAAAGTAAAGAGAGTTCAGGTAAATAGTGGGTTACCAGGGCAGCACTATCACTCTTAATTAGGGATTATTGTCTGAGGGAGAACAGTGACTTCCAGTGCTGTTTTTAACCACTCTGTTTAATCAGCTGAAGAACACTTACAGCTCAGCTGCCCGGGGATCACAGACATTTTGACAACTCCAATTTGTGTGCAAACGCAATGGGATTTTTTACTTTACACTAAATTTAACAGGAAAAGCTTATTTGCTTGCCTTAAACGCATAGTAAAGCAGCAACATGTCTTTATTTAATCAAGCCATTAGAGTATGATACAATTGTAGCAGTGCAATGGTGGAAGAATGAGCATATAAAAAATAAATTTGAAAAACTCAACAGCAACGTCTCTTTCCAGAAATCAGGACCTGGTTACTCAAGATAATCCACATATTTGTTATGAGCAGTTTCATGTAGGAACTATCGGTAGAAAAAAAATAATAGTCCATTATTTTCTTTAACTGCACACATCAACACATTATTTTACGATTGCTTTTTCAAGTTCCAATGTGAAAAACTTGCAAAGAACCAAACTGACTTGCTATACTCTTACCTTTAAACACAAAATGCTAAACTTGCATACAAAATTCAAACCACTAAATCACATGCTCAGTCCTCAGAATACCCCATACTAGCACTAAGGTTTTGTAGTGTTGCAACATAATTGCTAATTACGTCACCACCACTGTCATACATTTGAAATGTATGGGGAAAAATGGAAAAAGAAATGCAACTTCTCCTTTGGATTTTTTACAGTAATGTCATATGTTGCCCAGCATATCAGCTTACTGTATTTTAAACTTGTGATTGAAATAAGGCTTGGTGTCTAGGATAAAAACAAACTCTGTGGTCGATACCGAACAGAAAAATGTAAGAATGTAGGACTTTACTATGTTAGTTTTTGAAGCCAAAATTAAAGAGTATACCATTTTGTGTTAGGAGTTGTACAAATTGAAACAAATATGAAAGCTGAGCTAAAATATTGCAAATGACTCCCTAGCTGGCTCAAAATGTGTTAATCTGCCTATAAACCACAGTGTGACAGTGCAGCTGCCTATGCCGCCTTTCCACTCATACAGTAATTAAACGGCCTATTTCCAGCAGCTACATCGATGCAAGGAGCTTTGTGTTTGTGATCCTAATTGACCAATTATTTCATTTTAAACAGGTGCTCTGATATAGTCTCTCTCCTGTTTCTGTCCTCTTTAGCTGCATGACCTAAATCCCTCTTCTCAGTTTCCTCAACCACCAGCTAAATCTTCTCACCTGAAATATGCCCACAAAATTTCTTTCTCCCCTGCTTGTGCATGCATGAATACTTTTGTAAAGATCTGGATTCACGTGCAGCAATATATATAAAATATATAATATATTCTCATACAGTGAAGCTCATACAGACATACAGTAGTTTAAAGATTATGTAAAGCAGTGTTGTGCTCTTAAATTAAGTAAAAAATTATGGTAATTTTACTTTGCTGTGTATCTCAGCCTTCATTATTTCTCATTGGTATGATTCAAAACATAGTAGCTTGGACAAGGAAAATGGGACAATTATCAATCAAGAATAGTATCAATTAAAAGTTAAGGTTCATATTGTTTGCCCTTTTTTGTATGAAACGTGCTTTCCTTGAAACCAAGCATGAATTCTGTGTTGAACACTTGAATGATGCCTACTGAGTTAGCACAGGACTCCTCATCAGTAATCACTCCTGCTGCTGAGTTACACTAATAGCATCTGCCGAGTTGCTCCCTCCAATAACGTTAGAGTGTAATCCTCGTCAGCTAATGAACGACCAAGTAGGATTTCAGGTGCAGGGTAAACCTCGATTTCTATTTGTTCTGATTGATGGAAGAACAAGGAGCAAAGAAGAGAAATAAATAAGTACTGAATGCGACCCAGTTGGATTTAATTTGTTGCCTTCAAGTCCTCATTTGACGCCCTGCTACAGCAAGAAAGTACAGTGAGTGCTGCTATATCAATATTAATTGTATATGGTATCAACCTTGATGTAAAATACTGTCTTTCTTAAATAAAACAACTGTTTATTGATATGACTGTGACATTATTAATTTGTTTTGCCATAAAAGGTTACAAATTAAATATTTCCTCAATAAATATTAGCTGATTTTTTTCAGAATTCAAAATTAAAAACTAAATCCTGATATCAACTTAATTCTGGCAAAGTTTCCTATTTTCTAGATTTATCATATTAAGTTTGCTTTCTTTTGATTTAGTTAGAGCTACACTAAAAAAACACATGGACCAACAACAACGTTTTATCTGTGATAAGATCATCACTTTTGTTTAAGTCTGTTTAAACACATTTAAAAACAAGTCTAAAAATGTAGGTTAATTAACAAGGAGGTCAATCATTTAAATGTAAATCTCTGGTGTCAATAGTCAGTAATAATTGGATTATGTAGAGTCAAGAAAGCACCTACGCAACCAACAGTATCACTTTCAGCACTACATGTACCAGGTCAGGACGGAGCAGCTTATACACATGAAATATACACACAGAAAGACTTAACACAGCGATCAAGTGATCCACTTTATATTTCCTGTCCCATTTTGTTGCAGAGAGATATTTCTGCATATAGAGATATTTTTCTACATATTGCACTGCACACACGAAGGGCCCAGCATGCAGTATGATAACATATGGAGATATTCCAGTAGAGATAAAAAATAATGTTTAATTGCAGAGCTATGAACAATGCAGACAATTCCTCCGACTGTAGGTTTAAAAAAAACAATAATATAAGTAAGCCAAGGAATAAACATTTATTGTTCTGTTTACATTATATTTCAGCATGGAAAATGCCCAGTTTGTAGTTCAAATGTGGTATTTTGCAGAACTGAAAAGACAGAAAGGAACCAGGTTGAGGAAGTGAGAAGACCTTTGGCTGCCCAGTGTGAGCTAATGTTGTAAGCTCTGCTTCCTGGCGTTGTAGCTCCCAAAATCCCTTGCCTTGCATACATTGCATTTATTTTGTGCCCTGTCTGTGAAATAAAAAGCCCTCTTCAGTGACTTTTGTTTTTGAACACCAGGGTGCAGCATATCAACAACATTATTCCTTCTCCACCTTCAATATTTTCTCACCTTTGTTATCATTCTCTGGAGCAATAAGTGCACTGGGACAGGCTCTGTATATGACCCAGGGCAAAATTAGTATACTGAAAAAGTACACCATCAAAGAAAATATGAATATTGATGACTCATACATTAAAATAATATCAGTATATTGTGATAGTTATATTTAACTGTCACGAAAAAAAATCAGCCTCCCTCATTATATGACATTTTGTACAAAGAGATTCAAAATTGAATCAGATTATAATAGTGCTGGTGCGATAGAAGTCATAACTGCTACTAAAAATGATTGAAATAGGGCTGATAAAGTTCAAAATAAACTGCTGAGTGCAAAATAGACACTCTTCAGCAGTCTCATTAACTTCCTTACTGGTTTTGTGTGTGCCAGACAAAGCTGCAGCCATGGACATAGGTGGTTTGGAGACGGTGGTGGCAAACTCTGCCTACGTTTCAGCCCGTGGTAGCATGGACGGAGCTGCAGCAGCCACCATGCGTGACAAGAAGATGCGTGCCAGGCTGAAACTCCCACACCTCAGAGATTGTGAACACATGAAAGCATCTGTAGACACAACCTTTGACAGCATGTGTGTCAAACAGCCCATCGGCAAGCGCCTGTTCCAACAGTTTCTGGAGAGTGACGCGACCCATAAAAATGCTGGAGAGCTGTGGAAAGACATCGAAGACTACACCATATGCCAAGAGAAGGACAGAGTGCAGAAGGCCCAAAAAATGGTCAATAAATACTATGAGTCAGCTTCAAAGAATTTTTGCAGCTTCCTGGAGGAGAAGGCCATCACTCGAGTTAAGGAAGATTTCAAGAATGTCCGTGGTGACCTGTTTAAAGAGAGCGAGCAGCAGCTGTTCAAACACCTGGAGAAGAAGGCCACAGATGGCTTTAAGAACAGCATGTACTTCCTGCGTTTTGTTCAGTTCAAATGGCTGGAGAGCCAGCCTGTTGATGAGGAGTGGTTCATGGACTTCAGGGTCCTGGGTAAAGGAGGTTTTGGGGAAGTGTTTGCTTGTCAGGCTAAGGCAACGGGCAAAATGTACGCAAACAAGAAGCTGGAGAAAAAGAGGCTGAAGAAACGCAAAGGCTATGAGGTAAAGCACTGATGTGGCATCTAATGTTCCACCCATAGCCATTCATAGTGTCAATCAAAAGAATAATGACACAAAGTGAGCTCATTCTACTGGCAACCTCATGATGGCCTACAACAGGAAATACAACAGGTTGTGAGAGAATATTACCCAGTGAATGCAGAGTTTTAGTTTTACCACAATGTCTCAATGTCAGGAAGCTTGTGACTCTCTTAAAGACCTCACAAAGCAGCTCAGAGCCAGAAACAGAGACAGGACACTAGACTGAAGCCCACTGCTTCTAAAAGCATCAGTGGATAATGAAGACTAGTAAAGCTTGGTGGGTCTTACCACAAGACAAATAAAAACTTAATGATTAATGGCAGTGACCTACCACGACCAAGAGGATCCATGTATGTAGTTATATGCAGAATTCTTAAGGAATTTATGCCTCACTTCATATCGTTATACATTAATATGTATGAACACTAAATGTACCTGTCTGTTGTCATTTAGCTTAACAAAACCACACCAACAGTTCTTCAAGCTAGTCCGCTCCATTAAACATGCTACAGTGTGTTAAAGACCTTCCACACCCAAACAGGTATTTTCAGTTATGGCTGATTAGATCCTCTGCTCAGGTTCAAAATGAACTAACCAAAGACTCTGATAAGCATTGCTTCAATGAAATCACCTGCTGAGGTGACTGGTCTAATAAGGCAACATACCTGTGTGGCTGGACAGTAGGTGTGTAGGAGCTTTAATTCTTTCTAATTGCTGACATTGTGAATTCTTGCTTTTGTTGGACTAATCGTGTTCTGATGTTTGATTTGTGTTTAGGGAGCAATCGTGGAGAAGCGCATCCTTGCAAAAGTTCACAGTCGCTTCATTGTGTCGCTGGCTTACGCCTTCCAGACCAAGACTGACCTCTGCCTAGTTATGACCATCATGAATGGTGGAGACCTCAGGTGCTCAATATAAACACCAAATACAGCTTTACACACACACACACACACACGCGCGCGCGCACACACACACACACACACACACACACACACACAAACACTGAGATTCATAGACTGACCTAAACACCAAATACTTAACAACATGGGGACAGTGATCCACTGCTCTCATCTCTGCAATCAGCTTAAGGTAGCTAAAACTCATAGCTAATATACAAACTAGGCCATCAGGTGCACCATGCTATATGTCAGAGAGTAACTTAAGGAGTCTTTTCTCTTCTATTTTTCTTGATTTCAGAGAGGCTTCTGAAAATACTATAACATCCTACCCCATGTCTCACAGGTTTCATATGTATAATGTGGATGAAAAAAATCCTGGTTTTGATGAGAAGAGAGCACGTTTCTACACAGCTCAGATCATCTGTGGGCTGGAGCACCTTCACCAGCACAGGATCATCTACAGAGACCTGAAACCAGAGAACGTACTGCTGGATGATGCAGGTGAGCGATTTCCTCTGCGGCATTTCATATATCTGCATGTATGCACTGATACTACAGTCCCATAGTCAATCTGTCCAAACCCATGCAATGGTCTTCATCCATGTGAATGTAGCTTTTTTTTTGTTTTACCAAACACTACACCAGTAGAAAACACTGATTTGTGTTGTCTCTCTGGGGCTGGTATTACAAAGCAAGATTAGTGTCAGCTAACTGGCTTGATCCATGACGCTGGCTCACTTTTAACCGGAGGAAATCACCATGGTAACCTATTCTTCGCCACTAACTATCAGCCCACATACCAACTAATTAAATCGCTGGACAAATGGAGCTGTCATCAGTCTACAGAAAAAAAAAAATAAAATTATGAAATAGAATAAATGAAAAATACTTCTTTACATTAAAGTGAGATGTTACAAAGAGAACAGAGCAACATGATTAAAGATCAGAAATATAGCTTTGCTTTAAAACAGGGACATAGCAGGGTTCTAGCTGATAGTAGGTTTTAATAATAAATGACATTCACAGTTGTATATTAGTGTGCTGACATAGTGTAACTCAGCAGCAGGAGTGATACTCCTCAGTGATTTAGCCTATTTTACCCTCATCATCCATCAGTGCAGTTCAGGAGAACATGGTGGAAACATTTTATAAACAGAAAAAAAACATGTTTTATTATGTTACATTAATCAGGCATTCTTGCTGGGAGTGAATACCTTCTGTACGTAATAGTTGTCTTTTCAGTAGCCACATGCCACTCTTCTAATCAAAGCCTTTTCACACAGGACACGTCCGCCTCTCAGATTTGGGTCTGGCTGTTGAACTTCCACCAGGACAAGACAAAACTACTGGATATGCAGGAACTCCAGGTAAGTGAACGGATCCAATATTTTAAGATGAAGTTAAACAAAACTGGCCCGTTGGAGAGGAAAAACTATCATTCAGGTCAATGTTACTGTGAAAGAAAAGAGCATGTTTTTCTAAGCAGTCTGTTGTGTGTGAAATCATGTTGTCTATGAATATAGGTTTCATGGCTCCAGAGCTGCTCCAGAAGAAGGAGTACGACTACACAGTGGACTATTTTACTCTGGGAGTCACCCTGTATGAGATGATTGCCGCCAAAGGGCCCTTTAGAGTACGAGGAGAGAAGGTACTGAACATGTGTAACAGACACATCAGGGGACTTTTGTGGGCAAAAACATCCTCAATTCACCTGCTTGCTCTTGTCCAGTGCCGATTCTCTGTTGCCAAATCATACATACAAAATGTTCTTTTTCTTCAGGTTGAGAATGAAGAGGTAGCTCGCAGAATCTTGAACGATGCAGTTTCATATACACCAAACTTCAGCAAAGAGTGCAAGAGTATTTGTGAAGGCCTGATGGACAAAGACCCAGCAAAACGCCTCGGGTTCAAAAATAATGACTGCGAGGAGCTCAAGAATCAGCCCTTCTTCAAAGAGATTAACTGGGGACGTCTGGAGGCAGGTGGGCGTTGTCTGCAAAATCATCCACACACAAAAATATTGAAGCACTTATTTACAAATCTTCAGAAATGATTTAAATAGCAGTAGCTAGAACTAGTACAAAACATCAGGACAACATGCTCCTTCCATCTAATGCTCTTATTGATCAAATCCTACTGGAGAGACAGGTTGAAGAGCAGTTGTGAGAACAGTTTCATGTAGGTCGTAGAAAAGGTTTCAGTCGTAGTCATCTGGAAACAGTGTCCAGATGACTACGACTGAAACCTTTTCTACGATGGAACACTCCTGGACGAATGAAGGACTACACCGTCTTGTTTCATGTAGGAACTATTTTCTTTCTACCGATAGTTCCTACATGAAACTGCTCACAACAAATCTGTGGATTATCTTGAATAACCGGGTCATGATTTCTGGAAGGAGGCATTGCAAATGTAGTTTTTTGCCGCTTTGAGCACCACAAGCCGAGTGCCATATAGTTCCATTATATTCAAAAAATGCAGACATCTCTATGGCCGATATCTCCAAAACTCAGCAACTCACACCAAAACAATCTAGATGGCTAAATAGCACTACAGGTAAGAGGAAAGATATGTATTTTTGATTTTGGGGTGAACTGTCCCTTTAAGAAACTCAAGCTATGGATGACACAAAAGGGGGTGAAATACAAAAATAATAGGTATTTTTCATACGCATACTTAAAATGTGTTAATGTCCTCTGTGTTCCATCTAAAGGTATGCTCCCTCCACCATTTGTCCCTGATCCTAAGATGGTCTATGCCAAAGATATTAACGATGTGGGCGCCTTCAGCACAATCAAAGGTGTGGTCCTGGATAACAAGGACACCGAATTCTACAATGACTTTGCTTCCGGCAACGTCCCAATCCCCTGGCAGGAGGAGTTGATAGAGACAGGTGTGTTTGGAGAGATGAATATCTGGGGAGAGAATGGCAAGCTGCCCAATGACCTCAACCCAAACTATGTGGAAGCCAAAGGTGGAGGATGTGTGCTCCTTTGAGTAGAAACAGATAGAAACAGAGCAGAAGGATCTATTGAAAACGAACACGTTTAGATGTGGTATGTGCTCATTTGGCGCCACTTACTCCTGATCTGTTGTAATTAATTAATCTGTTGTAATTAATTAATTAATTAACATTAATATACATATTATTATGTACCTATATTGTAATACTTAGTACTAGTAATAGTGTTACTGTAAAAGTGGCAGCATGGTAAAACACCACATATTTGAAATATTATGTAACAAAAATGTAAATATGGTTGCACTAATGACTGCTGTAATCTTACTGCTCATGTCAATATCTCTGTTTAGTAATTACAGACAAATTAAATAAAAATCTGTTTGTATAGAAACCACATGTAATGTTTATATAATATAAATTATTTGGACCAAAGAAAAGCTGTTGTATTGACATTGTACTGTTATGTAATTATTCTTTATTTATTTATTAATTATATTATTTAACAAATAGTTTTTAAGTTATTATTATGGCAAACATTGTAGATAAAAGAGTTAAAAGCAATCAATAAAATCTTGCAAAGCACAAATACATATTTGTTGAGTCCTCTTTCCATGGCTTCACTGTTCACATCAGTGTTACTTGTTTTTGTCTTCTGTGATTTTGCACTGTCAATAGTTTGTCCATGTGTATTTGAATAGTGATTGTTTGTCTTGTGTTTTATATGTTTTCTTGTACCCAGCTCCCTCTTGAAAAACAGATATTGATCTCAATTAGACTGTTTACATCAATTATTAACCTATAACCTTCCCTGATAAGAAAAAATAAACAGAAACATGATGCAATGGAGTTGCCAGAACAGGAATTAGTACGTGCAAAGATGTTACAGCTCAACAGTGACATCATGAATGTATTAATGACACCTCCCTACTTCTTTTTCTTTTCTTTTTTTTTTTAAAAACAAAATCCTCAATTTCTTTCTTGTTCACACAGTTCTTTGCTATTAAGAATCATATTTTCGGATACATTTAAATTTATCAAAATAATTAAGATAATAAAAAAATAATACAGTGTAAGTAAGACAATGATAGCGGACTTTCCATCCATCACATCCAATGTGACACATTCATACCTGACAGCATTGTTAAAACTTTTAATTAACTCCCATCAATATAATTAAGTAATAACTAAGTCATTTTTTGTTTGAAATGTGACCCCAAATGCTAATTAATAATAATTAACAATGATATTTTAAATTAAAAAATAACATTTAGGCACTGTACCAACAGGTTTCAAAGTAAGAGCTGTCAAAAATTTAACAATTCTGCCTCATTTAGAGCTTATAAAGTGTCCACATGTACACATGAAAATGTCCCATAGTTTCCAGTAACAATTCCAGTAACAATGAGACATTCATATCACAATTCAGACAAGGAGCTATGTGTATTCAGGACTGTATTATGGAACAAACGGCTGGTGAGAACACATGTCAACATGGCTATTCAATCAATCACAGAAATTCATGCCGACTGTTTGCATATTAGCATATTAGGTTAAAGGCTTCATTACTAATCAGGTACAGTGGGCCCCTTGAGGCTTCAAAAGCCCCAGGTTCATTGTGTATCAGTTAGTTTGTATAGGGCCCTGTGTCAAATCTAGTTTTAAGACCTCTCCCGCATAAAAGAGCTAAGCTCTATCCTTGAGCCATCAAACCATATAGAGACTTTGAACATGTACATAACCCAGACATAATAACCACCAAACTAATTCCTGGATCAGTAGGCCTGCTCACCAAAGAATAATGGTGACTTAGCAGATAATTATCACCCAATAAAATAGTTAATGTCTTTTTCAGTGCTTGTTAATGAAAAACGTCAGATTTGACCCACAAACACTAAGGGTCTAAACGCTTTTCGGACACAATAGGAGGGTTAAGTACCCCAAAATTATAAAGGAACAATGTAATTTGCCTGTCTGTTGGTAATAAGGTCATTTTGAAAAAAATCACATCAGATAGTGAAGCAGAAGTCATCACTCCATCTTCCCTGAAATAGTAATAGAATAGGTACCCAGTAGTTAAATAATAACAACAGTATACAGAATACAGAGTACAGTATGACCAGAAAACTGAGCAAAAATCTGGATGGACGTTTTGGGGGAAGATGGAGTGATGACTTCTGCATCACTTAATAAATCTGATGTGAATGTATTTCAAAATTCCCTTATTACCAACAAACAGGCAAACTAAAAACACACTAATTATCATCTAGTAAAATCTGCTAAGTCACAATTATCCTTTGGTGCGCAGATTGGTAGTTACTGTGGCCATATAGTCTGGGTTATGTACGTGCTCACAATCTCTATGTGATTAGATGGTTCAAGGATATACATTGGCTCTTTTATGCGGGCGAAACAGGTTTAAGTCCCAGCCCTGCTGGTCATCATCTGCGAGTGGTTTAGCTTTATTACCCTACATACCCTGTAACTAAATGTAACAAGGAGAGAAACTACCACCGGATATATTGTAATTATAAATTCTCTCTAAATTCCTCCCAAACAACCAGATTATTGCTTAGTAGGGCATACATACACTGTAATAACAGAAGAGGTACCCAGTAGTTAAAAAATAAATGCAGTATAATTCCAGTCATATCCACTTCAGGTAAAAGACTTGGGGGGAAAAGACAGGACTGTGCTTGTGTTTTCTTCTTGTTTCTTTTCTTTTACTCGCTACTCAAGTTATTTTTTTGGTTAATACTTTTGAAATCAAGTGGTTCTTTTTATGACTACTTTTATTTCTACTTGAGTACTTGTTTTTGTAAAGTAACAGTGTGTAGTTCTTTGTGTGTATGTGTGTAGTTCTTTGTGTGTTTTTCTCAGGGCGTGTGTGTGTGTGTGTGTGTTGTAACACAGGGGTGTCAAAGTCCCCTTCCCTTCACACATCCCTCTTCCTTTCCTGGACATTTGGCCTGTCACTGAACCTTACACTGGTATGACAGTTGTTAGATTAAAGTAGTCATGGGTTTATGGGAAATGAGAAGAATGATGGACCAAAGAACCAACTTTTCAATATACATGAATCATCTGAATGGACCTCTTGTATACATGCTTAATATGTTTTTCCCAATTTAATCTTTCATTTGCAATACATCTTAAGAATTGTATATTACTTGGAGAATCCCTGTTTCATTAGTATATATTTCAGATTAATTTTCGAGTAGGAGTCTGATTTTGTTACAAAAGATCGATTCCCATAGGTAGAGCATGGGTAGGTCATAAAGTGAAAAGATGGCCCAACATGTTAGTGATTGTGACATATCCAACATCCCCATAAGAGTATCTGAGTATATAAAATTAAAATTATGAAAAATGTGAAAAGATCTTGCTTGCAATTCATGTATTTCAACATAAAATAGCATGTTTTGAAAACATTGAACTAGACAACAGTGAGTATTTTCTAAAAAAAAAAAAGGTGCAGATGAATCTAAATGTGAAATCTTTCTCAGAAACCTCTTCTGAACCACAAGCGAGGGGGAAAATATGGGAAATGAGAAGAATGATGTACCAAAGAATAAACTTTTTTCATCATTTAATGGGCCTCTTGCATACAAGCTCAATATGTTTTTTCCAATTTAATCTCTATATACACAAAGCAGACAAACAAGCAAAATCATGTTTGTAATTAATGTATTTAAAACCAGTGGTGGAATGTAACTAAGTGCATTATTCTACAAATTTGAGTTACTTGTACTTTACTTAAGACATTTCTTTTCATACCATGTTCTACTTCTACTCCACCACATCTCAGATGGAAATATTGTACTTTTTACTTCACTACATTTATCTGACAGCTTTAGTTACTTTACAAATTAAGATTTTTTACACAGAAAACATATGAAGGGTTTATAAAATGTGATTTTTTTTAATAAATTAAACTTCCCAACAGTTTATACAAGTACAGCTGAAATGATTAGTTGATTAATCAATTAGTCAATTTACAAAAAACTATTTTGATAATCATTTAAGTCATTTTTCACCTAAAACATTACCTTTAACAGTAGTAATGCAAAATGCTTTCTTCTGGTTCATAAGAGGTTTTTGAGAAAGACCCCCCCCATTTTTTTTTAGAAAATATTCACTGCTAGATAAGGTAAATGTTTTTCAAACATTTATGTTTAAATACATGAATTGAAAGCGAGATCTTCCAGATACTTTTCACAATTTATATTTTATATACTCAGATAATCTTATGGGGATGCCTCAATCACTCACTAACATGTTGAGACTTTATGATCTACACCCCTGTTTCCCCTTGGGAACCTTCAACACCACCCCTCCCTACCCCCTACGCACCCCCAACACACACATACGCACGCGCATGCACATGGAAATGGGGAATTTTATATACTACTCATATTGATTTATAAGACCATATTGAAGCAGTGACTTCACCAAAACTCAGTTACATAGAGTACACAAATACTGACTGTTCAAAGTAATACAAACATCACATTATTTACTGAAAGCACATTACTGAAACCACACATGAATCAAAATCTAAAGTTCAGTGGAGAACTGCACAAAAGTTTGTTCACCTTTGTTACCTGATATTTTAAATGATAAAAGTCATCTTAATGGATATAAGAGATTTATTGATCAATATTCACCTGCAAACACTGACCTCTAAATCAAACCACAGTGATAAGTTTACTAATCAAGGCAGATTAACAAAAGTAACAAAAGAGTTTCCCCTCTGGGATCAATAAAGTATTTCTGATTCTGATTAACCCTAATAATAATAATTCATCAACACCAAGGGAATTCACAGCAAATAAAGATATTAAAAGTTAAAAATGTCATAACTTTGTAATAATTCTTTAAAGCAGTTTAGCATCTTTCCACTGAACAGTCAGCTACAACTATATCTGCTGAAGTATACAGTCATTTTTTGTAAAAAAAAAACATGTATTTGCTCTTATTTAAGTAGTTGATGTGACTGTAATACCAGTGCTAATTTCTGGTCACAGCCAGTGTCAGAGGCTGAAAACCAAAGAACCACTTCAGGTTTGTTTTAAGTGAACTTTCCCTTTAAGCAGGGAGGTCAATGCGGACACAACTGAATAAATATTTCAGTTGATTGAAGGAAGGGCAAGGAAATTAAATATTAACAGACAAACAGATTATGAGCTAAAGCCTGAATGTGTGTTCAATACTGTAATTATATGACAGTACTTTGAACTGTGCTTCTGATTAGTGGTCGGCAAAAGAGAATTCACATTTGATAAGATACAGAAACTGATAAAGATACAGTAAATGGAGGGTTTGAAGTTTCTCATAAACAAAGAATTGCTTGACTCAAACAAAAGGTAAACATCTCTGTTTACTTTTAAAAGTCATCTTTACAGAGTAATGGGGAGATCTATGCAGTGCAGGTGTAAACACTGAATACTAAATTCTTCTGCATATACATCAGTACTTCTAAATGTTGCATTTTTGCACACTTCCAAACGTTACTTAATGTACTGAGACAACCAATTAATTATAAGGGTGTGTTAGAGCAGCCTGGTCGTTGGCCAACTTCTTTTAGGTGACAGCAGTGTACTATGTCAACACAACGTTTCCTAAGAACAGACATCAGTGTTAAATCTAAAAAAACCCCCATATATTTACAAATAGCAAGAATTCCAGTGCATATTTTGTCCCACTGCAGACTCTGCCCTCAATAAATCACCCACCTTACCCAGCTTTCAGTGTTTGCTCTGCCCTCTATTAAGCATTTCTATGTTAGTATTTGCTTTTAGAACTTGAAATGACATCCCTAAAATCACAAGCTACCATTTCCTCAAAAGGGGGAAACAGACAGGAGGACAAGATCATGTGAGTAAACCTACAATACAATAAGAAAATCACTTCATAAGATGTCTACCAATTATTCACAACATCATTAAACCTTTCCCTGATTGACTTACTTTATCCTGCATATAGCTATAATGAGTTATAATCATTTTAGATTTAAAGCTGTGATAACTGTTTTACAAGGGATTATCTCAGCACCAATCAAAAGTGAGGGGGAAAAAAACCCTCATGGTATTGCTTACATTTCTATGGTAACATGCCAGGCACGTGAAATGTCAATAAATTTTGGGCGGGAATAGCAGTCTTAGAATGTAGCTACAGCCAACAATCAATGTTAGTCCAGGTTTGAGTGCATGAGAAAAAAAGATCGTGAGTCAGTTCTCACACTCAAAATGTACATCAGAGCTCCTCACAGAGGCAATATCTACCAGTTTTGCTAATTATTAATAGAAAATTACTTTCAAGATGAAAGAGATCATCGAAGTTATAGCACTTTTCCTAGGTTTTGTAGGCTGGATAACAATTTTCATATCACTACAAGATCAGTATTGGAAAGAATCCACCCAAGATGGCAGCGTAATTATAACCGCCACAATCTATGAGAACCTCTGGATGTCTTGTGCTAGTGATTCAACAGGGATCTATGACTGTCGTGACTTTCCATCCCTTTTTGCTCTCCCAGGTAAGTAAAAGTAGAAGTAGTAATTGTATAGTAGCCTATTTATGATCATAATCCTATACATTAGATCCTAGAAACGTCACTTAATTTGTATATGCTGTTAAAAAAAATATAATTGTGACTGTTATTAGTAATAAATAACAATTTGCTTGGGCTTCTATTAATATTTTTCAAATGATAAATTATGCTTTCAGTTTTATTCTGATGATTCAGCTTCATGTAATAGTGTCAGTAACGTCATACTGTGAGAAATGCGGCTTTATATTTTTTAATTGAGGCACGTACTTTTCTTCTTAGAGAGTCTAAATTATCATGAACTATACATACAGAATCAGACAGCCCATTCTTAACAAAAAGAAAAATAATATACATACACAATGCAATGCATGGCCTGTAATCTACAGGGGTTTGACAAAAAGCAGCAGCTATGCAATCCAATCCAATAGCTCGATAAAATTTGCGAAGCTTGAAAAGTTTGTTAAGATACGAGGAGTTGATAAGAGGAGTTCAAATACACTTTCTGAACATTTCTAAAGCCTAATTGATTACATTATATTTTAGGTATACACAATAAAAAGAGATAGTCTCAAAAACCTTACAAACATTATTACAGGGCTATAAGATCATCATTACATTGTACAGGTGCTTCTTTTTACATGGTATCTTTAATTGTATCCCTTGCATTCAATGCAAGTCAAGCTGTTCTTCTGTAATGGTACTTCATTGTTCTCTGTGTACTCCTAAAAAATATGATGTAATCCAGTACAAAACCACTAAAACCATGTCTTTACAAATGTCCTTTAAGTCAAACAGTGACTTAAAGTAGTTAAGTCAAACTGTTCTTAGCAGGCACAGCGCCAGGATTTCAATTTTGGATGGGCCAAAGTAATTTTGGCTGGGCATTAAGTTAATACCATTTGCCTTGTTTAATGGTTTCCCACTGGCTGTCTGGCTAAAACAGAAATGACTGATATCATGCTGTGGAAGGCAACTAGCATGTCTGGTTGATTATGACACTTTTTTAATCTTTTTCTAAAACATTTTCAATGCAGAGCTTATTATTTTCCACGACAGTTTGTGGGTCTATTTATTACAAGTGGGTATATTGCTCAAATTGTGCAAAAATTAAACATAGTAGGCTGTATCTACCATGTTTATTTTTTGCTGTTGCTTGTGTACTGTAGACCAATACATCTATTCATTTAGAACACTGACATTTGAATTCTATTTAACGAAATACCATCTTGTTTGGATGATCTGGCTGGATTATAATGAATATAAATTGATAGCAGGGAGAGAGAGAGAGATGGACTGCTGGGTGATCTAGATGGACTTAACAAGAGAGAGTGCGGCGCACTGCGCTGTCAATATATAACTTGGCTCAACAGAAATGGTGAAAAACCAAATCCTTTAATTACAGGTGATGTATATATTTACAATTCTCATAGACACATTGACTTATTTATTTCTTTGACTTTTAATATTCTTAATCAAATATCTCATAAACAACAAGAGAAAATCAAGCTCAGAATAAAGGCTAACAAACCGTGAAACACATTCACATGCTATAAAATTGGAATTGCAATTGGATTATGGACTTCCTGACAAACAGACCACAGCTTGTTAGGTCAGGCCACAACTGCTCCACCACCATCACACTCAACACTGGCGTACCACAGGGCTGTGTGCTGAGCCCCTTCCTCTACTCCCTCTTCACACTCGACGGCAGGCCTGTGCATGGATCTAACGGCATCATCAAGTTTGCAGACGATACTAGATACTACTACGGTGATCTGTCTCATCTGCAACAACGATGAGACTGCCTACAGGGAGGAGGTCCAGCACCTGGCCACATGGTAAACAGACAATAACTTGCTCTTTCAACACCACAACTGAGATGCAACACCTCCAAGACAAAGGAGCTCATCGAGGACTTCAGGAAGGAGAGAGGAGGCACACATGACCCCATCCACATTAACGGGATGGCTGTTCCTGGGGACCCATATTTCAGAGAGCCTGTCCTGGACCACCAACACCACCTGCCTGGTCAAGAAGGCTCACCAGCGCCTCTTCTTCCTGAGGACACTGAAGAAGAACCAACTGTCCTCAGCTATCCTGGTGAACTTCTATCACTGCACAGTAGAGAGCATCCTAACCAACTGTGTCACAGTCTGGTATGGGAACTGCTCTGCTGCAGAGCGCAAGGCACTGGAGCGGGATTCCACAGTCCCCTCATATACGTTAACTTAAATGCTGCTATATTGATATTGTTTTTGCTACATGTACCACATGTTCATTTGCACTACTGGACTATTTATTTATACATATACTGCATCATTTGCACTCCAGTACTATGTACTGAATACTGCAATAACTCATCTATTGCACTGTTAACTATTTCCATAAATTGCACTACTTTATATTCATTGCACTACTGTTCTGCCCAGTCCAATTCATTATTGTACATATCCATCAGTATACTTCTGTTTATAGTAATGCCATCTGTATATAATGTCCATAGTACCACTTGTAAAATATTTTCATAATACTGCTCTATTGTTTATGCACACACTTTATATCCTGCACTTGCTTATTGCACTTCTGGTTAGACCTAAACTGCATTTCGCACTTCATTTGTACATGTGTAATGACAATAAAGTTGAATCTAATCTAAAATCTAAAAAACCCCAACCACTCTCCTCCCACACAAACGCACCTCACTACCCAAAACTTAAACTGACCAGCGGCGGCTGGCCTGCGGGCGATGGAGAAATCGCCCACAGGAGGTGGGTCTGAGTAGCAGTTCAGCCAAAGATATGAACGTATAACATAAAATTTAGCCAATCAGCGTCCTCAAATCTAATCCAAAAAGGGCAATTATTTTATCTAGATTGAGTCTATGAGAGTGACAATGCACATAGATTGCATTTTAAAAGGTGCTCCTGAGGATGGCTTTGAACACCCCCCTTATGTCCAACCATAACAGAAGCACCATCAAATCACCATCATCAAAAACACACAAGTTTAGGATCAACTCAAAAGATGCCACAACTTTGATACATTTTTTGGCAATGGCCTCCACTGTCATCTCCCCTGTATCCAATTGCTCCTTCACAGATCCCATGTACACATATCTTAAACAGACAGACACCAATTCCCTTTTTGATATGTCCTTACATTTGTCAGGTAGTATTGCATAGAAATTTCCTTCTGATCCATGCAGTTCCTTTTTTATGCATCGTAGCAGCCAAGTGGATGCAGCATTTAGCAAGTCATTTGGGGTTTCACGTCATGATTGACAGCTGAGCTCTGCTTGTCATTGAGTCGGCTGGGTGTATGGGCGGGACCTCAATACTGCGGCTTATACAGTCTATGCTCCAACTCCGATCACCCCTGCGCAGACTCTGGCTCCAAATGACGTCAAAAGTGCAAGATGGCTGCTCCTGTAGCCAGGATATTTTGGTTTCATTACAATCTATGGGAGGAAGTGGAGATGCATCGTCCATCCTTATATACAGTCTATGGTGGGGGGTGATGTCCTGCGGTAGGTAATGTCACAGAAGGCCCCACTCATAAAATGCACCAACTTCACAGATACCAAATCTCACACAAACAAAATTGAAAACTTGGCAGCCCTGTTGTAAGTGTGACTATGTCTACAGATGTTAGTAAGCAGGTTTGAAGGGCTTGAGTTGGGTCAACATTTGGAGTCTTTGAAAAGGTTCAATAGAGTTGAGAATAATAGGGGAAACATAAGTCATTTATTTGTAGTTTTTTGTAGTATCTTAGATCAGGGGTTGGTAGGAATTGGTCTGGCACACTGAGACTTTGGGGCCAACAAATCCACACAGTGGTTGTGCAGCTTGGAGAGTCAGCATTTGTATAAAATGTTTCTCTCTCAGGTTTAACTCTACACGGGTTGGACAGAAGAAACAAGGAATGCGATAGTGGAAGTTTTTACCGTTTTCCTGGGGCTTCAGGGCTGGCTGATGGTTGGGGTTGCCCTTCCAAATAGATACTGGAAGGTCTCCTCAGTGGATGGCAACGTTATCACCATGTAGCACACTGAAACAGTTATTATATATTTCATGTTGATTTTATAATGTCAGTGTGTCCAGTTAAATTAATTTGATTTAATTGTTGTACTTACCCTTTATAAAGAAAGCGCTATCCCTTTAAGAGAGTCAGGTAAAACATACTGTAGGTGAGCTGAAAAAAAAGTATGCTTGTATTGAACTGTGGGCATTTTCTGTCATTAAACTGTACAACATACATTTAGGTCAGTCCGAAGCAAGTTTTAAGCCAGAAAAAGTGTTTTTGTTGAGAATATGGCACTGCTGTGCACAACGAAGGCAGCCGAGCTTGTGTGTCATGTTGGCCAGCAACAGCAACCAGCTTGTCAGTGCAGCAGTTTAGACCCGCACGGATGGAAACAAAACAGACTTGCTTTCTTCAAGCTGTGAGTAACCTAAGGACTGAATAAACATGGAAAGTGAGTGGGAATTGTTACTGACCGATGTTCCTGATTTACCTGGAAAGTGAGGAAATTACAGGTTTAGAAGATACATCACTGTCAGTGCTTTTAGCCACTAATGATTTCATAGACAACTTGGGAAAAGAGACTGATGGCGTTGGTGGTATGGAGGTTTTTATTGGACTTTATTATTTGAAGAGAAGCTCAATGCTGGTAATAAAGTAATCTCTGAGGCCCTCCAGGACCTCACCACACGTTGCTAGTCTCAGCCAAGCAAAGACAAATAGAGAGGAAGACAAACAGCCTAAAACAAAGCAGAATGACTCTGGTAATGCTAAACGAAACCCAAAAAAGTGTTGAGTGTGAAAAGGAAAACCAGAGGGAAAATGCACACACGGTTACAAGTGTGGCAGTAGTAAACATTGGGCTATTGGCTGTCGTAAAAGAGTGGGGTGCAAAAGTCTTGTTCAGTGTAACCTTGGAGGAGTCCCTACTACAGTGTTATGGGATACAGGACCACAAGTGTCTATTGTTGATTTAGATTGGAAAAAGACACACTTACCAGATGTTGAGATTCGATCAGTGAAAGAGCTCAGTGAAGACAAAGCCACCATCTCAGTTGTGGTTGAAACTTGTAGATGCTGTAAAGAGTGTTAAGGAAAAGGCCACACCTGTAGTATCTGAGACACAAACTAAAAAATGGAAATTTGAGCAAAAATGACCAAGTGAAACCATCTCAGGAAACAACAGTGGAAAGTGTAATGGAAGAAAACCTGAACAACTCTGGGATCCACCAGTTGACCTCTCCCACTTAACAACAGAGCAGCAACACAAGGTGAGGCAGATGCTGAGGGAAGAGAGTGAGGTCTTTGCTAGGGATAATTGGGACACTGGATGCATTCCTGATCTGCAGATGGCAATACGTCTTAAGGATGACATCCCAGTTACAAAGACATGCAATGCCATCCCCCATCATCTATATCAGGAAGTAAAAAAACACATACAGGACTTACTCAGCAGAGGATGGATCCAGAAGTCAACCTCTTCTTAGTCATCACCAGTAATGATTTTAAGGAAAAAGGACTCTTAATTGGATTATGTAGATTATGTGAATTATCGACAGCTAAATGAAAAGACACATCCTGATCAACACCCCATCCCAAGAATTCAAGAAATCTTGGAGAATCTTGGAGGAAATTCATGATTCACTTTGCTTGAGCAAGGTAAAGCATATCATCAGGGCTTTGTCAGTGAGCATGCACCACCTTCATCCCTCCCTGGGGATTCTATGAGTGGCTCCGGATCCCCTTTGGACTGACAAAGGCTCCAGCTGCGTTCCAGCGGTATATGGAGGGCTGCCTTGGAGACCTCAGAGAGGAGGTGTGTGTGCCTTGATGACATTTTGTTTAGTAAGGAGATTGACCTCCATGTGGAGAATGTGAGGAAGGTGCTGCAGAGGCAAAAAGACTGGAATCAAACTCAGACTTCTTCAAAAGAGTCTGTTAAGTTGGTCATGTCATCTCTGAGGAAGGATATCAGATGAAACCGATAGAGGTAGAGGCTGTTCAAGCTCTGAAAAAAACAAAATCAAGAACAGTCAGAGGTGAGATCCCTGGTTAGCTTCTTGGGCTACTACAGATAATTTACTGATTGCTGATTTTTCAAGGATGGCTAAGCCTCTTTATGAGTTACTGTCCCACCCAAAGACTGAGAAGAAACAGACAAAGAAGGGTCAAAGCTGTCGCTCTCCCCAACTGCCTCCATCTCAGCCAGTGGAGTGGACAGTACTACATCAGAAAGCATATGAGGAAGGTCTTGGAGCTGTCTTGTATCAGTGTCAGGGAGGTGCACTGAGAGTCATAGGATAAGGATCGCGGACACTCACTCCAGCAGATCTCTTTCATGCCCCTCACTTCACAGTGTACAGCGACGATAACCCCCTGACGTACGTGATGAAGACTGCAAAACTAAACACTGTGGGGCATCGTTGGATGTCAGAGTTAGCAGATTTCTGCTTCATTCTAAAGTTAAGAACAGGAACTGTTAACCGTGATGCAGACTTCCTATCCCATCAGCCAGCAGAAATGGACAAAATAACCAGTGTAAACCAGACGACATTGCAGCAGTTGGAGAAGGACTGCTAGCTCAATACTTACTGGATTTCAGACATTACATGTAATGTAGATGTGCTATCTGAACTGACCACTGCACATGAAATCAAAGTCCAACCAATACCAGTCGAAGCTATTCAGGCAGGTCAAAGAGAAGATGAGGTGATAAGCAGAGTAATCATTCTAAAACAACAGAACGAACACCTGAGATACAAAGATAAGATCAAAGAGCCAACGACAGTGAAACATCTTCTGAGGGAGTGGCCCCGCCTTTATTTGGATAAGGATGGAATCTTGCGGCGCAAGACAACCTCTCAAACCCAGCTTGTGGTTCCTGTAAAATTCAAGTCACTGATTTATCAGCAACTATTTAAGGAGATAGGCCATATAGGAGCTGACACAATGATATATTTAGCCAGAGAGAGATTCTTTTGCCCAAAAATGGAAGAAGAAATTTAACATTATGTGACGAAGGTGTGCCGTCAAAACAAACAGAAAAACAAGGACACCTCTGCAAACCATAACAACATCAGCCCCTTTTGAAATGATCTCCATAGATTATCTGCATCTAGAGAGCAGCAAGGGTGGTGTGGAATATATTCTGGTGGTAGTAGACCCACTTTACGAAATTTGCGCAGGCTTATGCAACACCAAACAAGTCTGGCAAAACAGCTTCACGAAGATCTTTGATGACTTTATACTGACATTCAGCTTCCAGGCCAAAATTCACCATGACCAGGGAAGGGAATCTGAAAACGAGTTGTTTAAGAAACTACAAAGCTACAGCGGGATAAAGCATTCTAGGATAACACCATATCATCCCCAGTGGAAGAGACAAAAACCTAACTGGAAGGACTATTTGAATAAAGTGGTTCATGCATATAACTCCTCTGTCCACAAATCAACAGGATTATCCCATTTTTTCCCGCTGTTTGGGAGAGAGCCTACTTTGCCCATTGAGCTGATGTTTCCTAGAGAGCAAGCAAGTCCACAGTCTCATGCAGGATATGCTGAGAAATGGAGAGGGTCAATGCAGGAAGCATATAACATTGCACAGGAAAACATGAGAAAAGCTAGTGAAAGAGGACAAAAAAGTACAACCAGAGAGAATGGATTTCTGTTCTTGAACCTGGAGACCATGTACTGATCCAGAACCTATCTGAAAGAGGAGGACCAGAAAGATATGTGCTTACTGGGAAAACAAAGTACATGTAGTCAAAGAAAGAGGAACGAACAGTCCAGTGTATGTTGTGAAACATTTGGATGGAGAAAGTAGAGAGAGAATCCTACACAGAAATCTGCTGTTACCTTGTTGATGGACAGAGCACCAAACACCTGAAATAAAGAAATAAGAACCATAATAAAGAAAAGAATGCTCAAAAACCAAGAGCTAAGCCTCAAGTTTCCCTTGGGGACTCTAAGAGTTCAAGCGGAAGAATATGCTGTGTGGGTGCCTGGACAGAGTCAAAATGCTCACCTTAACCCGCATGCCCCAGTCTTCAAGCCCACAGCAAGATAACATTCCTTAGTAGGAACTCAGGCCAAAAGATTCAGAAAGAAAGGAGCCAGCCACAAGATGGAGAGGATACTACTCAGGATGGAGGTCAAGCAGAGGAGATTAGACGACAGGAGGAGGGCATGCAGGAGCAGGAGATGAATCAGAGTCATCACTCAGATTCTGAAGACCAAGAACCAGAACCACCGGTGTATGAGGACAATGCTGTGTCTTCAGATGATGACCATGAATCTGAGAGGGCCAGACGGTCTACAAGGGTACGTCAACCAAGATGTGGCTTTACAAATGATGAATTAGGGAAACTTAGTATTACTTAATCCTTACTTATCCTACCAATGTACCAATGGATTAAAATAATACCACAAACCAGGAGAAGAAATTGTTAGCTATCAATCCTGCAGTCATGCTGTTGTAGTCACCAGATGTGTAGTTCTTGATATATTTGTGATCATTTAACTGTATACTAGACAGTACTCATCTAATGGTGTTCAAAAGTGTCATCTTGAGGTTAAAACAGGTGTTGATAAGAAAAAGGTTTTGCCAACATTTTATTCTTGTTTTAGGGGAGGGTGTAGTACACTGAAACAGTTATTTTATATTTATTATTATTATTTATATTTTGCCGCGGCTCAAATTGCCATGAGCTGGAATGGGCTAGAAACACGAAACCTGGCCTAATAACTGGAAATGATAAGCATGTGCTTCCACAGAAATATGGGCCCAATTGGCCACATGGTGGCGCTGTAATTAAGGCCCAAAAATGCAATTTTGAACAGGCCACGCCCCTCACACCATAAGTCCGAATGACTTGAAATTTTTCTCACAAGTTCAGCTCAATGTGCTCTAGAAAAAACATTAATTAAATATTGTAACCCCAGATTCTATGAGTATAGGTGCAGCCCTCTAAGGCTATCGCTAGTGGGTTTATCCCTCACGTGCGCCCACCTGTTGTGTGGGCCCCACCTGGGTCTCACCTTGTGTATAAATTGGACTGAGACTAGACAATTGGCTCCCAAAATAACTTTTTCTTCAGCTATTTAAAGAGCCAGTGAGGCCCAGAACTTAGAGGACTGCGCCTACACTCATAGACGGAGGAGGGAAGAAACCATCTAAGGTTATCACTCTCAATCTGAAGGAGCCAGATATGCTTTTAGGTGTAGGCGATTAGGGCGCAAAACAGCTGAGCTGCCATCTCCTTGGATCCTAAGACATGATGGAGCCACAGAGAGAGCAGATAGAGTACTAAATCTTTTTGCAGGCGTTTCACCAGAGGGTGGCTAAACACCGATCTGTCTGTAATTGGAGGAATGACAGCGTGTGAGACAGGTGACACGCAGTGAGATCCAGGCTCTTTTCTACACACCAACGCTGGAAAGCAGTCCATTTGGCTGTGTAAGACGTTCTGGTAGACATGGCTCGCGTGTTCTGAATAGTGCACATGATGTCCTGAGAGACCCAGCCTCTCTAAACGTTACCGTTCAGCGGCCAAATCTGCAGGTGCTGGCCTATCACTCGGTAATTCCTGATCGCTCCCCCTGCCTGAGAGAGCGTGCCGCTGCTGGCACAGAAACCACGATGCGATCAGTGGGACGGGTGGGAAAGCCACGACCGATGTGTGAACACGTCCAGTCCCAGTGGAGGGTTATCTCGTGTGCTCAGAGAGAACCAGAGAGTGCACTGTGCATTTCCGCACGCCACAAAGATATCCACCTTTGCTCTGCCAAACCTGATCCAAATCTGGGTGATCAGGTCAGGATGGAGGCACCAGTCTCCCTGTCGAGGACCCTCCCTCGACATAATATCCGCTCCTCTGTTCAACTCACCAGGAATGTACACTGCTCTGATGGAGAGTAAGTGTGTGTGCGCCCAGTGCAGCAGCTGTCTGGCTATGTTTAGAAGCTGTGCTGAACACACGCCTCCCTGGCGATTTATGTAGGCTGCTGTCACTTTGTTGTCTGTGCGAATCAGCACGTGCTGATTCTGCAGCAACAGAGCAAAGTGCTGGATTACTTTCCACACAGTGAGGAGTTCCAGCACATTTATGTGGAGAGACATGCAAGCTGTCCTCCCACCACCCATGTCAGACACGTTCCTCCCCACCCTGAGAGAGATGCGTCTGTTAACACTGAGATGTGTGACGTAACTCTGCCTAGAGGGACTCCCGCTGCCAGGGTGTGAGGATTTCTCCAGTAGGCTAAATCGGAACCTGAGGGAGGGAGGAATGGACACCATGCATCTGTGCTGACGCACGGGATTGATGCGCAGGCAAATGAACCATCTCTGTAGCCGTCTCATGTGGAGGAGGCCCAGGGGAATCACCACGTGACCCATGCCGAGCAGCTGCATGACAGTGAGAGCTGTGACAACACTGTGAGGCGTGACACAACGGAGGAGAGCCGTCAAAGCTTCCGTACTCTGTTGTGAGAGCCGCGCTCTCATGCGGGCTGAGTTCAATTCCACTCCCAGGTAAATGACGCACTGGGAGGGGAGAGAAGAGCTCTTTATACAGTTCATTGTGAAGCCCAAGCTCGACAGATGTGTCACCAGTGTCACTGTCTGTAATGCAGCTTTCTCCCTGGAACGAGCCAGCAAAAGCAGTTCGTCCAAATAAAACAATACTCTCATCTCTCTCCTGCATAATGGCTCCAAAGCCATCTCCAGCCATCTGGTGAAAGTGCATGGAGCCAGGGAGTAACCGAACAGCAGACGGTATTGATACTGAATTCCCTGGAATGAGAAGCGCAGGAATATCCTATGTTTCGGGATGATAGAGATGTGGAAATACTCGTCTTTCAGGTCTATGGATGTGAACCAGTCGCCCTGGTGAACATATTCCACCCGTCTTTTTGGGAACCAGAAAATAGCGGGAGTAAAATCCCTGATTTTCCTCTCCCTGCGGGACCCTAGAGTTAAAATTTTACATCATGAGTTCCTGCAGCTCTGATTGGAAAGTGAGGCAATATTCCTGGGATGACAGGATCGTTTCCTGTATCCCATTGAACTGCAGTGTGTAACCTCTGCTGATCAGCCTGCTCATCCAGCTGTCCATGAAGCATATGCACTGCCACTCTGAGTAATGCTCTGAAAGCGGGCGCACATGCATTTGGTGCACTGTGGTTGCCATGGAGGCGAGCCGAGCTAGACCCGTTGTTGCGTGTGTCGGGGTGTTTTCCCATGCAACCCATGGGTGGTTGGAGGCTGCATTACGCACAGGCTCACAGCTGAGCGCGGCTGGGAAGGTGGTGCACTGTGGCAGCAGTGTCAAGATGTCGCCGTTTAGGAGGCAGAGGCTTGAAAACGTGACACCAAGGTGAGTCGATACTCTCAAACACTGTAGGGCGAGGAGAGGAGACACTGAGTGCGGACAGAGGTGTGTGTGCTCACGAGCATTCTATCAGAAAGACAATGTGTGAAGGAAGCCTCTGAGTGTGTGACAGAGGAAGAGTGCTGCTTAAATGTCATGAGTCCGTGCTGCCTATTAACTGAAAGGTTAAAGACTGCCGGCTTACACTGTGTGGGAGATGTGTGCTCCGTAAAGCCCTCTACCTTGGTGATGGGGGAGTAGGTAGAAACCGGAGCCTTCAGGTTCCTGGGATCTGCCGCAGCTCCTTCTTGATATTTCCTGACTGCAGGAAAACGGCTGAGGGATGTTGCCAGACATCTCATCTGGAGGGGCGGTCTCCTGTGCCGGCGGGACGGCGGGGTCTCTGTGGGCAGCTGCCCTCCCGATGATGTCAGGCAGCTCCCGCAGTAGACTGCCTATCGCTGGCAGGGCATTGGAGGTGGGTGTGCCAGTGGTGGGCCACCGCCGAGCTCCGGCTCCTCCGGTGGGGGGAGGGAAAGGAGGGATTTGTACAGTATAAAAAGATGATGCAGATGCCTGTCTTCAGTTGTGGTGCCGGGCTTGGGTTTATCTCTTGTGAAAGAATAAACTTTAATTGCATCGAACTCTGACTGTCTCCGGTTATTCTTTTTGGGTGCTTTGTGACTCTTAATTCATTGATTGGAGTGTTGGGAAGGGGTCCAGACTTAATCTCTGGCCTGACCTGGTCCCTGACCCCCTACACTTCATAAACTGAAAAAAAAGGTATGCTTGTAACTGTGGGCATTTTCTGTTATTAAACTGTTGCTAAAACAAAGATGGACGTGTTTTTGGCAGTTCATTTTGAGAGTGCAACAACCACATCAACCATCTATGAAAACCTATGGATGTCCTGTGCAACTGACTCTACAGGAGTTCACAACAGCCGGGATTTCCATCCTTGCTTGCACTTAATGGTATGTGGCCAAGACAGAATTGTTTTATTAGTACTGATGACTACTTATCAGGCTTAAATGATAATCCACCCACTCAAGCAATCAGATTTTGAAGACGGTGACGTAGCAAACAATAAAGACTTTACTCTTCAAGCAACTTAGCATAAAGTTGTGTAGGGAAAATTTGCTTTTGTAACATAGCACTTAAACAAAAACAAAAATGACATTTTAGTTCATCTCCAATGTGTAAAGGGGTGACAGTGTTATGTACAATAAAACAGTTTGACCCTAAAAGATTCACAATGAATTCATCTGAACAGTGGAGAAATGGCTGTTCTTATTTGCCATTGTTTTCCTTGATCTAGATGGGACCTTAGTATACCTTTAAAAGCCTATCAGGAGAGTTCTACTGTACTGGCTGTAATCGGTAGTAAAGAGGGGTGACATAAGATATGATAAGATGAGAGGATAGGCAAGCGCAACCCCAGTGAACCCAGACAAATAGATAAAAAACTGATTTCTAAGAACTAATATTAATTCCAATTTGTTGGAGCCTTTTAACTACTTTGGACAAACTACCTGTTTAGGTATCAATTTAAATATATAAATGTAAACATTTACCATGAACATTTACCAAAGTGATACAGTAGACAAGAATTGTATATCACATGAAACTGGATGTCCAGCCCTAGTTTTGAGCCCTAAGTGATGCACTGGCGGCCTTACTAATTTCACATGCCTCTTCTGGCATCATGGTGTTTGAAAAAGCGGCTAGCTTAGTCAATGAGAAGGTCAGCAGGGAGATGTTATTTGCTGCCACTGATGCCTGAAAGGCGCACTGGTGAGAGTGGTCCGCTAGCTGCGCTGTCAGCTGATCTCTAACGGAGGGCAGGGTTGGTCACCGTCCTGCGATTGTGCTGGCCTGCGTCACCCCGAAAAAGGCCGTGAGGTTGGGCTCCAGAGGGGGAACGTAAAGCACTCTATCTTGGTGATGGGCGAGTACATAGAAACCGGAGCCTTCAGGTTCCTGAATGCAGGAAAACGTGAGCCTTCAGGTTCCTGATTGCAGGAAAACGTGGCCAGATCGGGTCCCGTCTGGTCAGCTGAGCCAGAGGGATGTTGCTAGACATCTCATCTGGAAGGGTGGTCTCCTGTGCCGGCGGGACGGCGAGGTCTCTGTGGGCAACTGCCCTACTGATGATGTTTGGCAGCTCCCGCAGTAGACTGCCTATCGCTGGCAGGGCGGTGGATGTGGAGAAGGGGACCCCAGGGTCCCCTGGGTGTGCCACTGGTGGGGCACTGCCGAGCTCCGGCTCCTCAAGAGGGAGGAGGGGAGCTAGGGGTGACCCAGAGGGAGATATGCGGAAGGACAGGGCAGAATCGTCCGAATCCAGCCCTTCCACTGGGTCAAGCAGATTCAGAACCTTGGAAACGGGGTAGTCTGGAAACCAGCCAGTCTCCCTCAGCCAAGGCAGCGAAAGTGTCCACTCTGCGCTGCTTCTCGGCCTGAGGAAGGAGAGCACAGAAGGGGCATGACGCTTGCAGAGTGAGTGCCAGGCCGGCGTGCTCCGGACCCAGGCACAACTCACAGCAACTGTGAAGGTCGAAGCTCATAATGTAGCCCGTCTGGCAGGCTGGGCACACGCAGATGACTTCCTTGGAGGACATTCTTCTTTAGATTTCTCAGTGCTTGTGGCGGTGCTGAAGAAAAATGGGAGCCGATAGTCCGGTCTCAGTCCAATTTATACACAACGTGAGACTGAGGTGGGGCCCACACAACAGGTGGCCGTGGACTAAAGTTTTTTCAGTGCTGTGCGTGTGCGCGAGGGAAAAACCCACTAGCGATAACATTAGAGGGCAGAGTCTATAAAAAATAAAGCCCTCTTGGACCACTAAGGTCCGCCTAACTCGATTTTCCGCCATTTTGAATTTTTTGAAAAATACATTTTTGACATTTCCTCCTAAATCGTACATCCGATTGCTACCAAATTTTTGGTGGATCATCATTGCATGAAGCTTATCAAAAGTTGTACAAAGCTTGTTGATATCTTATTTAGTTTTCAAGATATTGACCACTTAACTGCAACAGGGGCGTGGCTCAGCACATAAATAGACCCCAGTTGTCAACCGTTTGGCCACTCCTCACAAAACTTACAGGATATGTCCACATAAGAACCTGAAACATGCCCTGAAAGTTTCCTTCAAATCAACTGCTAGGGGGCACTACAAGGGCAAACAATGTGCGTGGCATAACATGCATCAGAAATTGTTTGTTTTCTTCATTCTATTTGTGAAAATGCAAAAAAGAGTGATTGAACTGCTTTTTTTCACATCTAGGCCACATTTGACCAGGTCTATATTTCATGTTGATTTTATAATGTCAATGTGTCCAGTTAAATTAATTAGATTTATGTAAGTCATTTAGTTAATTCATGTTTTTATCATTGCAAGGTTAAAATAATACTTACCCTAATACTTAATTACTGTGGAGGAAAAAACCTGTTGTACTTACGCTTTAAAAAGAAAGCAATATCCCTTTAAGAGAGTCAGGAAAAACAAGCTGTGGGTGACATAGTTTAATCGCATTTGCATGACATTATTAATCCTCCATAGAAATGCTATATATTATATAATAGTAGGTAGGAACACCCCCAGAAGGAGGGATTTGTACAGTATAAAAAGATGATGCAGATGCCTGTCTTCAGTTCTGGTGCCGGTGCTGGGCTTGGGTTTATCTCTTGTGAAAGAATAAACTCTAATTGCATCAAACTCCAGACCGTCTCCAGTTATTCTGTTTGAGTGCTTTGTGACTCTTAATTCATTGGTTGGAGTGTTGGGAAGGGGTCCAGACTTAATTTCTGGCCTGACCTGGTCCCTGACCCTCTACACTTCATAAACTGAAAAAAAGGTATGCTTGTATTGAACTGTGGGCATTTTCTGTTATTAAACTGTTGCTAAAACAAAGATGGACGTGTTTTTGGCAGTTCATTTTGAGAGTGCAACAACCACATCAACCATCTATGAAAACCTATGGATGTCCTGTGCAACTGACTCTACAGGAGTTCACAACAGCCGGGATTTCCATCCTTGCTTGCACTTAATGGTATGTGGCCGAGACAGAATTGTTTTATTAATACTGATGACTACTTATCAGGCTTAAATGATAATCCACCCACTCAAGCAATCAGATTTTGAAGACGGTGACGTAGCAAACAATAAAGACTTTACTCTTCAAGCAACTTAGCATAAAATTGTGTAGGGAAAATTTGCTTTTGTAACATAGCACTTAAACAAAAACAAAAAAAATGACATTTTAGTTCATCTCCAATGTGTAAAGGGGTGACAGTGTTATGTACAATAAAACTGTTTGACCCTAAAAGATTCACAATGAATTCATCTGAACAGTGGAGAAATGGCTGTTCTTATTTGCCACTGTTTTCCTTGATCTAGATGGAACCTTAGTGTACCTTTAAAAGCCTATCAGGAGAGTTCTACTGTACTGGCTGTAATCGGTAGTAAAGAGGGGTAATATAAGATATGATAAGATTAGAGGATAGGCAAGCACAACCCCAGTGAACCCAGACAAATAGATAAAAAACTGATTTCTAAGAACTAATATTAATTCCAATTAATCCTGTTAACTACTTTGGACAAACTACCTGTTTAGGTATCAATTTAAATATATAAATGTAAACATTTACCATGAACATTTACCAAAGTGATACAATAGACAAGAATTGTATATCACATGAAACTGGATGTCCAGCCCTAGTTTTGAGCCTAGTTTTTGTCAGGCCCTCATCTCATCCCAGGCACAAACATACTTTCCAATTCACACATAGATATTTATGTTTTGTTAAAATGGGCCTTCAGCCAACTGAGGACTCGCTCACTGAAACTACAGAGGTGTATACACTGTAGGTGTGTATATATTTTATCCTTTTGAAAATGCTGGATGTTTGGATAGATTGAAGAAAATATTTCTGGTTTGGTGATGTGGCTGTTGTATTTTGTACAGGCTTTGTCCTCAACCCATGTCAGTAAAGCCTGTTAGAGGGTTCTGCCTGTGCTCATAGAACCAGGGTTACTATTAGTGAGCTTGTAGGGGGCTCGCACCTGCATGAACGATAGTTTTGTCTTGTTGTAACAGTGAACGTGATCTCTGTAGTTAAAGCACACATTTTTTTAACACAATAAGAAAAATGTGACACTTGCTTTAACTAATGCAACTACGCATTTGATTTGTTTCAGTGCTTATACTACAAATATATTGATTTATCTGTATATGGAACACGTTATTGGAAATAAATATATGATATACAGCAGGTAAAATAAGTATTGAACACGTCACCATTTTTCTCAGTAAATATATTTCTAAAGATGTTGGTAACAAGTCATGAAATCCACACATGCAAAGAAATCAAACCATAGATGTCCATAAATTAAGTTATGTGTTATAATGTTAAATGACAGGGAAAAAGTATTGAACACATGAAGAAAGGCAGGTGCAAAAAGGCATGGAAAGCCAAGACAATCAGTAATTAGAAAGCAATCCTGCCCCTTGTCAGTGCAAATTAATATCAACTGGTTCAGTCCCAACTGACCACTACTCATGATGTGTAAAAGCAAAAAGCTCTCGAAAGACCATCGCAACCTTATTGTTGCAAAACATACTGATGGCATTGGTTACAGAAGGATTTCAAAACTTCTGAATGTTACAGTGAGCACTGTTGGGGCCATAATCCGGAAATGGAAAGAACATCATTTTACCATAAACCGCCCACGACCAGGTGCTCCTCGCAAGACAGAGGAGTGAAAGAATTATCAGAAGAGTTGTTCAAGAGCCAAGGACCACTTGTGGACAGCTTCAGAAGGACCTGGAATTAGCAGGTACAATTGTTTCAAAGAAAACGATAAGTAATGCACTCAACCACTATGGCCTGTATGCACGCTCACCACGCAAGACTCCATTACTGAAGAAAAAGCATGTTGAAGCTTGTTTAAAGTTTGCTGCACAACATTTGGACAACCCTGTGAAATACTGGGAGAATATAGTCTGGTCAGATGAGACCAAAATTGAACTCTTTGGATGCCATAATACACTCCATGTTTGGAGGAGAAATGGCACTGCACATCACCCCCAAAACACCATACCAACAGTGAAGTTTGGAGGTGGAAACATCATGGTGTGGGGCTGTTTTTCAGCATATGGTACTGGCAAACTTCATATAATTGAAGGAAGGATGAATGGGAAAATGTACAGAGACATTCTTGATAAAAATCTGCTGCCATCTACCAGGATGATGAAGATGAAACAAGGGTGGACATTTCAGCAAGACAATGATCCCAAACACACAGCCAAGGAAACTCTCAACTGGTTTCAGAGAAAGAAAATAAAGCTGCTAGAATGGCCCAGCCAATCACCTGACTTGAATCCAATTGAAAATCTATGGAAAGAACTAAAGATCAGAGTTCATATAAGAGGCTCACGGAACCTTCAAGATTTGAAGACTGTGTGGAAGAAGGGGCCAAAATCACACTTCAGAAATGCATGCAACTTGTTTCTCCATACAGGAGCCGTCTTGAAGCAGTCAATACCAACAAAGGCTTTTGTACGAAGTATTAAATGAATTTCAGTAAGTGTGTCAAAACTTTTTCCCTGTCATGTAACATTATAACACATAACTTAATTTATGGACATCTATGGTTTGATTTATTTGCATGTGTGGATTGCATGAGTTGTTACCAACAGCTAGTGAAAATTTCCTGTCAATAGCACCTTTAGAAATATATTTACTGACAAAAAGTGACGTGTTCAATACTTATTTTACCTGCTGTATATGTTTGTTTTTTTTTGTTTGTTTTTTTTGTTTGCACACAGGGTACATTCTGGCCTCCCGGACACTCATGATCGTTGCCATTGTGTTTGGGACGTTTGGGCTTGTGGCTACTCTCGCAGGAATGCAGTGCTCAAAAATAGGAGGAGAAAACTACGTCCTGAAGGGGAGGATCGCTGCAATTGGAGGAGTGTTTTTTTTACTACAGGGTAAAGACACAGGGATGGATGTTACGGCCATGTAATAAAAATAAAAAAAACATGAGAAAATGTTTGGTCAGAAGTAACTTCAAATGTCTTGTGTACTTTAAAATGACTTGTCCAGTCTCCAGGAGCATATCTGACAACATTAAAAAAATAGTCTCTTTATCTTACATCTAATTGATTTAAGATAGAGACTATATTTTGTTTAACCTCATCTTAACATAAATCACCCAGAAAGGTAAATCATGTCTTGTATTCCAAATTCTACAGAAGACAAGCTATCAGAAAATGCGTTACCAGTTCAAAAGGTTATCCCTACTCTAACAAACCTGCAATGCACAAAAGCCACAAGGTATTTGGATTGTGAGAATAGGTCACACTATGTAAAAAAAAAAAGTGGTGCAGGGAGAGGAGAAAATTACTCTTGCTATTTATTTCAGTTTAATTTTAAAGACTTTTAAATAATGCTATTGTATTTATTTTTATTTTATTTACATAGTAATCATATTCTATTAAGATATAACTTGTAGAGTGGTTGTAAAGGGGTAGTCACAGTTGTTAGCAGGTACCTTTGTTTCATATGACGGGCCTCGTAAATCATCTTATAATATTGCATGACATGGATTTAGCCCCATTAGGACTGACATTCGCAGTATTACTCCTAACTATCATTTTACTATCTAAAAACTCCTTTCAAACCCTGAAAAGGGTTTTGACCGTGTTCATCTTATCTTATCTGTGTGTGTTGTTTGCATAGAAAAAACATCCCACTTGTCTATAATAAACAGTGTTTTGTGTTTTTTGTAGGGATTTGCACCATGATTGCTATATCTTGGTATGCAGCCAACATCACACAGCAGTTCTTTGACCAGTTTTATCCAGGGATAAAGTAAGTCAATACAATCTGCATCAGTATTCAGTATTGAATTAAAGGAAGCAGAACAATAGCTGAATGGCACAAAGTGTGGTTGTTGTTTACCGTGGACTCAATAATACGTCACAAAGTACAATATAATGTTAAATGGTATTGTATTACAGGTATGAGTTTGGAGAGGGCTTGTATATCGGCTGGTCTTCAGCCATACTTGCCATTTGTGGAGGTTCATGCCTGATGTGTGCTTGCCAAGTCAAAACACCAAATGAAAAAATGTGAGTATGTGAAACATTTGATATGAATTTACTGGGCATAGTAGAATTGGTGCATATTCTCCTAACTGAAAAACGTCTTTTGTGTTTTAGACCATATCCATACGAGCCATCCTCCAGAGGACACGTGCTATCAACTGCGGAAACATCTCAGTCTGTCCCGAGCAACTATGGAAGAAATGTGTATGTCTGAGAAGTTGTTGTGTAGGAGGGAAAGCTGGCTGGGTTGGAGTCAGTTCACCAGATTGACAGCGTTTTTTATTCTGAATGCACTATGAGAGGGCAGCATTTACAGTGGAAAACACCTAAAGACTCATGATCACATATAGTAGTTTAAGAGCAGTAACTTTGGTTTGATTTGGGGATTTATTGGCTTTATCCAGTCTAAACCTTATTCTGATACTTGCTGTATAATTTGTAAAACCTTTTTATGCCTTATTACTTTTCCTTTCCTTTATTTTAAAGATTACTAAAGGATGAATTGATTGTAAGAAAAAAATGCAAGAAATCTAATGAATATACCATGAAAAATCGGATCCTCTGACCTTTGGGGACATACTACTTTGACAACAATATTTTAAAGGTTTTAAGACTTAAAAAAAGTCTGTTTATGACTTTAAAATTCTAACTAGGAACACATGGCAATCAGAAAGCATTTAATCCTCAAATCACATTAAGCAGTTTTACAATTGTGTTCAAGTTCATAAAGTTTTTGTTAGTATATCAAGTGTAATCATTTATTTTCTGGTCGAGAAAGACGAGAGTTGCACCCCTTCCACAAAACACAACATCTTGTGGCTGTGCTACATATTCAGAACAATCCTGTCACTGGGTGAATACCCATCCAATTTGTTAATCTGCAAAAAGGTTAAAAGCTCAAAAAGCTCTCCTCTCTGAAAAATTAGATGGCAGTTCCAGAAATTTCTGCAATCTACTTGATAAATAATTTGTGGTCTTCAAGAAAATAAAGCTCTTCAGTAAAAGTATTTAATATCTATCAAAATATTTCCATAATAAGGAGTAAATCTGATTCTATGAGTTTTGACCGCGCAAAAGTCAAGAAGGAAATTTGTAATTTTAACTTGCATTTGTAACCATTAATAGCTGGTGTACTGTGATTATATACTGGTCCAGTATATAATCACAGTACACTGGGGGTTTCACCCAGTGTGATTTTATTTTGACTCTCACCTCTGAACCACAACACTAGTGTAACAGGGTTGAAACAAATGTAAACATAGCTTTTGTAGGTTTTGTATATTTGGCAGCTGTTGAGAAATGTGATTCAATATTATTTAAAAACAAACAAACAAAAAAATGTTCAAATAAAAGTGTTTGGTTACAGAGCTTGTTTGCACAACATCCTCTCCTTTAACCAAAGCAGCTCACAGCTAAGAGTGTAGTCAAGACACAGAGCTGAATGTATGGCCCATTTAGCCACATTACATGGAAATCAAAGATGACCAATTTCAACAGAACAGATCACGCAGAATTATTATGCCACCTACTGGAATGATGTGGTGTCACATCTGGGATTGGATTTACTGAGGTCAAATCACAGTGCCGCTGGGAAACTGGCCGAAGTTTTCACCCAACATCACCAGGTCCTACAAAGGTTAAAAACATCTCAGGGCTGAACTGTATCATATTTTCCGATGAAGGCAATATTTTGTTTCCTTATACATTCACAAATGTTGATTTACAAGATGCTAACATTTTTTAGTAAATGATGTCTGCAAACTGAATTTCCAGTCTGCACTGAAAGGTGACAAAGCTTTAATGAAATTAAAGTATTTCAAATATTAATAAATTACATGTGGGTCCTAGTAAATATGAAAAGCTTTATATCTGGACATAATTTTATTAAACCAGGAGAAAGACAAGATAGAGCAGAACCAAGTACAGTGAAGCTTATTTTGGCAAAGTCTTATAGAAGGTGAAAAAAGAAAACAAATCAGCCGTATTTTTTCACAGCAAGATACATATTTTCATTGGCAAACTTCTAATCTTTAGGTGCTTCATTTGCTAAATTGTCCAGGTTTTGTCCGTCAAAACGTATAAAGTGCCAGCCTTCGCTGACGGTGAGGTCCTGAGCTCCTTTAGCAGCATAGAAGTCTCGAGACGGAGTATTCCAGTTCAGCACAGACATCTGCAGCCGCACACACTGCTTCATTTTCCCCACCTGAGCAAACAAAAACAGTCTTTGGTTAATCATGCACTGTTACCTCTTCATCACACAGGACAGCTGATCTCACACAAAGATAAGATCAACAATACTTTCAATCTGCTTAATGTTGTAATCAAATGTTAAAAAATTACCTTTTCATCTCAAGAACTATTATATATAAACCGCAATTGTTAAAACTGTGTTTAGTGGTCAACAAAAACAGTCTTACCTCAGCGACTTTGCTCAGTAAAGCCTTGCCAATGCCATTTCCTGTAAAAGAAATCAATAAAAAAAAAAAAAAACTTACTAAAACATTTTTAGTTGTGGACAAAACATTTACAGAAAAAGAGACAACACTAAGAAGTACACAAAACTAATTTTACACAGTACTTTCTTTCCAGGCTTTGTTGACAACATTTCAACACATATTTTACCTCTGAATTCTGGCATCACGTACAGGTCCTCCAAATATACTGACCGTCCCTTCCATGTGCTGTAAGTGTAAAAGTAAAGGGCATATCCGACAATTGTGAATCCTATATGGACAAAAAGAAACAAGCAGGAAGAATACCAGAAAAATCAAAATCACTACAAATACAGTGGAATAAAAAATGGTGAATTTATTTAAAGTCTGTGATGATCAATGGGAAAGGGAAAGGGAAGACTACAATGGAAAAGGTCTTGATCAACACTATACCTTCTTTAGATTTATGCTCCTCAGGTACTTCTGCAACGAGGCATTCAAAGAAGGGATTCTGGCAGAAACCGTCATGCTCCAGTTCTAAAGTAAAACAAAACAGATCATTTACCTAAATACAAACATTTCATCTTTCCATTAGAAGTCATGTTAGTATTCATTTTCACCCAAGTGACAAAACACATCAAAACCATCAATACTTGAGACATTTGAGAAATTATAGTACTTCAGCTGTGGATCCTTCTACTGTACATCTCAAACTTGTACATCTAAATCTGCAGATTTTATTCAGACTAAGTTGTTTACTCATAAACAACAAATATAAATATAAAACCTCAATGTATCAAACCTGCATTGGCTCGCAATCTTCTTCTATTCCTCTTTTATTGGTGCATTGCTTCCCACATGACGTATTATGCCGCCACCACCTGTTGCTGTATTATCTTCAGTCAGCAAAAATGTCTATCACGTCATCCATGTGCTCATTGCTCTACAGCACCACCAGTGGTCAAAAACTCACCAAGGTACCTTTAAAAGTACTGTAAGTATTGTACACATCACAGTCATACTTTGAACTGTCTTGAACTTGTGATACAATTATAAGGGAGACTGCTTGTATAAGAGTAATTCATACAGAAGTTGCATGACAAATGATAAAGAGCAGGAAAAACTGCAATTCACCATGCCCACCCATACAATCACATTTTCGAAATTTTGGGAAAGGGATCTGACCTACAGAAGATTCAACACTGCTGAACTCAGCTCTGCTCCTACTTATGAAACTGACTGTGATCTCATTAGTTAGTGATTAATGGACTCCATTATTTTTTTTTAACCTATGTTTGGTTGCAAAATCTTGCACCACTTACTTATAGGGCTGCACGATTAATCAAAATATTATCATAATCGCAATATGCCCAAGTGCAATATCCAAATCACAGAAGCTGCAATTTTTTGGTAAAGGTAAAATGTGTGACAAATCAGCATTATAATGAAGTACTGTAGAGTGCTGCAGAGATGACCTGGTTTGTTTGGTACAGACCACAACAAATGTCACATCATGATGATTTTAATAGTGATTTCAGAGAAAAATAAAATTGTGATGCAAAAATGATCATTCCCACTAATCGTCAATCATATCGCAATCGTTATTTATGTCAAAATAATAGCAATATGATTTTTTTTTACCATATTGTGCAGCCCTAGACACAATGATGCAAATCCAGTACTACTGACTGCCATTGTGGTACTATATACCTTTTTCACAGCAGACACTGATATGCCATAGCAGGAAAAACACATTTTATAAGTTGCACCTGGGCTTTTCCTGCTCAAAATACCTGCTGTGAAAAAGGTCTATTAGCTGTTGGGCCAAGACATGAAAAATAACAACTGTTAAAGTCATCGGCTAAAACAATCTTTCATACGCTGCTTGTCAGATGATATTATTTTAGCCTGCTGTCCAGTCATACAATGAATACACGTGACTGAGACACTGACTGAAGTAGACTTTTCAATAATGCACGTTTTTGTTTCATTCAGTCTCAGTTTAATATTATATTAATGGCATTTAGGGTTGGTGCAAGCTTTCTCTGTCATTAAGTGCGAAATTACCTTCATGAGAGATCTTCACTTGGTCGGGCATTTTTTCATAAACCGCCAACTCCTGAGAAAAGGGGGATTTAATAACGTTATGCGTTAATATATGTAGCCTGTCATTTGACAAATATACCAAAGGGAACGTCGCTATATAACGTTAAGGTCGGGCATTACATTCCGCACTGTGCAGCACGACACAGCATTTTTAGGCGGGTTTGTAGGTTAGCTTCGTTACAACAGCCCTGACACTCACCAGTATCATTCTCGATATTTCTTTGCAGTCTTCTTTTGTTGCAGCCCGTATTTTGAAATGCATGTCTGCGGCAGCAACAAAGACAGGGTTTCATCTACCACAGTCCACACTTATCTTAATCCTGACTTTCTTCTTCCTCAGAGAAATCAAACGACTACTAATCTCACCCGCGTTGGTTGAAAGTTTGTTATACAGTCTAATGGTTCCGGTGTCTTCAAAATAAAAGATAAATCAATTAAAACGTGCAAGTTAAAACATATAGATATGCTATTGCGCAGTTAATTTGAATTGATTCATCATTGGTATATCAATACTAGGCATGGACTTGTCCCATGAAAACCCATACTACGAGGTCAACTACAAACAGCTTTTAATTTTGTCGCAATGCTCACTGAGAGTCGTTGCTTTTTTTCATTGTAGTCTTGTACCTTTGCATTTTTAAAAACTTTTATTTCTTTACTTCTGGAACTCTTTATGCTACTTTGTACTTTTTACTGGTCCTTTACATACAAAACATGTAAACAACGTAAAATATGATAATACTTTTAATTAAGTAACATTTTGAATGCAGGACTTTTACTTGTAATCAATAATTTACTTGTAAGCACCATTCCACTTTAGTATTGCTACTTCTACTTAAGTAAAAGTAAAATCTTACTTCTTCCACCACTGACAGGAAGTCAGTAATAATGTTTTTGTTTCTTTTGTTTTTTCTTTTTGCTTGCTTTTACACCACTCAGGGTTTAAACTGCCTTGTGATTAGTGATGACACCAAACCAGTTGCAGAGAATAATGTAGTAGCAAACAGTTTGTTGAAGCAGTTATGTAAGATATTTTGGTCTTGACAACACTTAATAAACATTAAAACTTTCTGATGGAAAACTGTACAGAATTAAAAAAAACACATCCAGATAAAGCATTTCATACAAAATCTGATTTATTTTAGAGTAAAAAAAAAAAAAAAAAAGCACATGAAATCAATTAGAATATCAGCTGAAACATTACAGATCTCACAGATGGACCTCCATTTTCATAGGGAATTAACATATTTATGTCTGGTCACATTTGCTCTTTGTCAGTCAAGAGTTCAGATATTCCCCTTCATACCACTCCAGAGTTTACCCCTTTAAGTTCAGCCCAAACAAACCTCCTTGTGTGTTCAGCTGCACCAACATGGTAAAAATCTCCACTACCTATACAAGTCTTAGTGTGGCGACTGTGTGCTCGCTCCAGGAGACTCAGACCGGTCTAGCTTCATCCCTGCTTCTAGTGGGGTTGAGGAAATTGAGGTTGTTAGCACAGAGCTCTTAGTCTCCAAAGAGGAAGAGGCAGACGAGGGCAGAGATACCACTATGTACTTCTGCATAGGTCGTGAACTTGTCAGTCCAGGGCCACTGCCAGACTCCAGTTTTACCAAAGGCTGCAAGGTCGAAGTGGCGCTGGGAACAGTGCTAGTGACTGATGAGGCGGACTGGGAAGAGCTGAGGGTGATTACCTAGAAGGAAGACAAAAAGACAGATGTAAATTCACACTTGGAGGAGGGTTCCAGTAAATCCCATGAAGTTACATTCGAGACCTGTGAAGTTTCACATAATCACACTATTAATTAATAAAAAATATAAATTGTCTTTATGCAGTCATTTTTATTTTTGTTAGTGCTTTTCTGTTTGTTGTTTCTTGTTTTCTCTGTGGAGATTTCCAGTAGTGGTGGCGCTGTAGAGACATATTGAGTGTAAAACTGAAAAAAGTACCTGCTGAGTGGAGGCAGCTCCTGCACTGGTTGTCATGACGATGTACTTTGTTGCCGGGGGAGATGGCTGTGATGGGGTCCCTGGTCGAGGGGACATCAGGGTGAGGGAGCTTGGAACTTTAATGATGCTGGGAGTGCGAGGTCCTGCCGACCCACTTAACCCACTTTGTGAGACTGTAAGGGTTGGACGAGGCTGCAAGAAAGAGTCAACATTCATTACTGAGCAGCTGTGTGTTTACACGTCATTCTGCAATGCTCCACATTAAGTCTGGACTGTAAGTGTGATGCCTAAAGGATATATATATATATATATATAAAAACAATGTTTTTATGGCATCTTTATTTATGGCATCGTTATTTTTTTCCTCCAGCTTCTTCCACATTTATTTATACTTCAAACATATTTTCATCACGTGTTAAATGTACCTGGGTGATTGTTAATGTGGTTCTGTTGACTTGTTGAGCTTGCAGTGCTGCTTGAGTCCTGGCCTTCATTACATGGGAGCAAAGCATGGGTCCGAGGTAACCATAGTCTGTCCGATACTGCTCCACGTTGTCAGGCTGAGGTCGTATCTTGGCAATAACACTTGCACAGTGTTTCTTTGAACACAAAACACATTTTGTATATATGAAACATAAGAAACAATTACTGATAAATGTCATGTTTTTGTGAAATGCTTGGACTGTTTTAGTAATTTTCTGTGGGAAGCTGTCTACTTTTAAATGCATAATAATCACAGAACTTAATTTATTACCAGTAAGAGGCTTTGAACATGGTCAGCTCCTATCTTATCAATATTGGAGACCACTGGTCCTTCCATCACTGCTTTGATGCGAGCACCCTCTACAGAAAGCCGAGGAAGGATCAACGTCTTAATCACCTACAGAGGACAAAATCATGAGGTTAGTGCCGAACAAAAAGAGTAAAAACGGTACAGACCAAAGGAAAACACAATTACACTCACATCAGGTCCTAGTTCAGCAAGTCCAGCGATGCAGCCGTAACGAGTCGTCCACTGGGTTTTGTCATCCAACCAACTCTGAAGGAAACACGTCAGACTGGTTTAGCATGTCAAGTGTTTTAAACAGTGGTGTCAAAGTTAAATTCAAGGAGGGTAACATGTATGTATAACAAGTGATCAACCCAAACATACTCATGGTTCCCACACCTGCTGCATGATGCCAAACAAGGTGAAAGGGGACTCTATGTGGTTTATCAAACCTTCCGCAACCACGTTCAATTTCAGAATATTTCATACCACAACTTCAACTATGTATGTATATGTTTTGCTACATTAACAAAACTTGTCTTTACCTCAATATTTTGGGAACAAAATATACAGCAAAAAAACCCACCTTAGTAAAAGTCTTGGTAATACGAGACTGGATGTTGTTGGTTGTAGTACTGAACGTTTTACAACTTTGGGCCATGAGGCGAGCAGCAAAGTCTCGTAAAGCCCAGTGGTTGTCAACATCTGGTCGCAAACATAGCTGCTTACTCACAATACATGTCACCACAGCTGGGATGAGCTCATGCAGCTACAAATACAGAAAAAAATGTAACATTAGATTAAAAGCATTTGTTGAGATTATCAACAAGATTTTGTTTGTTTTCTTCACTCACGTATTTCTCCAAATACAGGGTGGGGTTGTCCATTAGAGCTTTGACCATCCGCATTAAATAAATCAGTAGAGCCAAGTTGTTTTGCACCACATTTACACGAACCTTTGAGGAGAGCATAAAGTCAGTAATTTCAGCAGAGATATGCTTGGTGTATTTTATATGAGGTGAGTAATGTGTCAGAACATTAGAAGGAGTTGGAACAGATGCTCACTCCTTCAGAAATAAATGTGCTGAATCTTGGAAGCATCTGATACAGTCCAGGATCTGTAGCAATACTCTGTAAAGCTTCCTGAATGAGACGAAGAGGAAACATTCATCAAACAAAAGTGACATGACAAACAAGGTTAAAACAACTATTTGATAAATTGGCAGAATTCTGTAATTGCATGGTAGCTGCAAATTGTTGCCATCTCTTTACTTTATAGCTGATTAATGAAACTCACTATGTAATTTCTTGTTTCTTTCTTGTCCTTTACGAGAAAAAGTATGTCACGTTATTACTCAGAATGTATGAAATAAACCACATATACAGACAGACAGGCAGGACTTACAGCTCTCTTAGCTTCACAGGAGCCAACACACGCTTCTGTGATTTCCTTGTAGTAGAGCTGCTGTTCCACAGACAACTCATGAGTGCTGCGTGGCTTCAACCTTATTAGACCCTTATCCTTGCCTGAAAGAGACAGATACAAAAATGGGATGAAGGAGACAAACATAATCATAAGGAATTAGGGAGGGGAAAAGGAAGCAAGGTAGAGGGATAGGAGAAGAAAGTAGAAAAAAGTTTAATTTTAATATAAAACAAGATACTGACCTTTGCCATCAGCAGCTGTTGCCCCCTGACCCTTGCCTTGAATCGTACCTTCCTCCTCCTGACCAGGTTTGGCAACTTTGAGGGGCTCTGTAGATTCAACCTTTTGTTGCTCTTTTGGTGCTGAAATGCAGTAAATGAAACCCAATTCTAAGTTTTTCATCCAGCTATTTTTTGTGTGTGTTTTAACAGAAGAAAATCTAAACAGGACTCACCTGGTGGTGGATTTTCTGGAATAGCCGGCTGCACCCCCTCAATACTTAACCAGTGGGCTATGGATTAACAAACAAACATGGTGTATAAGCTTTCAAACCACAGTCAAAACAAGACAATACAATATCTTGCATTATAACAGCATGTAATACTGATTATCTGGGTACCTTTGAGAGACACATCTAGTGGAACTCTGGGGAGCGGTGTATTGATAATGTCACTGAGGTCAACTTCCTTTTCCTCATAGAAATGAAGCTCTCTTCCACCACCACTTGCAAAGCGAAATGGGATAAACTCTTGCGATTGGAACCCATACAGTGGCTATATAATGAGAGGAATTAGAAAGAAACCAGAGCAAAAGACCCACTTCATGCTTTCCTTCAAATAACATCCATCAAGTGGTTTAATTAAACAATGAAAAACAGTCTCCTTTAAGTTCTCCCTTACCTCCACATTTTTTAGTTTGAGAGCATTATCTATGTCACTGGTGGTTAATTTACGTCTCTTCCCATGATGCATGAATTTGAGAGCATCCTATGTAAAAGTGAGAAAGGAAAAAGACCAAGCTTATACATCAGATATGACAAACTAAAACATTCAAGAATGTGGTTTCAGAGCAATTTACAGACCCACAAACTAAATATCTGCTTCAATCTTCTGTGATTTACCTGTGCAATTTCTTTTATTCTGTAGCTGACTTCTTCACTTAGGGCTACGCAGCTTTCCTCCTGTAACTGCCCCACTCCCACAGACTCTGCCATGGCCTTCATGGACTCTGTGGGCAGGACGACTGAACACTGCTTCTGCCGACGTTCCTCCGCCATGGCTAACAGAGTACACAGGTCTGTGAATATCACCTCTCACATGTACTCACAAAAAAAAAAATCTACCTAGAGCAGGGAAGGCCATCGTCAAAAACTTAGTGTTCATGCATGAAGGGCACTACTGATGGAACACCACTAAAGAGGCCAATCACATCACAGGAGCTACAGGTTTCCATGGCTGAGATGGGAGACATTGTGCATACAACAACTGCTGCCTGGATGTTTCACTGCAGCTTTATGAGACAATGACAAAAAGAAAGTCAATGTTGAAAAAGCCTTATATAACATCTCAGATAGTGTTAGGCAGGGAGGCAGGTGAGAAATTTGAATACACAAAGTGCAAGAAGGTTGTATGGTTTAATGAGACCAAAATTACACGTTTTGGCCATCAGTTGGCATAAGCCAAGAACCATACATCAGTAAAACACAATGTTCCCTCTATGAAGGCTGGTGGCAACAGCATCTTGCTGTGAGATCATTCTCTCTAACACACCCTAGAAGGCAAGCAGGTATACGATAAGATGAATGCAACAGGAAAACAACGACAAACATAAAGCCAAAGGTATACCGGAATGATTTCAAAACAATAATATTTATGTCTTGGATTGGTTAAGTTCAGTCCTAACTATTTAATATAATATAATTGTGTTTTACAATACAATTGTATTTGCGGCTGAACTTCAAACGTGCACATGTTTATAAAATTTGGCGAAAGAGTAGTCTAGATGTGCAAATCTAAGCCTTATCCACATAAACGGAAGGCAGTCGTTTCTACAGAAGATACCTCAATTAAAAAACGACTAGAAGGGGATACATAACTTACAAGTTTTATATATGCACTTAATATAGATCAATTTATAGAGACTGACAATAAGACGTATTTTCTGTTAGCAGTGTAAAATACTGATTACATCCACTCTCATTCAGTTTTGTAAAACAATGGAACATGAAAAATAACAAGGGATGAATACTTTTTAAAAAGGGTTTTTATACTTTTGTGTGTAAACAAACACACCGAGCTCCATCCACAGAGAGCGGATTAACTACTCTGACGGAATGACAACCAGCTAGCTACATACAACACACAAGCCACACTAAAGGTATATTCATTCAAATACAGCAACTTTATAGCAAAATAAAAACAGCGTTAATTTTAAGCCACTTAACGACTGCATATTTCTTTAATATTTAACTTACAGTGAGCTAAATGTGCTGTATGTTAGCTTGCATGCTAGTAACTTAGCTTCCGTTGACGTTTTTACCTGTATGAAGTTGCCCTCTCCTTTCTGAGTTAAACAGGAACTTATACGAATAAAAACCGTCAATGTTGAGATTTGCAACAATAATTTTTCCGCAAAGCTAATTCTTCTCTATGATTATCCATCTCTCGATATATAACTAACTAATTCACGGATTGCTGCAGGGACCTCCTTTCGTGAATTAGCGCTTGTATTCCTTCGCCATTTTGAGTCACGTTACAGTTCTAATATCGCGAGACTATAACTGAGGACCTTACAGATAAGCCGTTTATCAAAAAGTAACTTATTACAAATCAGTTAAGGAAATGTGATTTACATTGAAACAGTACCTGATACCACAATTAAATCGTTTCACATTATAACTGAATTAAATGTAATTTTCCTTACGGAGAGTACCTTCACACAACGATTCTAACCCGGTGCCCGGAACCAATGTTATCCTCGAGTTTGCGGGGCGTCCTTATGTTGTAGCAAAGGAGACAAACGTCAGGAGCGTGGAAGGACATTGCAAGAAGCAATAATGTATAGATTTTTATTCCGTACTGTGTACACGGCTCGAAATTCTTCAGTCAGTGTCTATGAGTCGTGTGTGTTGCCAGCTAAATGTGACACGGCTGCAGCTCCAGTTTTCAGGTGAGTTTGGCTGAGACTGAACGGGACACATGATGAAACAACAGTGTGACTAACGTTAATTCACCTCAGCCACTAGGTTGTTTAGTGATGTATTTGTGTTGAAGCTGACAACATTTGTACATTGAGAACAATGTACATTCGAAATAGCTTTTTTCAACAGAAGCTGTGGAAGGGACAGCTAGCTATTAGCTTACTAAACCTGCGCTGATGGGGCGGGACATTTTGATTGACATTTCTTCGTGCGGTTCAGGTACGCTGTCGTTTCCATGGTAACGTGTATATGAAATTACAGCTATAAAACTATGAATCGAGGGAAGATGGTCCCATCCACCTCCTTGGGACAGGATAACTTAACATCCTACTGACAGTTGTTACTTCTACAGTTTCATTCATAGTCTCTAACTTAACTTCCCGCCATGTAAAGGCTTACACACTATTATGTAGAGTGATGTATATACCAAGAGGTATTCAAAACAATATCAGTGTATTGCTCTTCTCAGCTCTTTTGACCACTGTCGCTATGTGATATGAGGTCTAAAGAGCCAAACAATGTACTGTCTGTATCTGCAATTAATAATGGAGTTTTTTTCAGTTTTATTACATCATCAAGAATATCATATTGCAGGAAAGCCCTGCTACATTATTCAGTATTGTAATATTATTATTATTATTATTTATATTCAGACTTCTTTGATCCCTTCTGATTCAGATCCCTATGAAGATTAACTCTGTTTTGCTCTTAACATAGGGTTGCTAATGGAGGTGGAGTCAAAGCCCTCAGCACAAGTTCAGTCAGGCTCTGTGAAAAAAACAACAACGTTGCTTCCTCTAATCGTGATGAAAAAACAAATGCAGATAAAGAAGCTGACTCAACAGAAACTCCAACTTTGGTTACACAGAAAGCTGAAGATGACAGCAAAGTCATCAAGATGGCAGAACAAAGTGAGGAGCTAGTGGTGTTAAAGACAGATGATGGAAGTACTATGCAGCAGCAAATGGATGTTAAAAGTGAACATGTCATGGCAATGCCAAAACAAGTAAAGACTGATGCAACTAAGAGTGGGAAAGAGAGCCTCCTTGACCTTCTTGGAGCCATGAAGGTGGAAGTAACTAATAAGAGGAAGCTCAAAAACTTGAAAGTGAAGCAAAGTTATGAGTCTGCCCCCAAGTCAAAGCCAGCAGCTATGGAGAGCACCATCAGTATGTTTAAAAAGGCTACCGTGGAGGCTTCAACACAGAGGTGAGAGGGGGTTTGAACTGGGAGAAGTTATTAATTGCATTGTCTTGTTAAAGTGCAGGTTTCTATCAGTTTTCTTCTTAGCAAAGAAGTGTTGGCTTTTGTCTCAGCATGATGAGATCGATGACCACACAGTCACTTGTGCCTGTAAACTTGTTACTTACTTTACACCCCAATCTTGGGAGGTTATCTGAGGCCCTGGTCTGTCTTCATCCATTTGCTTCTAGCCTCTCTGCACTGTTTTTTTTTTTAGTGAGACACTGGATCCTGAACTGGTTGCAGCTGCGTCTGCTGCTGCCTCCACTCTGCCTAACCACAGCCAGGCTGAGTCTGAGCTGCTCAGGCAGCTGAGGCAGCACGAGGCTGTCACTGAGGCTCAGAAGAAAGGGGACATGAACAACCTTGGGTATGTATCTAGTATATGTCTGCAGTATGTGAATGTTAATGAATGAATATAACCATGAATATTTGAATGAAATTGTGACATTTTTTCTGCTTTTTCATCCTGTATAATGGAAAAACAAAAGGCCTCATTCACATAATAAACATTAATCCAACAATATTTTCTCAGAGTAATAATCGCTGACATGAGAGTAGGAAAGAATACAAACCGACAGAGCGCTCGGCCGGCCAATCAGATCCGGTTTGATGACGATGGGCGAGGATACACACATGACAGAGGAATCACTGCTGAGCTGGACAGTGTTCGGAGAAGGTAAATACATCACATCTTTACTCAGATAGTTTTTGAGATGGACCGTGTGTTAAATGTGTGTTTCATTTTTTAGGATGAACTTGTTCTCAGGGAAAAGACTTAACATCTTCTCCTCCACTACTGATGAAGATGGAGTTGAATCAACAGTTGGTAATAAGGAATTTAGATTTTAATGCATTAAGTCTACTCTTATTTAGTGACTATGTTTGCTTCCAGTGGATGATTTATGGTGTTATTTGTCTAGATTATTTTTGGTCCTACCTGAGAAATATTTTAGGTTGTGACATCCAAACTTTCTGCTGATCAGCAGAAGATGCCCTTATCTTATAGCTTTCTTCCTCCTCGCCACATTCAAGTGTTCAAGTGATGAGTGAAAGTTTTGTTTCCTTTGTCCTCCAGAATTTAGCCACTCCTGCTCAAATTGTTGAAATGTGGTGCTTTAACAGAATAGAACTTCATTAATGCTTATTCTCATGGGAAGTTGTTATGCAGTCAGTCTCTGTCTCTCCTAAACAAATTTAATGTCACATTGCAAAAGCTTTTGGTTTTAACATCATCAGGACATCTGCCCATAATGCTGCTGTCATATATTTTCAGCACGGCCAACTCTTTGGGACATGGACTTTGCTTATCAGTTGTCTCTGTCGACCAACCAAAGGCCCCGAAATGGTCTTGAGGAAATGATCCAGTGGACCAAAGAGGGAAAAATGTGGCAGTACCCAATCAACAATGAAGCTGGTGAGTATGAATGAATGCTGTATTCTACTTAAATGTATAGAGAAGGAAAAAATTAATTTTGGCCGTGGGACCACACTAACAGTGTCTTTTTGCTCAATGTTAGGCCTTGAGGAGGAGGCCAGTGTCTCATTTCATGAGCATATCTTCTTAGAGAAACACTTGGAGGAGGGTTTCCCCCGTCAGGGACCAGTGCGTCACTTCATGGAGCTCGTGGTGGCTGGTCTGTCCAGAAACCCCTACCTGACAGTCCAACAGAAGAGGGAACACATTTCCTGGTTCAGAGACTATTTCCACCAAAAAGAGGATGTCCTCAAGGAGGCTGATGTTTACCTCAACTAAACTTAAGACAGTTCAATGTGTTTTCAACTGTTGTTGAATGTGGACACATAAAAGTAAGACCCATTTACTCAGCGAGGCTTTGCCACTATGACCATCTTTACCCATACAGTTTACCAGGTTCCTGTAGAAACCTGGCTTGGATTTCTTAACTCTTCCAGGAGGCCTGTTAGAGTGGACTCAAGTCTGTGTCCCAGTGTCAAACATTGTACAGTATCTACTGTCTAAAATGTTGATCAGACTATAGAACCACTGTTTAATTACTTAAACGTTGTCGCTCGATGGAGGACAAATGTGCAGAAAGAAAGTGAAATGTTGTTTATACAAGTGCTTGTACAAAGTATACAAACAATATAAAGCAGCAAAAGTACAGTCATGGCTTTTTGCTTATTTAATTTTCTGCTAGTTACCCACATACTGTATACCACTGATCATCAGTTTACACTTTATCTGCATCCAATCCAATGCTAATGCAGGCAATTAACTGACTATAATGTGTCACTACTGTGGTGACACAGTTGCTTTAAAAGACATTTGGATTTTCAGTGTCTGGGATACCACATTTGTTTCAGAAATAATTATCAGCTTTATGGTCATATCAATACAATTGTGTTTGTGATACACAGTAGTTTTGTATCAAGGTATGTTTGCGGATTAGGTTGCATTAGAAAAAACAACAGTGGGCTGTTAAACTGGATGGCTTGTTAAAGACCTTCACCTTAAAAGAAAATAGGTTGATGAAAATATTGTTGTACTTTTTTGTGTTAAAGGTCACACAAACACCTGTGATCATGATTAATGGTGTTTTCCCAGGCAGGTCATGAAAAAGATATAAACTGTGTGCAACATCTAGGACCTCAGATTAGGTTTTAATGTAGGAGTGTAATGAGACCTTGAACTTTGTGCCCCTTGCAAGGGAAGTGCTTTTGAAGTTAAAAAACATGTTAACAATGTACCACACAGATTCCTTCTGGTCTAAAAACACCCTAAGCAATCTATTGTCTTGAGAAAGTGTGGAAAATGAGAACTTGACATTTGAAAGTGCCTCATTTCCACATTTTGTTCACTTTTCCTTAAACACAGTCGTGATTGGCATGATAAGATGTTGGCAACACCTCCTCACTTGTATATGTATCGGCAGTATAAAGTTTTTAAAAAAAGTGTGTTTGTGTGGAAAGACACGTTCAGCTCAGAAATGTCTTTTACGCAAATATCCCACTAGATGGCACTATGGACAGCTATGGTCCCATATAAAGTTTGGATTTCTAACAATTTAACAACCAGGCTGGGACCTATTTCAACAAAAAAAGATCCCTCTGCAATGCAGTACATGTGTTGGAGTCATTGTATTAACCAGTATGATAAAACTGGGTATCATTGGCCAACCTGTAATTAAAGTGATGTCATAACATTCATTTCATTAAGTAATGGCAGTGTTTTGGATATTAAAATAATAAGTAACTGGCCAAAAACACCAACTGATGGTTTATGAAAATAAGACCAATTATGGGAAACACCCTACTACATACTATAAACATGTCGCTCCTCTAAAAATAGCACACCTGTAAAGAGATTTTACTATGAAAACCACAAGGGACATGAGGGTTTTATTCAAAGTAAAACAGTTCTCTCTGGTGGTTGGATGGGTACAGTATCTCTCAAAGTGCGAGACGGAGTCAGCATGTTCTTCTTCATTAGGGTGATGTCAAAATACGTTTGAATCACAAGAGAAGTAAATGACCCGAGAATTTCCAGTGACAGATTTACACGATGTGGTGTGGTTGAGGTGACAGAACACTCAGCGATAATGATTGTTCACTTCTTTTATTATAGTGTTATAAATCTGGCATTCATTACTAAGAGTAATTGTATTTTCACTTGCTGCTTAACTTAGCTGACACAGACTTAAATGTTTGTATATAATATAATTTGTATACATATAATGCACATTTTATTTAATACAAGGTCTATTTAGGCAGGATTTCCAACCAGAGCACTTGAATGCACGTCAAGTCGTAGAAATCAGAAGGCGGAGCCTGTGAGTGGGCCATGAAGGCAGCATCACACTTTGTATAAGTGTTATTAGAGCGGCAGACTTGAGAGTTGCAACTAGTCGGTGCAGGATGGACTGAACTTCAGTGAAGCCCGTGAACTAAACAGTTCTCTGACTTTTAAATTACAAACCTCTCTTATCTTGTCTAGCCTAGTACTGGAATCTGGTGTGTGAACACATTTTATTTTTTATCTGTGTGATTTTTTTTTTCCATTAATTATAATTTATTTTTTATGTGAGTGTCTGTGAGACAGTGAGAGCCGGTTTTGACTCTGACATGGCTGAGGTACCGCCACCACAGTCACAGCCGGTCGAAATAGACCCGGAATTTGAGCCTCTCTCCCGCCCGCGGTCCTGCACCTGGCCGCTGCACCGGCCGGAGCTCAATGACCCGGCCAGCTCCAACACGTCCTCCCCGGCACCGTCGGTGCAGCAGGAGCCGGGAGGAAACACCGAATTCATTAGTAATCTCGGCTTGTTGGAAGAGGACTATGAGGAGTACGCAGAGCAGAAACCGCCTTTGCCCTGCAATAATTTTCAGTGTCGGGAGGGAAACTGTGTGAATCTACATCACCACCAACTCCACCACCACCACCACCTTCAGCAGCAGCAGCAGCATCATCAGCAGCAGCAGCTCCCGAGTCCGCAGCTGCCACCTCAGCAACAGGTGCCTCCTCCTGGTGTCGCACCCGTGGGCAGCTCCGGCCAGAGGAAGAGCAGCTCGTCCCGTCGTAACGCCTGGGGCAACATGTCGTACGCTGACCTGATTACCAAGGCGATAGACAGCTCACCTGAGAAGAGGCTGACACTGTCTCAGATTTACGACTGGATGGTCAAGAATGTGCCTTACTTCAAGGATAAAGGAGACAGTAATAGTTCCGCGGGCTGGAAGGTGAGTGACTGCGTGCACGTGAGAGCTATTGTCAGTGTGTGAGTGCGCGCGCACGTAAGCATCCAGTTGTTTAGGAAGAACCTGAGATGGTTTGATGGTTGAGAAAAGTTGGTGCAGCAAAGCCCAAGAGCTCTTAACAGATTTTTAAAGAAAACAATAAATGACTCCTATGTTCAATTTTGAATGTAGCTTTATGTGTCATTCAGTGCAGTTAGCAGCACATCTGTACAATACTGTTTAAAAGACTCTTTGAACCCTGATCTGCTCTGTGCAGAGAGTGGAAAAGTGCAGATACCAGCAGCAGACAAACATTTAGATGCCAGATCAGCATACACACTAGCAGAGCAGAGAGAGCAAAGTTCTATGAATGCTGGAGATGTTTTCTGCCTTTTGTGAGTCTTTTGTCCATTAAGTAGTATGCAGATACATTGCCTCTGTAGTCCTGCTTAAGAAACAGCAAAAGGTCACTTAAATCACTCCAACTCTCAACACAGCAGTTTAAAAACTGGCTCCATCATATTCTACTGTTGTATAATATAAGAATATAGGGATTAATAGCCCTTTTTCAAGACATTTTGAGAATCTCACAGAAGGAAAATCACAGGTGTAAATAATAAAATGAATGATGGCTTTATTCTATTTATGTTATTAATAACACCTGTGTTTTTTCTACTCACTAGTCCGTGATGTGGTCAGTCCAACATGACACACAATTTTGAAAGAGAGAGTGCACCAGCACTTTTCTGACCTATATATATGTATATATGAATTGATCCTTTGATCCCATCTAGACAACAGTATGTGAACTTGGTTTGGGAAAACAGTAATGCAGTAAGAAGTGCATCCTTAATATTACTGTCCACACATTATGTTCAGTCTGACAGGCAGTACGGTCAAGTGCTTGGTTTTGCACCATGAACATGATTTCACAAATGTTCACTGGTTACTTTTGAATTAGGCTGCTGACCTTTGAAGTTTTGGAGTGGTTTCCTCTGTCAGTGGTAGCACACACCTCTCTGCTGTGTCACTGAGGAAGGACCAGCAGGTCTGAGTGTAAACATCCCATACATGTGCCTGAGAATATTTCACTTTGTACAATCCTGAAGTAGAACACTGCAAAAGTAATAGACATGTTTAGTATGGAGAATACTGAGGTCATCAGAAAACTGTATCAGCTTTATTATATACCTGTCAACTAGATGTTTGAGAACAACGCTTGACTAGATCAACACAGATTTCAAATATACCTTTTCCTATTCCTGAACAAACCTTAGTGGGAACAATCTATCCAGTATTACTACAAAAGTTTTGTGACAAAACATACTGACTCAAGGTCTTTGCAGCATTTCCACAGTCATGGAAAACCTGGTACAGTCCTGAAATTTGAAAGCTGGGCTTTCTGGCCTGGAAATGTATTGGAAATATTTGGTACAAGGGACAAGTTGTGAAAAGCATTTGCCTAATGCCTGCACAAAACGTTAATCCAGGTCTTAATATTGTCTTGCCGGGTGAGGAAGTTACTCAGCCATGATGGATAGAAATCAACTGAACTCGCACCCAAAGTAGACGCTAATTAAAATCTGCACACTCTAACAAAATTTGAGTCATATTCATATTTCAGCTTTGCAGCCCTTCCTGTAACCCCTGCATTCTCATGAGATGTAATTTTGAAGTTATGTCAGGAAATGCCTCTGTGAACCTCAGTCAAATATAGTTTCCATTGTTTAAAACCCCCTTGTGAAAAACTTGATCACAGCTTGTATTATGACTTATGGCTCTGCTAAACCTCCCTTTCCTCCTTTTCTTAGTCTTTCTGCAGTTCTTCAACTACTCTTGCAGACAGAGTTTTGCCAGAGAAGCATCATGAAGTAAACTTTTCGGGGCTAACCCGACAATAGCAGGAGGTGACACAAACAGCTCAATCAGTGTTGGGGAGTGTGTCGGAGAGAGGAAGGGGCTGGGAGAAGGGAATGCTGGGAACAACGTCAAACATCCTCCATTCCTGAGCTGTGCGCTCATATCTTTGTGTCCCTGTCTTCTAGAGTTTCCTCAGCGGATGCTACAGCTTGGAGAAAGGGATTGCTGCTCTTTATCCTATCACTTCCTTCTCTGCCCTCTCTCAGGCCTTTTGCTAAAGGTATTTGTGTTTGTTCAAGTGGAGCTCAGCGACTTTTCGTATTAAGGCTAATTGTCCTTTCAGCGCCAAGATCTGTAAATGATGGGCAGCGCCCCCCATAGCTTTTTGAATAGTATTCTATTAGTTCTTTATTACTTCTTTTATTTAACTTTTATTGATTTTAGAATCCGCATTTTTTGATACATATCTATAAACAATAGGTACAACAATCAATAACATCTAACCAGAACTTCAACCAACCAATGTGTGATGCAGTGATCCTGCATGTAGCCCCCATGACCTCCAGGGCCAAATGCATTCATGGTCCCCAGAGGATGAATCCTTGTTTGGTGAGCCCCTGACTTTTCCTCTCGTGCCACCATGAGGTTCACATGTTGTTTTTAGTGCAATGTCTTAACAACTTTTGAAAGGATTGCAATAACATTTGCTACACACATTCATGTTCCCCTCAGAATAAATTGTAATAACTTTGGTGATCCTTTAACTTTTAATCTAGCGCCACCATCAGGAATTTCAATTTGTCCAACACTTTGGTTTATGACCAAATACCTGCACAACTAATGCCATTCCCATCAACCTCCTACTTTGTGTTTTCTGTTAATTAGCAAATGTTAGCCTGCTAACATGCTAAACTAAGATTGTGAACATGGTAAACATTATACCAGTTACAGCTAGCATGGCTGTATACTCTCAGTCTTGTTTAAAGTAAATCATATATTGGCCTGTTTGTTTTATCCTCGTAGCTAATTAAGTACCTATATATTAATGAATATCCCCGATTTAACACAAGTTGAACACAACTTTGGAAAAGTTAAAATATGAGTCCTGTTTTACTGCCAATAAAGCACAGAGACAATCTAATCGATGACATGCAATTCTTGCAATTAAATTTTTTTGTGCCTGCTTCCAACACTGGACCCTCTAACTCAACCTGCGGCTCCTAATATTTGGTTTAATTTTTAATAGTTATACTTTAAGTAAGCATTTTACTCACAGTCCTAACTCTGTGTTAAAGGAAAATGTTCTGCTGTAGCCACTCTTTTCATTGTGTGCCATGCACTGAAGCAGCAAAGGCCTTATGGAGTTTCATCAAGAACAATAGCTCCAGCTTGTTTATCTTTAATATTAAATCAACACATCTTTACTTCAGTCTCTGCATTCCTAAATGTTGGCATCCTCTCCGGGCCTTGGAACCACCGGCTAATAGTTATTTTTACACTTTCCTGTTAAAAAAACACGACAGCTCCCCCACAATGAACTATGATGCATTTCCTGTCGAGTGGATGGAAAACACTGCCATGTGTTAACATCCCCGCCCTGCAAAACATGAGGGTCAGGGCTGGAAAAAGCCAATAGGAGAGACCATGGATCATGTTTGTGCATCTAATTCTATATGAAGTCATTTTATTCCATTTCAGCATTCCAGCCATAACAGAAATCATCATCGTCTGTTTTGTGTCTTATCCTGGCCTATGTATTGACTTTAAAAACCACATGCATGAGCGTCCCTGATTGTAATGACAGATAGAGATATGCCAGAGACCTCATGGTGGGTGGAGGGTGTTGAGTTTGAACCTCAGTGATTATACAGCTCCACCTAGAAAACTGAAGGTGGGTGGAGGGCAGAACAAGGGCGATGCTGCTGCTGCTGCCGCTAGAGCTTCCTGTCTCCCTCATGTCATAGAGATGTTTTTGTTTTCCTTCTAAAAATTGTGGGGCCACTTAGTGATCATGATGGCTTAGCCACAAGAGAGGGCCCCTGCCAACTGGGAGGACTGGTTCCCCTGGGATATTGGTGGGTTTCTGAGTGGCAGAGTACACCATGCAAGGTACTTTACCATCTTACTGGTACTGCCACTGTTTTTCTCAGTGAACTGTGACCTTAAATAGTGGAACAGGAAGTAGCACCCCCGACTTTAACTGGCATCAAAGGTTTGGGGTGTTCATTTCAAAACATGTTAATTGCAAGAAAGTATTTTCCCTACAGTTTCTTAAACTTTTTAAAGGTTATGAAGTACGTAAAAGCTGGTTTGTAGTGCTACAGAGATGTAAGGCAGTTTGGGTATTTATGCACCAGTGCTTCATGGATAAATATACAGTTTTGGTGCCTGTTGAAGTGGTTCATCTTACTCTATCATTTAACGCTAGTGTCAAATCAGTAGCCTGTTGATTGTGCTTTCTGGTGCCTGATGTTTGCATATGACAACCATGGAAACTAGTGACAGACACCACTGACAGTATTTATTCAGGATGAGCTGAGTTGTGTGGAAAAGTTCACTCTACCTCCATTTGAACAACATCCCCCAGATCAAGTGACAGCAGATGAAAGTGCCTGCTAGTGGAAGTGCAGGTTGAGTGCAAGTTATGTGTATGATTGTAGATTTGTCACACAATCGCTTCAGTTATACCTACACTGACTTTGATCTAACTGAAGTGTATCAAGTAATTTCAGCAATGAAAAGTTACTATAACTATAAGTAAAGGATACACAGTATTAATAAAGTAATTAATAAATGCTACAAGAAATTGAAGTTTATTCTACACCTAACCCAGGTACTGTAAATATGCATTAGTCACGCATGGCTCTATAGGAATGGGAATGTTGTGCTGTCGGTCGCTCAGTCAACCACTTTGGTCCAAACTGAAATCTTCCAACAACTATAGAATGGATTGCCATGAAATTCAAGGTCCACCTCAGTATGAATTGTAGTAACTTTGTTGATCTCTTAACTTTTAATGAGTTTGTCCAACACTTTTTTTATGACCAAATACTTGCAAATTCTCATTAGCCTCAGCTTTAATTTGTGTTTAGTGCTAATTACTATAGCAAATGTTAGTATGCTAATGCACTAAACTAAGATGTTGAACATGGTTAACACTATACTATACTACACTAGACATCAACAAGTTAGCATTGTCATTGTGAGCATGTTAACATGCTGACATTGGCATTTAGCTCAAAGCACCACTGTGTACGGTGGCCCTGAGGGTCAAAACACAACGACATTTCACAAAACAAAACAGAACAACATTTTACAAAACACAACATTTCTGAAAATACAACAACATTTCACAAAACACAACTCATACATCTAACATCAGGCTATTAGAGCGTGGCACGGACAGATGTTTGGATACAAAACTGGCTTACTTAAAAGCAGAAACATGGCCTCTGTGTTAAAAGGGAGACGGTAATGCGAATGCTTTGTGAACTGAACCCACACGGAACTTTCTCGCAGACACGTTGTAGGCTTGTAGACGGGTAAATGACAAATTAAAACAGTTTGGACAGATTCTCCCGCAGAATCATGTGGCTCAAATGTGAACCAACAAACAACAACCCCAAAGTAATAAAAAAACACCTTCTTTATCCAAACATCCCTGTTTCAGAAAATGGGTTTAGTGAAAACTCTGAGTTTGTTAACCCTGAGATGAGGGGAACTCTTTTCCGTTCCTGAAAGAGAGGTAACTTAACTGACTCTGTGAACCTGCTCGCTGGCAGCTTACTTCAACATCATGACCGCTTTCATGATCAGTCTGTCATCAATGTAACGACAGAGACAGCGATCTCTGGATATAGTGGATTCATCCTCAGCTCTGAATAAAATCTATACATTGTCTTTTATAACACTGTGTCTGTGTGGACATTACAGTAAGGCAGCTGTCAGGTTGTCAACAGTTCCCCTGCACCGAAGCATTTACCAAACATCACTGTTTAAATAAAACAAATCTGTGTGAAGACACATTAGACACTGATGAATAAGCAATTATTTGTCATGTTGTGATTGGTCGCACTTATGCAACATTCCTTTCATAGTTGTCATATGTTGGAGATAATGAGAATATTTCTGAGTGAGGATGATTGTGGTGCAGCTGAAAAGACTTTAAGAATCTAAAAGTGGACTAAATGTAGTTTCAAGGTGAGTTTTATCATATATAATATAGGCTGCATGAAGTCTTGATGTGCTTTGACAGCATTTCAGTGATGTTGAAATATTTATACACATTGAAATATAGCCTGGTCATTAAATGCTGTTGAGCAAGACTTTAAATGTAAAATAGCCGTCTAAAATGTTTTAAATTAGACTACGCTGAATAAAATAAAATTTAAAGATAAATGGCATTGTCTGCATTGGCACGCTTTGTGGACCATGACATTATGTTAAAAAACAGGAGTGGAGAAAGGAGTCACTAAGTTAACACTATTAGATTTTATTCACCGTAGTCCACTCATTCATCAGACTTGAATTTCCTTAATGGATGATAAAGTGTTGTAATCCTACTGTATGTTAAATTCGATTTTTAAATACATTTATTCATTCAGCTGTAACCTGAAGTGGGTAAAATGCAGGTGGCAGCAAGTGAAGATGCAAATTTGGATCTAACAGATAAGACATAGTTGACTTATGGACCCGTGATTGTAAAGTCATAGTCCAACCCAGTAATAATGATTTTGGTGATTTGCAGTTGAAAAGGTGTCTAAGTTCAAACTGACAGAACATTTTTAGACGACTATTTTACATTTAAAATCTTGCTCAACAGCATTTAATGACCAGGCTATATTTCAATGTGTATAAATATTTCAACATCACTGAAATGCTGTCAAAGCACATCAAGACTTCATGCAGCCTATATTATATATGATAAAACTCACCTTGAAACTACATTTAGTCCACTTTTAGATTCTTAAAGTCTTTTCAGCTGCACCACAATCATCCTCACTCAGAAAGATTCACATAATCGCCAACATATGACAACTATGAAAGGAATGTTACATCAGTGCGACCAATCACAACATTGTTTACTGATCGGTGTCTAATGTGTCTTCACACAGATTTGTTTTATTTAAACAGTGATGTTTGGTAAATGCTTCGGTGCAGGGGAACTGTTGTCCACACAGTCACAGTGTTATAAAAGACAATGTATAGATTTGATTCAGAGCTGAGGATGAATCCATGATGTCCAGAGATCGCACATTGATGACTGATTGATCATGAGCGGTCATCTTGTTGAAGTAAACCTGCCAGCGAGCAGGTTTACAGAGTTACCTCTCTATCTGGAACGGTTGAAAGCATATCAAGAATTAGGCTGCATCATATGTCCTTTGTTAAAGTATTCTCTTATGATTTCAATCTCCTCTTCCTTTCTTTCAAACTCAGTTTAAGATTTGTGCAAAGACACTGCTGAGAGTAGTAGGCTCGGCTGGGCTACTCAAACAGGAAATGACATTGAACTGGGGACTTGAGTGCTGTCCAATCGCAAACAAGAAGTATTGTCCCTCTTTTTCCGTAATCTGAAATGTTGTTCTGTTTTGTGAAATGTCGTTGTGTTTTGACCCTCAGGGCCACTGTAACTGTGCCTTTTAAGTGCAGCCTCACAGAGCAGCTAGCATGCCTGTAGACTATTCAAACTTGTCTGTAAAGTAGAAAATAGTCTCTAAAATCAGAGTAGACAAGAAATTCTAGGGTTTTAGTTTCCATTTTTTGTTGAGTAAAGGGTAAATTTTAACTCAGTTTGGGGACACAGACCTAACAGAGGCAAGAAAAAACCCCTGAATAACTACCAGCTATTTGTCTTGGGATCACAAGGTTAAAAAGGGAGGCCTGCCCTGAATTTAAGAGGCCCACTGAAAGCTTCAAGTAACCCCATGAAGAAAGGAAGGCTTGGGGCAGGGGCTTTTAAAGAGGAGCGACCATGGCTTGAGGGAAGGAGGAGAGCAGTCAGCTGACTGGCTGGCTGTGGGCTAAGACCTGAGTACAGTCTGCTGCCTACACATGTGTGAGTCTGTGGAATCTGTGGCATGTGGGTTTCTGCATTGTCCTCCGGCCTGCGCAGGACAATAATCCCCCTCTATATTATGTTCACAAAAAGAACCTGGCCTCAAAGCCATTATGCAAAATATAAAGGACAGGGGTGCCAAGAGGCAAAGAAATACAGTGTGAAGAATGAGAAAAAACAAGAAATAGGATCAAGAGTAATTGAGATTAGTGTCCAATCCTACAAACGAGTTGGCCTTTTTACCCTGTAAAGTGTGCAAAGAATGTGTGTCACTCTCAGGATTAGGCTGAGAAAGTTTAGAGATCAAGTAAGTAATCACCTTGGTATTTCTGAATATCTAGTATAATTTTAAGTATGATTATGTGTTTTAGCACATCACGTGAGGATGTTTAACTCTGTCTATCATTCTCATTTGCCTCCTCCTTTTTTAGCTAAAGCTGAACTCCTAAAACAAAGCTCTTCATTCCTTTTCATGCTTCCACTTTGAAGCCATTACAGAAGTAGGTGACTCAGTTTGATACTTAGTGTTAATGAAGTAGCCTGCATTGTGTCTGGAGCCATGAAGAGGTAACATGGTCTCCACACTGAGCTGGAGGTCTCTTCTTCTTCTGCAGCCATGCTCGCCTTTTAACCGCCCTGTAACAGAAAACTCAGGTCCCACACTCATTTTCAACTCTGCTTACACTTCCTGGGTCAGAGGCGAAAGGGGGGAGGGGAGCACAGGAAGACACTGTCAGGAAGTGGCTTGTCCTTTTACTGTAATCTCTGCGAGTGTGTGTGCTCTCTTATTCTCTTATTTACACCAGATTTCTGACTGCGTTGTAGTGATAGTAATGTGTTGGTAGTAACAGTTGTTAAAGATAACAATTCTGATTCATTGTCAGGCATCTACAATAAAATTTTTGCACCCTGTGTCAAAAGCAAAAGCCATCAGTATAAAATAAAAAAGACCATACAGTATTAGGTCAGGCAGTGTCAACAACAAGTTATTTGCCTTTTTCACAAATTATTTTTTACAAAGAGATAATTTTTCCTGTTTTTATTTAGCAGCTTTGTGCATTGACATTGTGAGCTACACACTCAACTAGTTAGCAGAAGTCCATTTATTTCCTAGACGCAAAATAAATAAAATGTAAAAAATATGTATCTTAAAGTGAGACTATGTAACTTTTAAAAGAAGAATTAACACATTCTTACTCTTACAAATGAACCATTGAATTCATGAGCAATAAATTGCACCATTATACTCTCAGGGATTTTGCTGCTAAAGCCTTACTTGGTCTGGTATAATAGGATCAGTGGCTAATGGGGGCTAATATGAACTAATGTTAGCACAAGTATAGAAAGGTTATAACGTCAGCAAACTGATAAAGTAATGTCAGTAACACAGCAATATCTTAAAAGTGTGCAAACATTAGCTAACATTACCATAACAGACCAAGGAAGACTGTAGCAGCAAAACCTCTGAGTGTACTGAAATGAGCAAGGGTGTGTTTTATTGTTTAGCATTTCAAATGTTCACTTGTAAGAGGAAAAATTATGTTATTTCAAAGTTACATACCGGTAGTCAATATTCAATATTGTTGTGATAACAGTAGCTGAATGTATCCACTACATGTAGTAAATGCAAATTTAAAGTTTTTTTTTTTTTCCCTCCCAGTCCACTAAATATAAGGCCTCATCATTGATATAAAACAGAGTTACTGATTTGAGTAGCAGCTGGTCTCCAGCAGTCAGTCTCCTGGGAGATCCTCAGTCCTGTCTGTGGTTGTGTCTGGCGCTGTATGTAAAACGTTTGGACCAGTTGCAAGTGAGGCCACTTTCACTGTGGCTGCACCTGTCCCTGCAACTGGGCCTTGTTTGTTTACTTATCCTGCGACCGTTACTGCAAGCCTCATGCTTCACTACACAAGAAACAGCAGCTGTCTCAAATTTGATTGTTTTGAAGTCCAATAGGAGGAGTCATTTCATGCTGCAGCAGTTGGTCTTGACAATATCGATCACAGAAGATTTAGAGATCATTGGGTACATTTGAAGAGTTGTAAGGCGGTGGATGATTCTCCATAATCTAACGCAGGTCTTCTTAAGTGCTACCATATATCTGAGCTGGGTAGCAGCAGGTGGATTCACAGCAACTCAAGTCTGTAGAGAGACAACTGGTTTTTGTTGCACTGCATTCACAGTGTGCTGTTCAACATGTGGCATTTCTGAGGGCAAACTGAAAATAGATTTTGTCAGAAGCAAAAAGACCTTCCATGTCTGGCATCTTTGCACCAGCTGACCTAGGACCAGTATGACGGTCATTATAGAAGCATCATTCTGAAAAAATGCAGCAAGAGATGTCGTTCCCTCACAGAGCTTTCTTTTTTTACGGGAAAGAGAACAATATAGTTTCTTAGAATTCATTAAAGGCTAGTAGCAACAATCTAAAGAGACGTTTGGTTGCTGCAAAGCTAGGAATGATGCAGAATTTACTTTGATTATAAATTTTAAGCACATAAAAATCACTTGACATGATCCCACCCCCACACACAAACACAATGTAAGATATTTTTGTCCTCAAGCCAGTATTTTGTAATAAAATATCTTGCATCCTTACTCTTGTATAAGCTTGTGTTGGATCACTGCTCTAATTAGACAATAGATGTTCTCTCTTAAAGATTTATGTCACTTACAGGCCTCCATAATCTGTGCCTGGGATCTTCCCTGGTCGCCAAGAAAGGTCAATGAAGATCATATAGATTTCTTAAGGCCCACATTTACATGGCCACAAAGCCACATGTGCACATGTTTTACTACTTCAAAGTTGGTTAAAAGTGAGAGCCATAACAATACATTTTATAAAGAAGTTTAGCAACAATGATACATATGGGCCACCTTGGGGTGGGCTTTCAGAGACATAATGTGTGACTGGGGCACCTCCTGAATTAGTGAGACAGGGGATGTCTTTTCTTCTCTTTGGGCTGAGGTGAGGTCTGTCTCAGACAAGGATTATCCCAGGCCGAGTAGAGAATGCCCCTTCCCAGGGCCCAGTCATGCAGTCCATGATCTATTGTGGGCACTAATCAGTGGCTGTAGACATTTGCATATCACTAGTGATATCAGCCATGTGTGAGCAAGACATGTTGTTTGGTTAGTTGAATAAAAGTTGGTTTACAGACTGAGTCTGTGCAGCACACTGCACAGATCTCAGGTCCTCCACTGATGACTCATTTCCTGTCTTTGGTTACAGATTGAGATCATGTTAAAAAAAGGGGGAGAAAAGGTCACAAATCAAATGAGACACAAGTCAGATTGAGCATTGCATTTTGTGGCCATGCAGTGAGTGTTAACTCCACCTCAGGTCTGTCCAGTCTGCATGTGCAGGATGTCCTCTGACACAGGAAGCCTTATTTAAAAGTCAATGGAGGGGGGGGGGTCTGTACTGAGTCAGAAAGCAGACAGTCCAACCCAGCACGTTGCATCTGATGCTTCTCCTCCTCTCTCTGTTCCTGCTCCATCCAACCTGTTTGCATGTCTCTGTCAGCAGCGGCTGAGGAGCTCGTGTTCAGCACACAGTGAACTCATTGACCCGAGCTCTGCCAGCAAAAACATCTCACTCTGTCACCCTCCCCATCCTCGCTTCGAACTCTGTAACCTCCCCTTGCTTTCCTTTTCAGTAAAAATTTCTCATTCATGCACAGCCCGCTGCCTCCACTCTCAGAATCAGACTTCACAAGGTTACTGTTGATGTATAGTTTGAGGGTGAACTTGCTGTGGTTCAGTGCCTTCGTATGAGGACAGTCATCCATATTCTTTTAAGTTTGTTCTATTTCTACAATTATTTGAAGTGTCATTCTGGTCTAAGTCTTGGTTCTGCTGATACAAAAAAATTTAAAATGTATTTATTTTATCACTTTATAGAGCCATCCTCAATATGAAATAATCCTTTAACTATAGGTGTTTTTTTCTGTTTCTGTATTCATATTCTTTAAATGAATAATTGGGTAGTAAATCAAAATTTAATAAGATATAATTATATCACATGATAGAATGTGAGTCATATTGTGATGATTAATATGCACTGAATGCATTTGCCAAAAGCCTAAAACCTAACCCAAGACCAACATTTCAGAGACACACTCAGACAATCCATCTATTGTTTTGAATGTGAGTGTCTTTATCTCCATGCTTTGTATATCCCTGTTGAATCCTGTGGTTGGTGACATCTGGCTTCACTAACTGCAGGGAGCTGCTTTTGCATTCACATGGGTATTCAAGGGAAATTCCCTGCTAGTACGTCTTGTGTTGCGCTTTGGTCTTTTATTGTACCCACCATCCAGTGCAGCAATGAGTCTCATATTAGGAAGAGTTTGTCCAGAGAGACCATCTCTCTGCTCCTTCACCATTGTTGTTTTTCTTCCTGAGAGAATTACCGCAGGAGGCGCCTCTGTATCCTTATTGGGGTTCATAACATAACATTAGAGAAAATGGACTGAATGAGGCTTTACGTGTATACATGTTAGCACAAGAACAAATGTGACCACATCCAAAAAAAGTGAGCAAGTTGGTTAAACCCAAAGTAATACAGTCTGTCTTATTCAGGAGAGGTTTTTTTTCTCTGCTCTTTCAGTAGCATAGTTTTCAAACTAGGACGCTTGGTTTGAGACAAGACACAGATACCCAGAGAATCTTTATGCATTTATCCAACCGCTGTGATGATTCTGATTTTGTCAGCAGTCAGCTAAAGTCATTGTGAGTTTACTGGAAGTACATTTAAAGTAATGTAAGAGATGTTGTGAATCTAAAATATATTCTGTAACATGACTTCTAAAATTACCCACTTTTCTTGTTTTCTCCATGTTGTTTTCTGAGTTTGGTGGAGCAGAGCTGCTGCTGGTGGAAGAGTGGGATAGGTCTGTACAGATAAAATTTGGCAGAAATCACGGGAAACATATGATTATGGCCTATAGTGAGGAGGGATAGGATGACCATCCTGATAAACTCTAATATAGCAAGGTTCAATTCATAGCTTTAACTACAAGTTAAATTAAAGGATGATAAAAGCTAAACAACTTACATATTTCAACTTCAAATACTTTAATGTGATGAAAATGCATTTTAACGTCATACAAGAAGAGGCTTAGTCTGCCAATCATGTGTGAGACTCATACAAGTCATGTGAAAATAGCATTAATAGTATAGTTTTATGTCCTCAGCTATATAATGTAGTTTCCTCATCATGCAAGTCTGCCATTCCCCTCCAATTATTTCACCTGGAAGAGTTTCCACCTTTAATCAGAATCAGAATCAGAAATACTTTATTGATCCCCGAAGGGAAACTCTTTGTTACAGCAGCTCGCCTTTACGTCAGTGTACACAGGAGAAAGTACTAGCAAAAAAATATGATACAATACACTATAAAAACTATAAAACAGGTTAGAAAATAAATTAAGTACCAAGTGGGTATAAGTATAAAATAATAAAAAAATTTAATTAGGCTAAATAGTCAAAATGTACTAAAATGCTAACTTTAAATAAACTTTGCTTAGCTGATGGTGGTGCTAATATATACTGTTTGTACTTTTTGTAACTTTTCTTTCATTATAGGTTCTTTTATTTGGAGAAAAAAATCAGTTCAGTTATGTTGTTGTGCATTTAGTCTGTTTAATCTGTTGTCATATCCAGTAACATATACTGTACTCTGGCTGTAGTGACATCTGTCTTGCAAGGGTACCAAATATTTATTTAGTATTAAATAAATTACACCACATATCCCATCCATCCCTCGCTCCCTCGTGCCAAAGTGAACAATGTCGTTTGCTGGAGAGCATGAGGAGGGAGTGGAACAGGCTCGGTAGACATAATATTGTTAATGGAGGATATGGACAAATGCATACATCCTGTTCATCTGCTGGCTTTGACATCACACTAAACTACCAGCTTCTTCTCTGCTCTGTATGGAAAATGGCAAACGTTTCCACTGCAGCAATTCACCTACTCATTTAATTCCCACTGAAAGGCAACCAGGGATAACTCACAGCTGCTTCTTTTTGCACCAGAGGGTCAGCATTTTTTTGCATAACATGACTTTCATGCCTTTAAACAACAATTTAATAGATTCACTAGAATATCTGGGGCGTCATTCATAAGGGAAATATGGACCAGTAAAAAATAAATTGTGTTGTGGAGTTATTTTGATGCCTCTAGCTGCATTGTAGCCTACACATAACTGTGACACAGATAACTTGATTAGCTTTTTTCCCATCCAGAACTCCATCAGACACAACCTGTCCCTGCACAGCCGCTTTGTGCGCATACAGAATGAGGGAACAGGAAAAAGCTCCTGGTGGATGCTGAACCCAGAGGGGGGAAAGAACGGAAAATCACCTCGACGCAGAGCTGCCTCCATGGACAACAACAGTAAGCTTGCCAAGAGCAGAGGAAGGGCCACAAAGAAAAAGGTACTCCCCTTTTATCAATCTGTATATAGTTTGGCCATATATTCTCACAATTCTGCTGAATCTAGGTTAAAGGAATTGTTTGATATTTTAGAAAATACAGTTATTTGCTTTCTTGCTGAGAGTTAGATGAAAAGATTGATACCAGTGACGTATTTGTCCGTTAAACATGAAGTTACAGCTAGCAGCTGGTTAGCCTAGCTTATCAAAAGACTGGAAACAGGAGGAAACAGCTAGCCTGATTCTGTCTGGAAGTAACAAAATCTTCCAGTACCTCAGTACTTTGTTTGTTTAATCTGTACAAAAATCGAAGTGTAAAAACAACAATTTGTAGTTTACAGGATGTAAACAAGATGTAATCTTGGTTGGACGCAGTGACCTCCTGGAGTCTTTGTTGGTTGCCTGGCAACCTCAACTCCAAGAAGTCACTTCGGATTTTGTTACCTTTAGAGAGAGCTAGGCTAGCTGTTTCCCCCTCCAGTGCTAAGCTAAGCTGCTTGGTTGCTGGCAGTAGCTTCAGAAATGAGAGTGGTATCGATGTTCTCATCTAACTCTCGGCAAGAAAGCAAATCAGTGTATTTCCCAAAATGCTGAATTATTCCATTTTAGATGGCTCTACAGGAAGGGGTTGAGGGAGGAGCAGGCAGCCCTGGTTCCCAGTACTCTAACTGGCTGGGAAGCCCAAACTCCCACAGTAACGAGGACTTTGAAGCATGGAGCTCTTTTAGGACACGAACCAGCTCCGATGCCAGCACCCTGAGTGGTCGCCACTCACCTTACCCTTCTGAGCAGGATGACCTGGGAGAGTCTGATGGCCACATGCTGTATCCTGGAGCGGCGGGGACCAAGATAACCTCCACCCTGCCCAGCCTGTCTGAAGTGGCTGGATCCATGGGCCAACATGGCTCAGAGAATGTCATGGAGAGTCTGCTGGATAACTTGAACCTGCTGTCTCCTAAAACCCCCCAGCTGGGTTCTGACTCCTCACATTCCTCAAATGCTGCTATGCTTCCGAGTAGCCCCTACAGCTCCACTGGCTTGACCCCGCGCCCACAGCAGGACTACCGTAAGTGCATGTACAGCCAGATGAGGATGAACTCCCTGTCCCCTGCTCCCATGCAGACACTTCCAGAAACCAAGCCAGGTTTTGGGGCTTATGAGAGCCAGTACATCTGCCCTGCTGGCCTCCTCAAAGAGCTGCTGACCTCAGAAGCAGACACCAGTAGGGACATGATGCCCCCTAGGGATACACAGGTGTCTCAGGTTGGGAGGGGAGGTTGCCTAATGCCCACTTACAGCAGCCAGAGCCACGTAGGGGGTCATAATGGAGTAAAAATGATGAATCCTCCTCAGAGTCACCCAGTTCCTCATGTAAACCCACAAGTTATACATAGCCAGGGTCCTTCAACCTCACGAGACTTGAATAGCTGTAACATGATCCCCCTGACTAGTCTGACTAGTCTTTCAGGACCCCCCCCTCGATTGACCAGCCTGAGGACATGCATGCAGCTGCCCCGTGGACACCCAGCACACACTAATGATGTTTCGGCAAGCTACGGCAGCAGCAACGGCTACAGGGCACTTAACTCGGTTCACCCACACAGTCATCAGGAGCGGCTACCCAGTGACCTGGACAACATGTCCCTTGAGAGGTTTGAATGTGACATGGAGACTGTCCTCCATGATACCCTCATGGATGGCGGGGCACTGGACTTTAACTTTGACCCCGCAGCTGGGCCTCATGGGTTTCCCCAGAGGGTGAAGACCACCACACATAGCTGGGTGTCAGGCTAGGATGCATGGTGGATCACAAACAGGTGAGACTGACAATTAGTCTGGCAGTAAGTGCATATATAAAAACTATAACAAATAAAATGTCCTTAGAATGTTTCTTATCTCTGAACATTTTCCCTCGCAGGTTTTTCTCAGCATCACCTTCATTCAGAGACTGTAAAATGTAAATCCAATTCATGGCATATAAAATATACAGTACAGTACTGTATATTACATAAGACAGAACACAGTATCAGAGTGCTTGGTCCAGTGCTTAAAATGTCAAAATGGCACCCAAATCTTTAAAGGAGGACTTGATATTACATTCTAGGGGACCAAAAACCTGCTAAATCTGACGTTCTATATGGTGTGATCAGTGACAAGAATTTCCATTTTTAAGGGTTCAATTTGAGAAGATCTTTTAGCATCCAGCCCTTAATGGCAAATGATTACACAAACACAAGTGTTAACCTAGTGAGATCATTAGGCTTAAATGCTAGATACACTGATGTATCATCTGCATAGTGACACATATTAACTTTATTAAAATAGTGAATTAAAATGACCCAGAGGAAACACACACACACCACATAGCAGATTATGCAACAAACACAAATAAATCCTGAAAATATTCTGATTGGTGTACACACAGTTAAAATGTTTATAGACAGATGTCGTGGTACAGTGCTGTCAAATTCAGCACTCGAGTCGGATATAAGCGTAAGACCAGCTGCATCTCTGACTTGATATGAATTGATAATTCATATACTATATGAAGGTATTTTAATTCATATACTATATGAAGGTATTTATTTATGTTTTTATTTTAATTGTAGCTGTTGGATTCTTGCTTTGTACTTTGTATGCTTGTAAAATATGTGTGCCTATGCTGTGTACAATGTATATACTGTATTTGAGTTACATATTGTTATGCTGTATTTTGATTAATCAAATACAGATACATTAGAGATGTTGCCTTCTAAAAACAGTACACTGAAAAAAAATTAAAAATTGCATTGGATAAACTGAAAAAGTATGGTAATCAAGTTGAAATCAAATTAACTTTCAAAAAGGGACATTTTGGAGAATTAGGAGATTTTCCCCTGATTTACGATGTGTTATCAGTAGGTGCAGAAGCTGATGATGAAATCGTAAACTGACTGGAAATGGGTGATGGTCTACAAAGTTTAGCTAACACAGCACAGGATTTGCTTGCTATTTACCTCCCAGCAGCTACAGTTTTTATGCACCAAAGAGTTGTCTACTTTACCGAGCACATTTCAAAGAAAGTGTGCCAATTCACTGTGCCTACATGGTCTCACGGACTTATAATGGTGTACATATTATTTTCTTTAGTAGTACATTTTTGTATATGAAGGGTTTACATGACTAGGATAGGGTTATGTAGTATTAAGTATTATGCTGTATGTATGTATTATGTGAAATGGTTGTTTACATATCTCAGTCCAAACTATATCAATAAATATGAACAGTCATACCTCAAATTTTTTTACCTCGGAAGTGTTGAAGGGAGTTTTCCTGCCATTTTCCTCAGTGAGTATGTTTGTCTTAATTTTTGACATACGTTTTGTACAGATTTTTTCTCTTTTGTATTTGATTAATACAGTTTGGACCTGTTCAGAGGGATGCATTGCCTGCCTTTGTATTTCTAATGTTTTCTTGTGCTTGAGGAGTATAGCCATTAGTTTCTAGTAAATATTTTGTGACAGCATAGTAAATCATTTTAAATTGAACATGAATTTGTGTGAAGTTATACATTTTTAAATATTTTTTAAAAAGTGTATTCGTCTGTTCAGACAAAACTCAAGGAAAGGAATTCAGTAAACAGAATTGAATTATTTTGTGGAAACCATCTACTTCTGTAATTATAAAAGCTTATTAAAAAAAATGTGGGATTTAATAATTGGTCAAATAGCTACCTTGCACAAATGAGATTTTGTTAACATTTAAAAAGTGCTTGAGTCTGCATTTCATTATAAAAAGTTAGTATAATATAGTATAATCTTGGACATTACACAAAGGATGAAACCTACAATTTTCTCTTCAGGAAAAATGGAATACAGTCTTATTTTGTCTTTGATATTCACATCCAGGTATTTTTTGAAAGAATGCAGTTTTTTTCTATGTAACCCATTCAATGCATAAATCACCATGTGAACTTGCAATTAAAGGAAGAAAAATAAAATGTTATTCGTGTCTTTATCATAGTAGCATTTTAAGGCAATATAATGACAACAAATGTTATAATCATCACATCAGTGGCATTTGATACATTCTGATTTATTCATTTGTAGTCGGACTATTTTTACATCTGTTGGCTAAGATATTAGTATGGTGTCCATTCACACATTATTTTCAGGGTTCCTACAAATTTCTAGAACATTTTGGGAGGTGTCTTTTTCAGTAATGCACCAGAAAGAAAGAAAGAAAGAAAGAAAGAAAGAATGAAAGAAATACAGTTGTAATTTTGTAGTCACTCAGATTTATGTTTATGTCCATAAGATACAATACATTTTCTCAGATATGCTTCTGTTTTTTTCCTTAGCTTTGACTGTGCATGCAGTCAGTGCTTATTAAGCACAGAGCCACACCAGTTCTAAGCTGCAATGCTTTCACTTTGACTATGATAGCCGTGCCACCACATTTACATTACATCTTGGTTTATGTTGTTGTCCACAAACGTAAACTCTTACTTCAGTCTGAGTCTTTTGGAAGATCTTTGCTGTATTGTTTAGTGGGTTTTGGGAAGACCTGGACTGTAACTTTTAAAAACAACTTGACCTAGCGTGACTTGAAGTTATTATACAACTCCAGTGCATCTTAAACAGTGAAGCTGGCTGTGAGGAATGAGGTTAGTGCAGGATGGACACCCGTCATTAAGCACACATGCAGCCCACATGCTCTCATCCAGATCCTCAGAGGTCATGCCAGGTCACACAGGTCAGTAAGCGCTTCAATTCAAGGCCACTTACTTTGGGGATTTTTAGGGTGTGAAATGGCTGTTCTTAAACAGTCTTTAGAAAACGTTTCCTCCCATGTGTGAGATAATTATGAGGCACCAATATAGACATCACATGTCACTACAGGCTTCAATAAGTGTGTCATCCAGGAAATCAAATTCAACACCAAGAGCACCACCAGTGAAAAACCCTCAACTTTTTACGACAAAGAGAAGCTCATTAAGGCTGGTGATATGATCAGTGTTGATTCCTTCAACTGGCAAGCATTATTTACTTTCATAGCTTGTATAAATGTGTGTGTGCGTAAGTCTTTATGCAATAAAAGAAACCAACCATTGAGTCATGCGGCTGTTATCCTAAATGACATCTGAGCATTTACTCGTGGGAAGTGCAATAAATGAATGAAACAAGTTGTTGTTGATTCACGTTATATTAGCTAACAAAAACATACTGTACCTCTAACACACTGCATACAAATAGATTCCAGGTTATCTGCCCAGGGCAGGCCCCCAATTAAAAGTTCTTTGGTTTCTCCACGACATTTGATCACTATCAGGGCACATTTTCATTCCTAACCTACTGAGACTCAGTCTGTCTCCACAGTTTCTTGACTAACCAGCATTGAATGAGCTGTGACCTGCAGTCGAGGCCGTAACAGAAGGTGGTAGGCAGTGGGGCAGTAAATATAAACATTTCCCTGTTAATATAAATGGAAACCATTAGTTAGAACAGATTTAGGCTCTCCTAAGGCCTCAGTATGCTTCAAACAAACAAGTGCGATCTTGTTTGTTCTCTGAAGGCAAATATGTTTCTACCTGTTCCAAATGGCCACACTCGAAGGCAGGGAGAAAAGTTGCCATCATAGCACTTCTCCTATGTCTTTGTAGTCTCGATGCAATGAATCATACAGATGGGTATAATGGCGGACACTGTTGGACTTCCCAAGAAGACGGTATTGCACTTAGTTGTCATAAAAAGTGACAGAAGTAGTTGTGTAAAGAATGAAAAAGTTCCAGTCCTGCATACTTTCTCACCTTCACACACCTGGCCAATCAGTGCCTGAAGTGGTCGTGATTGTTGGATTGTCAGTTTCTGAAAGTTACAAAAATCTTTGGATTCATTGGATCAGCCCCCGATTCTGCCGCCAGAAAGGTTTCCAACACTGTTAGATGACCAGACAAGCTCTGTGTTTGAATCATACTGAGGCCTTTACAGTCCTCTCACTCTTCAGTGGAAACCATGTTTGCATGTATCCTACTGAGGTCTGTTGGGTGCTAGAGATTCATTTGTGGTGACTAGAATATTGTAAGGAACATTTTGCTACCTTTTCTGTCAAACTCCTTGACAAAGATGAACAAGAGAGAGATATTCACAGAGAAACTAAACAGTTCTTCCTAGTGGGGAAATGGTGTCCACATTTTTCCTACATTATCCTTTAAATTTAGCAAAAGAGACTTTATAGAAGTACTATAATGTCCATCATTGTTAAGTTCAGTATGTACCTAAAATACTATGCTGACATAAAAATCTAATCAAAAGTGTCAAAGCGTTTTTATTATATGAAGTTGACAGGACCATCCAGCACACAACTACATTATCAGGTGACTTTAATGTAGCAAGGGGACACTAGGACCCATGCAGGGGCAGACGCCAATCAGGTGAGAGGTACAAAGGTAATGGGAAGCAGGTGTGAGAGACTGCAGACTGCAGTCCACACTCTTCTGCTGCTGCTTTGTTTTCTTACTACAGGTGTGGCTCTGGTTCCATGATGTTTTATGTCAATTTTAGTATTTTATTTTGTTCGGGTAATGTAAGGGTGCAAACATCCTGAGGTATTGTACTTCTTAATAATTTTATAAAGTGGGTCTGCAATAACTTCTATTGAAGGTTGAGAAGCCGAAGACATCATTGACTGTGAGCTGGTGCAAGGTTATGTAAGGTATTAACTTATTTTTGCAAATTATCAATGTTTACCTTGCACCAGTTTATTTTAGTATTGTTTGTTTTAGTATGGGTCATTTTAGTCTTATTCATCTTATTGCTGTTTTTTGTGTTGTTCATTCATAGTGTTTTCAAAGAAAATAACCATTAGACATTTAAGGTATAATCTTAAAACAGGAGTAGATGAGCAGATTAATCTGTCACCTTTTTATACATCATAATTAGGATTCTTTTATTCTTTCTTTCACTGAACATCTGTTAAAAAAAAAAAAAACTTAGCTAAGTTGAGCATTTAGAACATGAACAGGCTGCAACCCATGACAACCCACAACTGCAGAATTACTTCCAGGAAATGAAGATAAAGATTTTTATGGTTGCAAATGTGAAGTAATTGTAAATTAGTCATCTTCCATGTGGTCTGTTTCCTGTTGCCACCTGAAGTTTATTCTTTACTCTAATACAAAACAATACAAAACCATTGAGGATAGGAAATATTTGAGCATATTTTCATAAAATACCAAATGGAATAGAACAGAAAGCAGGTCCTTCTAGTGTCTCAACATTCATTCACACTTTGGTTTCTGTCAAACGTTTGTTCATTTCCTGTATGAAATTAGGCCCCATTAAAGCTACAGTAGGAGTTTCGTGTATAAAGGAGCAATGTTTAGTGTCTCCAACTTTGTTAATCAATTCAGTAGCAGAGTCAATACTTTTTTTTGTCAATGAAAGATCTTTTCTTGGTTAATAATGAGATTCAGTTTCAATATACATAGCAACACATCTCAAAGGATGATGAAATATGCATTTATGTAATTTTATGTAATCTAAAAAAGTATGTACTTGCTCTATTCTTCTATCACTCTGTTCCTCCAACACATTGTCTTAATAGTTTAACACCCACAGCCTGCTTCACACACAATGAATCACACAATGACAGCCATTCAACAGCAGGGAGGCAGATCACAAAGGTGGGCTACTCCCTATGAGTGGTTGTTTCCAGAGCCGTCAGGTCATGTCTCTTGCCTTTAATAAATTGCATTAGGAGAAGCAAGGTGGGTGGCTGAGTGGGGTTAAAGGGACACCCGCTGTCATTCATTTGTTTCACTGGGGCACGTCCTGTCAGCCTAGTTGGTTACAAAACATGCTCGCTAACATACATATGACCTACCTCTCAACTTACACTAAAGATCAAGTATGGGAGACTTTGTTTTGGGAAATATTCTTTTTTGTTTTCTTGCCAAGAGTAACTGTGTATTCAGCAGAACGCAAGGATAATTTTATAGGTAGGATTGCATACAAAGTCAATGGAAAGATGCGATTAGACACGAATTTGCCCTGGATGGCACATACTGCCACAAAGGCACATCCATGAAATTCAAAATGTTTTAATTGGGTAAAAAAACTCCACGTGTATTTTGGGGCTTTATGAATCAGCTTCATAAACATACAGAGACGAGAGGAACATAAAATGGAGAGGTGGGGTTTCTGGTGAGGTCTGAGATCAGTCAAAGGCTCAGTCACACAAACTTTCTTAGACCTTTTTGATGAGAAGACTGATACCATATATGTCCATTAAATATAACAGCTAGCCTGGCTCTGTCCAAAGGTAAAAAATGTGCTTACTAGCAACTCCCTGTCAAACCAGTAGTGAGCTTTAGAGGTGCTGGTAGGTGGATTTGGTTTACCTTTGTTTGGACAGAGCCAGGTTAGTTGTTTCCTCCTGTTCCTCCTGTTGCCAGTCATTAAGCTAAGCTAAGCAAAGTATCTCCTGGCTGTAGCTTCATATTATGAGACATGAGAGTGGTATCAATCTTCTCATTTAACTCTCAGCAAAAAAAAAGTGTATTTCTCAAAATGTCAAACTATTCCATTGGAATAGTGTTCACTCTGTTTTCTTCTAGAATTGTATTTATTCAACAATCACGTCTATGAACATAATTATTCATAACATAATGCATCAATATTCATAAATATGATACATCTGCTGTTTGTGTGTCATTGTGCATTGCATAAATTGACAGCTGTGGGTTTGTCAAAATGTTGATTTATAATTGAAAGTTAATACTACTCTTGAATGTCAACATCAGTCCCATGTCTAAAACTTCAATGTAAAATGCTGAGACTGAGACTACAGTATGGGGATGATAGTCTGTGAGTATAAACCTATGGCTGTAATTAATCACAAATGATTTATTTAAGAAATTAGTCTTTGTGACTCTGAATGTAGAGGTTATTCTGCAGCACTATGCGCACAATTTGAAAGATTTGCAGTTTATTCCACAAACATTACCTCATGACACAGATGTGTTTTGAAGGTGTCCTTCTGTGCTCCCACTCCTGGTTGATGCTCCTAACTGACTCATAGAAAATGCAGCAGAACCTCTGGTAACATCTGCATGGAGTGGAAGATGAATGCTTGTTTAATGCACCTCAGAGCTGATGGAGATTATTCCTGCCATGCTTGTATAAGTAATGTGGACCCCTTCTACTAAAGGGGGGCAGTGGCCTGGAGGGGGCTGCACAGCGAGCTTGGGCTGGGTAATTTAACTGTGTGGCCCAGGCACAAAGCAAGGCAATTAGGTGGTTTGAGCCATTTGAGCTTTGCTAATATAAAATACAATATGGACATGCACACTGTATCTCTCAGAGAGAGGCCAGGATAAAGATTAACCCATGATGAGATTAACCTGGCAGCAGCTGATCAGCCCCATCACATGATTCTTGAACAGGAAACAGAGGAAATCAGGTTGGTTGTATGGGTGCAAACAACACTACAGTGTAACACTTTATATATATATACAGTATGTATGTATGTATGTATGTATGTATGTATGTATGTATGTGTATATACAGTGCTGTGCAAAAGTGTTTTCCCCCTTCCTGATTTCTTATATTTTTGCATGTTTGTCACACTTGATGTTTCAGATCATCAAACAAATTTAAATATTAGTCAAAGATAACACAAGTAAACACAAAATGCAGTTTTTAAATGAATTTTGTTATTATTAAGGGAAAACTAAATCCAAACCTACATGGCCCTGTGTGAAAAAGTGATTGCCCCCTAAACCTAATAACTGGTTGGGCCACCCTTAGCAGCAACAACTGCAATCAAGCATTTGCGATAACTTGCAATGAGTCTTTTACAGCGCTGTGGAGGAATTTTGGCCCACTCATCTTTGCAGAATTGTTGTAATTCAGCCACATTGGAGGGTTTTCGAGCATGAACTGCCTTTTTAATGTCATGCCACAGCATCTCAATAGGATTCAGGTCAGGACTTTGACTAGGCCACTCCAAAGTGGCAAAAAAATGCAAAAAAATAAGAAATCAGGAAGGGGGCAAACACTTTTGCACAGCACTGTGTGTGTGTATATATATGTGTATATATGTGTGTGTGTGTGTGTGTATATATATATATAAAACATTTGGGGACTCATAAGACACATTTAAGTAACTGTGTCAATATTGACCCAGTGTGCGTCAATATAGCACCAACGGAATACTGTGATAGTGTTATTTCTTGTATTACTTTTGGGTTATTTATCCAAACGAAAATATGGTATGGTTGTGAACTGAATCTACTCTAGCTCTTTACATGTTACAAATAATTATGTGTGTCCTTTGCAGTCCTGAATGTCAATGTTTTGTACAACTAAAAATACATTTGTGACAGTTTTAAGGTCAAACTGGAGCTTGTTGTGTCTACCATATAACCATATTTTAGTTTGGGTAAATAACCCAACAGTAATAGGAAAAATAACAGTGGGCCAAAACAACCCATTTTGTTAGTGCTACATTGATCCAAACTGTGCTGGTTTTGACCTAGTGATTTTCAGTGTGCAGCAGGGATCAAGATATCCAGACCTTTAGTCCCTAGTGTGGGTCAAACTCCAAAAACACTTCCCATAATGCAACCAAATGAAAAATTGCCTAGTGCGAGATAATCATAACCTTGATGTCATCATCAGGGTTATATTCTCAGACTCAGACTATAAAGCTCCCTCCAGAACCACAGAAGACCTGGTACAATAAAATATTGGAGTACCCCTTTTAGGTGTATGGGGTAAGAAATAATAATAACAATAATAATAATAAAAATAATAATAATAATAAAACTTTATTTATAGAGCACTTATCAAAACAAAGCACAAAGTGCTTCACAACAAGAGAAATAATATACCACAAGAAATAATACACATAATATACACAAAAGCAATAAAATATACAATAAAGTAAACAACCAGTTCAGGTAAAATCAGGATATGCTTTCAGATAAAAATGTGTTTTGAGAAGAGACTTAAACGAAGACACTGACTCAGACAAGTTGTTCCAGAGCCTCAGGACCCTGATTGCAAAAGCTCTGTCCCCCTTAGTTTTCATCCTGGACTCAGGAACAGACAGGAGACCCCTGCCCGAAGATCTCAAACTACGTGAAGGTTCATAAGGGATTACAAAGTCTAAAATATAGTCTGGAGCCAGGCCATGAAGAGCCTTAAAAGTAATCAATAAGATCTTAAAATCAATCCTAAAACAAAGAGGGAGCCAATGTAAAGAGGCTAAAACAGGTGTTATGTGGTTGTACTTCTTGGTCCTGGTTAACAGCCTAGCAGCTGAGTTCTGTACAGTCTGCAGTCAAAGTTTTTTGATTAAGACGAGTGAACAAGCTGTTACAATAATCAAGGAGTGAGGAGATAAAAGCATGTACAACAGTTTCTGCATCACTAAGATTTAGAATAGATCGGATTTTTGCAATATTTCTGAGGTGATAAAAACATGATTGGACAAGCTTAGTGATATGTTGCTCAAAACATAAATTGCTGTCAAACAGGACACCAAGATTTCTGGCAACAGGCTTGATATGTTGTGACAGGTTACCAGTAGATGGCAGTATTTGTTTAGTGATGTGTTGGGGCCCAATAACAAGGATTTCAGTTTTATTTGAGTTGAGCTGTAGAAAATGTATCGACATCCAATTTTTTATGTCAGACAGGCAGTCCTGCAGAGAACTCAGCATACTAAGGTCAGTGGGCTTGACAAGGAGGTACAACTGTGTGTCATCCGCATAACAATGAAAAGAAATACCATGTCTGCGGATGACATCACCCAAAGGAAGCATGTATAAGGAGAACAGTATTGGTCCCAGAATTGAATCTTGAAGCACACTGTACTTGATATGGGAAAAGGATGACATAAAGTTATTAATGCTGACACAGAATTTCCTATTGGACAGATAAGATGAGAACCAGTCTAGTGCAGTGCCAGAAATGCCCACCCAGTGCCTCAGTCTATCTAAAAGAATGCCATGATCAATTGTGTCAAAGGCAGCAATTAAGTCCAGCAACACAAGAATTGAACACATGCCTGTGTCTGCATTCATTAAAAGGTCATTAGTGACTTTAAGAAGGGCTGTCTCAGTGCTGTGGTACTGACGAAAGCCAAATTGGAACTTTTCAAAGATATTATTGTTTTCCACAGCAGCAAGAAGCTGCTTAGATACAAGTTTTTCGACAATCTTCGAAATAAAAGGCAATTTGGAGATTGGGCAATAGTTATCCAGGAGGGTGGGATCAAGCCCAGGATTTTTTTAGGACTGGCTGGACACAAGCAGTTTTAAAGTAAACAGGGACGCAGCCAGTAGACAGCGAGCTCTTAAAAATAATTTGTAAAAGGGGCGCAATACAATCCATAACTTCCAATAAAAACCTAGTTGGGATTTTGTCCAGAGGGCTGGAGAACACTCTCATAAGTGACATGATATCTGTAAGTTCAGGCAGCGTAACAGCAGAAAAATTGCTCAAAGAATCCCTGAGCGGGTGATCCACATCTAAAAAGGCAGGACTGGGGGTGATATCAGATCTTATTAACTCCACCTTTCCAGCAAAGTGTAAAAGAAACTTTTCACAATCAGCAGGGGCACAAGGAGAGGCTGGGTTAACTAACTGATCCACAGTCTTAAATAGGAATCTGGGGTTGTGCTGATGGGCCGAAATAAGTGCAGAGAAATGACATGGTCTTGCATCCTTCACCATCCTATTATAAAGGAGTAATAACTCTTTCATGGTATAGTATAGTAATCTATGGTATATATTATAGTAATCTGCACTATAATAGTATTATAACAGTGGTTCATTCATCTACAAACTACAAGAAGAGCACAGTTTTTTTTTTGGGTGCTCATTGTGGTGAAGTAGAGCGGAAGGACAGGAAGCCAAGCACAGTACTTTTATTTCTCTTTTAACTAAGAGCCCATGTAATTTCCATGCAGAAAATAGTCAGTTGCAGTTTTTGCTACTCTTTTATATCTCTTTACCGTTAGTGACACTTTTGTTTATGCAGTGCAGTTTTGAGACAGTTGCTCAAAAGAACTTAATGTGATACCTCTTCTCTCTTAAGGGCCCCATATCTTCAACTTTTGTCCTTATACACCCATTAGCTGCACTGAACAATCACAAAATAACTCAAATGTGACTCTTTACAACACAGACACCCGGAAAATGTCTGATCAAATACACACAGCATTTACAGCATGACCAACCACCAGTGAAAGTCACAATTTCAGTTAATACACATGTGCTATCAAAGGAAAATACTCTCAGTTCTGCATTACTATGAGTTACATTTAAACGTTAGATCCGCTGTGTCCATCTATTTCTCTTTTCATGCATACTGAGTCCACCATGTACCAACTGCAACTTATCTCCCACATTAAAGTTCGTCATTTGTAAACCCACTGCTGGAATTTGACCACCATTATGGTTCTTGAAGCTGACATGAAATTCTGCCTCCTCTTATGAATACTCCATGTGTGTGAAAGACAGTGAGACTGTGTCCTTTTGGCAAACATCAAGCACTGTGCTGCTTGGGGGCCACAGCAAAATCTGATCTGGATTTCTGCTTAAAACATCTTGAGCCAACTGGTTTCAGCTTTTTATGACATGTTTGTTTATCTTCATCTTCATACACACATTACTATTATATTTTATTTCAGGCCTTTCTTAGTTAATTATTTGACTTCTGTGCAATGGTGGAAGAACTATTGGGATATTTTACTTAAGTGAAAAGTAGCCAAACCACAGTGTAAAAATACTCCATTACAAATCATGACCATAATCATTTAAAGTATCAAAACAAAACAAAAATACTCATTATACATAATGGCCCCATTCAGAATGTTACATTTATCATTTATAATGATTAAAATGATTACAGATGCATTAACGTGTAAGCCAAGGTGGAACTAATTTTAACTTTTTGATATGCTGCTGGGTAGACTGATCAATGACAATGCACCATATTTTAAAAGTTGCAACGAAACTAGTAACTATAGGTGTCAAATAGCGAAGTAAAAAGTATATATTTTCACAACCTCAACATCATGAATATACTGTGTCTTTAGGGGGCTGTCAAATTGTGGTGCAACGCAAGAGTTCCCTCTGCTGGACGCAAACTGGAAGCATCACCATGAAACAAATGCAGCAACTAAATGCTTCAATGACACCTAGTGTGAAAGTGATGTGTGTGAAGCATGCTTGATACACAGTCAGAGCTTTAGACCTGCATTGGCTTCAAAAGCCCCATGTTTGAGAATTCACTTTTAATTCAGTCCATTTTTTATGCTGATTATGCCATTGTTTTAAGAGTCTTGACGGTGTCTATCTCAGCATGCATTGGGCAAGAGGTAGCTTGCGTCCCAGACATGTTGCCACTGCTATTTTAGTAGCATTAGGGATAACTGTGGTCTGTGAATCTAGGTATGATTCTTTTCCTATTCCAACCCTTTTTTATGTTGCTGCACATATGTGAATATACAAAATGTACTTATATAATTTTATTGTCTTGAGCAATAACAAAGAAGGCATATATTCTGTAGAAATAGTGACTTGTGCAGAGTAATGACATGAAAACCTTTATTGTGCATAACCTTTTATTTGTTACTATAGTTTTGCTATAGCTTTTAGTACACCTTTGGTGGTAGAATAAAAGAAACAAAACAAGCTGACTTGTCTATTTGAAAAATATAAAGACATCTTTATTACAAGTACTACTTTGCAAGTAATTCTGAGCAGCGTAACATCCGAAAATGATGGCAACACAAAACAGAAATGCATTGCGGACACAATCATTGTTAAAAATGTGACATCAAAGTAAAAAAAAAAATAGTATCACAGTTGAATTAAGAAAGAAGCATAAACATAGCCTACAAAGGCCCTAAATGCGTGTGTTTAGACAGTGTGGAAGGCATGTACACTATTCGTACATAAAATATTCAAATGGAAGCAGCTTTGAAAAAACACACAAAGCTAAAATATTCTGTCATACCGCATTAACACATGCGTACTTGTACAGGAGGAGAGCAATGTCTAATTTAAACCCGCCAGGATTGTTACAGTGAATATTTACTGTGCATAACATTACACTTGTTCTCACCATATACTCTCTTGGCAATGTCTGCCCATCAGTTGTTACTTGAACTGCATAAGAAACGTGTTACTCATTCAACTGCAGTATCACTCTCACTACAAGGCTGCAGTGCTAAAACCCCCGCCTTGTCCACATCATTAAACAGACTTTGCAAATTAGCAGTTAAAACAGTCACACGTCTTTTTAGGCTGTAGGGCAGATTAAGCACTGAGTGAAACTGACTTTTTTCAAAGGTCTTCAAGTGATGAACAATCATCATAATCATGTTAAGTATTTGTCGTATTGCTGTCCAAGGAGGAAAAACTCTGATATTGCACTGTGTGGGAGTAGAAAAGAGAGCTGCTTTGCTATAACCAGGTGAACCTCACATGGGGGTTTAGTACACATGTCTTAATTCTATTTAAAGGTACTGAAGGTATCGGAGATTAGCATTTCTAGCAGGAAAGGCAGTGTTTGAGCAGTTATTCATTATTATTACTCAATAGCCATATCAGCCACCTGAATACCTGTCTAGGTTACATACTATATCTATAGTTGAGCAAACTGATATGACTGATATAATCCAAATTAAAATAAGGGGGTGAACTGACAAAGCTGCAACATTTTCACTCTTTAATGCATCTGCAGCATAATAAATCAAAGCGTAGTCAAAGCGCTCTTGAGGGAAGATCTCCACTTTTGTGTTTAGAAAAACAATAAGATGCAATATAAATCTATAGGAAGTATCTGTTTTTCTTTAAAAATAAAAATACAAAACCTCAAAATTAATATTTATTCAGCCATTAGCGAAATGATAATTTATATAGATAGAATCTTATTTACAAAGGAGACCTGATCAAGACAACAGATTAAAAAACTGCCTGTAACCTGCTCTTTTTAATAGCCATTATAATAGAAAATGAACACTGTTCACTGTTGCAGTTGTTTGCAATGTTTTTCATTTGATATCGTCATGATTTATTTCCCCCTTTGATAGCATTATGAAACAATGGTGTTCAAGGTACAGTGGTGAGAATGAGGTACATTTTTAAAGAATAGTCCAATGCTCAATGAGAGGTTGATTTCATACAGTCTCATTTATTTAGAAGGGTTGTCATGGCTTCTACTCTAAAAAATAATATAACAGAAAATAAAATCATCCCACATAGAGTCAACCACCAACCACCAAACCAGAGTGAGTCACAAATCATGTGAGAAAGGTCTATTGAGTTGTTACCCTGTGAAAGTGAGAGTTCATGGAAACAGAAGACCCATAGCCACAGGAAGTGACATCACCAGTGACAAAAGCCATGGCGCTGATTTGAACATTACACTGATTGCAGAGCAGATTGGAAGAATCCCTGCAATAGAGCAGAATGTGAGTTTAGATATTGTTTCAGTTGGAGTTTGGAGGAAACAAAAATCCAAATAAGCTGAAGTGAACTCTACTCACTGTGATGGACGGCCATGCTGTTCTCCTTCCATCTGTCGCCCTGGTAAACCCTGCAGGTGTAGGTGAAAGGCCTCTCATCAGCCAGCGGGGCCCAGGTGAGGCGGCACAGATTGGGAGTGACCAGGCTGACGTTGCTCCTCCTGCGGTCCTCTGTAGACACATAGGCGACGGCATTGGGATAGGTGCTGCCCACCAGCCGGCTGTCCTGCCGATACTCACAGTAGGGGCCGGGGACCTGGTAAGTGGGCGGAAACTCACAGTCCACCCTGACGTTTCGCTCCAGGTAAGTTAGACACGGAAACATCTGAGGCCCACGTGGAGTGAACAGAAACGTAGTCAATGAGTTCACTGAAAGAGATGCAGACAGGATGTGAATCGCACACTTTTCTCTTTTCCAATGTGAAATGAATACAGCAAAATACAGAGGAATCCTGAAGAAAATTCTGCTGCAGTCTGCAAGAGAACTATAATATTGTAGAAGATTAATTTTCCAGCAGCACAATGATCCCAAACAGAAAGCCAAAGCTTCACAATGACTTAGGTCCATATTTAGTAGAGACACCTCTAGCAGCAATGACAGCCTTGAATCTACTATGTGGACAGGTCTGTATCAGTTTTAAAGATCTGACACAGCAGTTTTTAAAAAATGTTTTATGTCAAGCTCAAGCTCTGTCACATATGGATCATGAGTGAACAGCCATGAATCATTCATTTTGTTCAGCTCTGGATGCTGACTTGGCCACTCCAGAACATTAACACTGCTGTTTTTAAAGAAGATACTTATATAACACCAAAATGTTCAATACTGAATCTGTAAAAGATTATGAAATAAATAAACATATGAATATAATGTGTAAAATACATAAACTAACCAACAACTCATTATTATGAAATGTTATTGAATTACTCTTATTGGATATATATTTAATTTCAGTATAGAAATATCTGTTTTTATTTCTTAATGCATATTTCATTATGGCACATTTTATTTCATAATGTCATTTGTCATGACAATGATGTTGTCACCGCCCTCTCACTTTTCAGCCAATCACATGCGCTCTGCCTCTCTTAAAGGGACATTTCACCCGAAAATCAAAAATACAAATTTTTCCTCTTACCTGTAGTGCTGTTTATCCAGCAAGATTATTTTGGTGTGAGTTGCTGAGTTTTGGAGATATCGGCTGTAGAGATGTCTGCATTTTTTTTATATAATAGAACTGGATGGCACTCGGCTTGTGGTGCTCAAAGCACTAAAAAATAAATTAGAAAAACTCAACAGCAACCTCTCTTTCCAGAAATCATGACCCAATTACTCAACATAATCCACAGACCTTGTTGTGAGCAGTTTCATGTAGGAACTATCGGTAGAAAGAAAATAGTTCCTACATGAAACTGCTCACAACAAATCTGTAGATTATCTTGACTAACTGAGTGCAAAAACAATCTAGATGGATAAATAGAACTACAGGGAAGAGGAAACATATGTATGTTTGATTTGGGGGTGAACTGTCCCTTTAAAATAGCAACCTGCAACAACTGCTACCAAAATGGAGCCAGTTAGCTCATTTTAGCTAGAGCAACAACAATGTGAAAGTAATTCTGAATCAACGAACAAGAGGCTGCTGCTTCAAATAAGCACAGCTAGAAAAGCTAGTGTTAGCAGTTTTAGCTAGCTCCTGTTGGTTTGAGAAACCACAGAGAAAGAAAATGTGTCTTTAGAATTCAAAACGCTGACAAGGTTAACTCTGAATTAACCAGCTAACTAACACTGTCTCTTAAACTTTAATGCTGAGTATTAAACCACACTGAACAATTTCAGACAATTATTAATGTAATTATTTATTTCATAATTATTCACTTATTTATAGGCTATATTCAATATTGAACACTTTGGTGCTCCACAGTACATTTGTGTCTTATAGCCTAAATGTTATTCATTTTGGTCTTTGCAGATATAAAAAATGAACATGAAAAAGTCCAACTGTGTGATGGCACTGTAATACAGAGCTTTTGTAGGATTAACCTACTTCTCATTTCACTCCCTTCCCATCTCCCATTCAGTTCATTGTAAAAGTATCATTTGGGTTGAAAGTAACTACATCCTTTTGTATTTGGATTACATAATCCTAATGAAACTTTACTGAGCTCTGTGGTGAAACTGGTTAATGACACCTTTTGCTGCAGTATTACTGATCTGTCTGTCATGGAGGACCGGACTCAGATTGTCTTGAAATTTTATTCACGATAAAGGAATTTTATTAGGTTTTCATTTTTGCAACAATTTATCTTTTTGATGTAATATATATATATAAATGAGTGCACAACATCACATGAAATCACAGCCATATGTTTCTTTCATTTAACAGTGACATGCCAGTCTGAAAATAAAAAAAAAATAATAATACAAAAGAATCACACATACTGTGAGTTTGATGCGTTATCATTATCCTGCCAAAGAGGAGACAGGCCGTGGCGAACAGTTGCAGCTCCATGGCGATTGGGATCTGTCCGATGAGATCAATAACCTTCACACCACGTTATGATCTGGCAGAGTTCAACATGGGACGTCATGACAAAGTTGAACATGCAGCCCCACAATACAATCAGTGATTAATGCAGAAAAACACACGATGCTTATAAGCTATAGAGACACAAAGTAAACATGCAACCTTTAACTGCACCATACACGAGTCTGTACTGTATCAACTAGCGCAGTATTAGCGGACCTGGAAGTGATGTTCTGCCTGCAGCCCAAATGCAGATAGGACTACGCCCATGCAGTGTCTTATGCTGCAGCAGACTGCCGAGCTCCACTGTATATGCGCACATTTACTGCAGGTGAACGAACCGGACAGCCATGCGGACATGCTTCTGACACATGCAAAACCGATCTGAAAATATCAGATTTTCCATATTGATATGTCTAAGGCTGATGCTGTACTCAGCAGTCTTACCTGATGTTTGGTTCCTGTCCGGAGGTTGAGCTGCGTCGGTATGCGGAGCAGCATCAGCAGAGCAGCACTGACTTTTGACTGAGGATACAGTTATTGCTCCGTCCTCACTTAAACACACACGCATACACATCGGCTGTTATACCAAAAAGACCCTATCCTCATTGCGCTGTTCCCCGATCAGTGATCAAGAAGCAGCCCAATTTTGCGAGGAAATTAATTTCACTTTCCTTCCAAAGTTGCCGCTCTGACCAGAGATTTCATGCTCATTACCCCGTCATGTGTGACTCAAGCTTAATAAGGAGATGGTAAAGTCTTTACATTGGAGTTCCTACATTTAAAAGTTGGGGAACTGGAACTTGGCAAGCAACCAATCAATTTGCTTCACATACTACATACATACTACCACTACTCTTATCCAGATACTTGTTTTGGGGGAAGTGTCATATCTTGGTGCAAAATAAGAGTTCCCTCTGCAGGAAAAAAACTGGAAGCGCCACCCGCTTAAATATGGCAAATACAGCAATCAATGTTTTGGTGACATCTAGTGTAAATAGAAAGGTGTGGGTGAAGAGTGCTGGACACATGCTCAGACATCCAAGCCTATGGATTCAAAATCCATAAACATAATAAAAAAAACCCATAAACTTTAATTCTAAATTTGTTCCATCCATGTCCCACACCACTCATTCACTTCAGGCCTGTGGAGGGTTTTACATTATTCAAAGTTAACATGATTGACCTATACCTCTGCAGTAGTTTCTCCACTGCAATTATGTTCACATTTGAGACAGAGTAGTATCAGCAAATTATATTTCTCTCATAACATTTTCTTTATTGTTGTTTAAAAATTGGACATGCATGCATGCACTGTAGGGATTTTCAACTGTGAATGAATGCCAAAAGACCAAAACACAGGGAACTTTTATTAAGCATTAACTGCATTTGTTACTACAGTTTTGCTAAAGAATTTAATATACATTTGGTGGTAAATTAAGTAAACAAAAATCTCACTTTTCTTTATATGAAAAATACAAATATAAGTTTTTCTTTGCAAGTAATACTGAGGCCAAACAGCCAATCTAGGTGTGTTAGGATACTTGATCGATAATATCAGTTATTGCTTATCTCTCTGGATCATATAGTCTGCGGTCTGGACCATCAAACTCTCCAAGAACTTGGCAGACAGCAGACTCTGCAAACTCTCAACAGCAGCATGATGCTTTAAGAAAAATATAGCATTCTAATTTTTCAATATGTTATATTAATACCTTTCTTATCAACACAGAAATTCCAACAATGCCAGATATTAAGGGTTTGCCTATTTTTCTAAACATTAAGATCTAAATATGACAAATACTTTGTGCATTAAGATGCATGTAACCATTGTTGGTGATCAGGTGTACTTTGCCCCTGTCTCGGCCAAAAACCTGCCCCCAGTCATGCCACAGTAGGAGAGAACCCAGAGAGAACCAAGTCCCCCTCCAAAACATGCCACATCAGGCAGAGTAACAGTTTTATAAAGGGGAAGAGAGATTCCAGACAATGAACACACAAACATGGATGAGGATTGCTTTTCTAATACGAAACTACACTTTTCTTTGATGGACCTTAAGGAAAAGATACTGGAAAAATGAACAATGTAGGGCTTTAAAAGGTTGTGACTTAATCAATACTTTGTGTAAAGATAGTATAGTATAGTAGTATAGTGTACATCATTGAAGAAGAATAGGTGATAACTCTGCATTTCATCTGCAGTGTAGCAGCATCCAGCAGAGGAGCAGCAGGGATCACAGCTGCAGAATCTCTAATGAATACTTTTGGCAGAGATCACTACACCTGCTTTCTCTGCCTTTGATAGTCAAAAGGGAGGAGACAAAATTGTAAAAATATGTAGTGTTGATATATTCAATAAAATACAGCGTAAAGCGGCAGAGATCCTCTGCTTTCATTGTGGGCTGTGGTTTGTGCCTTTCAGACACCTCTGCAACACTGTCAGTGTCCTGGGAGACTACTTCAGTATGGCAGTTGTTCAGCAACCATCCACGAAGAACCTTGACAAAATGGATGAGCAGTGCGAAGAGGATACAGAGGACACAGTGAGAGGATACAGAGGATACAGTGGGTCTAGCTCAGTGAATCTGACACAATGAAATTCTTGTTGTTCTTAATGTTTTTTAGGTGTTGTTTAGATAAACATTTTGTCACATTATATATTTATTCAACTATACACTGCCACTATACACTGCTACTGAGAGGCTGGCAGTGCTGGCTGGGTACATCTTTGCTGGCTGGCGACGGATCTAATCACTGCAATCGGTAGTAATGTAATGTCAGTCTGTCAGTCCACCACTTTGGTCCAGACTGAGACATTTAACAACTATTGGATCGATTAACATGAAATTTTGTAAAGACATTCCTGGTCCCCAGAGAATGAATCCTACTGACTTTGGTGATCCCCTAACTTTTCCTCTAGTGCCACCATGAGGTTGACATTTGTGGTTTTGAGTGAAATATATTAACAGCTCCTGGATGAATTGCCATGACATTTGGTACAGACATTCATGTTTCCGTCAGGAGGAACTGAAATAACTTTGGTTCTAACTTTGACTCCTGACCCCCGCACCATCATCAGGTCAAAATTTCAATTTGTCCAATAATTTGGCTTACAATTAAATAGCTGCAAAACTAGTGACATTTCCATCAACCTCAGCTGTACTTTGTGTTTAGTGCTAATTAGCAAATGTTAGCATGCTGACTTTAGCATTTAGCTCAAAGCACTGCTGTGCCTAAGAACAGCCTCAGCATGGCTGTAGACTTTTAGTCTTGTTCAGTATGTGTGAAAATGACATGCATCCACACATGCATTTTCAGGTTATTTTGAATTTAAAAAAATCTTTCAGGTGAGCCAAAATAGAGAGAAAAAGATGCGTTTTTCGAATTTTGTCGCCAGTTGACATTGCCCTCTTAATAGTCTAATTTTGGCACTTTTACTGCTTTCATGATAAGCCTATTAGTTTTTCTTCATGATGTGTTTTTTATTTTATGCAGATGTAAATGTACTATTATAGATTTTCAATACATTAGTTGAATCGATTTGTCTGCATTTTTGTATTTAATATGTATATATTTTAATTTATGTTGGTAAAAGTAGCTGAGAAACTGCTGACACGTATTTTACTTCTACACTGAATGAGGAAATGTAGAACAGCTGCTGAGGTGTCTCAGCTAATCAAACCCTCATCACAACATTTCCTTTTTCTTTCTTGTTCAGCAGCCTGAATTCAATCTTTTAATATGGGGCCAGAGATTTGTGTACTGACATGTGATCCTGTCCTCTGGTAAAACAGAGCGTAAAAATCAATACAAATCCTTATACAATACTGAGAATTGTTCCCAAAGTCCACTGGAGCAGCATTTTCTCCCCCTTTCTCTCTCCCCCTCCCCTCCTTCTCTGTCCCCCTCCCTCTCTCCTCTGTTTCTTCTATAAGCCGACCTCTACTGTATCTACCCCTGGCATCACACTGCAGAGCACTGAGGAAAGCTCAAACTGCATCAGACAAGGTGAGAATGATTCATATACTATTATTTGCTGGATCTGAGCTGTGGTAAAATATCCAACTGTGTCATACACTATAGTTTTCTTTTAGTCTGGATGAAATATTTGGTTTAACACTGGAGTCAGCACTAAAGCAAATATTTAAATCGAAGGCGAGAGTATGTTTGAGCAAACAAAATATAGCTGAACATACTGAATACAATTAGACAAATAATCAGTCTGTGTTCTCGTGAGAGGTTAAGCAGAGAAATGTGTCAATGTTGGCAATTCACCAGTGAAGTTTGCAGTTCATCTCTTTGGTGCGTAAACAGTGAGGCTGTATTGCACTCAGTTGTTCTGTGTTATGGTACAGCGAGTTTTCCACATTAACCTATGGGTTCTCATAGAGCTGCAGAAGTGTGGTATTCAAGTCTCTGAAATCTGACCCCGCTCTTTAAAGCATAGTCAGCTTTATTAGATTTGAACCTCAGTAATGTAAAGACAGGAAAACAAAATAAATAGGCTAGCTGTTTGGTTCTGGAGTATAGCCTGGTGTTAGTTTGCTCCGACTCTGTTTATTCAGTATCTTCGTTCTTTGTTTTTTTTTGCAGGAAAGTTGGGAGAATGTTCTTCCTCGCTACAATTTTACTTTTTGGTAAGATCAGTTATGGTTTACATAATCTTCTAATATTAGTTTTTTTCCTTTCATTATTTCTGGCATTGTTGACCATGCAGTAAGTTTATAAATTGGTGTTTTGAATGGCTCTGGTAAATATCTGATCATCTCTTTGTGCTACTACACGTAGGCTTAGCGTCAGCCCAGAAGGTCATTCAGTTGCACTACTGCTCTATAGATGAGCACCACCTCAGGATGGATTGCAAATATGCGGTTCCCCCTGAGTCACCAGAGCCATTTTGCAAGTACACACAGGGTGAAAGACTCTTTGACACCACCGACCCAGATGAGGAGCAGCATGCACCCTTCAAGAAGCGCGCCAAAGTCCGCATCTTTCCAGGCAACAACTGTCGCCTGCTGTTTAAAAACCTGCCCGATGGAAAGTCCAACTTCACCTGCAACATCAAACTTCCCGACTCCCCTGTCACAGCGTCCAAAACCTCAGTGGTTGAGAAAAGTAAGCTGTGCACATCCTGTTATTTTACACGCAAAAAACAATAACATTTGAGTGACTGCCAAACAAAATGCTCTTCCTTCTGAACCTGCATTATTTTTCTTATTGCAGAGCTCCTCCTCCCCTGCTCAGCGTGGAGTGTCCTATTACAAAGCTGCAGTGGCCTACTGCTGACCTTGATGACACTTCCCATGCTGCTGGAAATTCACTGGCTGTGAACAAGGCGCCAAACTGCTGCATACATTAACACTGCATCCATAATCATCTGGTGACAACTTTTAGACTCTTCTGAAGTGTGTGTATGCACAAAGTGCAATGAGTTGAATTGAATGTACGTACAGTATATATTTGGTATGTCACAGGCCTGCTTACTCTGCATCATGCACTCAATACTAAGCACACGTACTACTGAATACACTTTATACTCTACAGTACTCTCACATATAAATAGCTGTTGAAATGTACAATAGAAATCTGTTGGATCCATGTTGATTTCAGACAGACTTGCCCAACAGGGTGATGAGTAAAGAGCATGAATGTGACTTTGTCCTAAAATCTAAAGTCTATATTCTATCATTAATATCTACATTTCAAATTTTAGTGATTTTATTCAATGTAATGGGAGATATTGAGCTTTACGTTCCAGTTGTAATAACAAGATAGGAAGAACTATCTATGAGGATGCAAATAAGAGGGATTTTAAAGAGGGATGAAAACTGCTTCTGCTATACCATCTAGCGACTGAAATTTTCCCAGCTCAAAAGTGATGCAACGCTGCACTCTGCAATGTGACATTATTGCTGAGTTTCATCACTCTTTAAGGTGAGCAGTCTATTTTGCCTGACTGAAATCTGTCCCGTGTCTCTTCTTGGCTGCCAAATGCAGAGGGCACACAGGTGCTCTAGTGGAAGATTGTGTTGTATTTGTCAATAAGATCTGGGAAGGGCAACGAAGATAGCTTTGGCAGGGTTTAATATAATGATAAGCAGAGAAACAAAAACTTTACAGCATGAGCAATAAAGTCTATTCTATTCTATTTTATTCTGAGGAGACGATGTATAAAGTCCCTCAACTATGGTGACAAAGAAAACCAAAACACAAACTCAGTTTTTATTTTGCCTTTCACTTGTGCCTGAGACACATGATCCATGTTCAGCCAAGGCTTGCTGTCATTAATATACAGTATGTCTCTGAGCACTATAAGTTTAGTCAGATCCACATTGATGGTTCTATTTATAAATTTACACTGAATATGCTTTATATGATGCAATGTTTTCTCTGATAATGTCACAGATTTTTACTTATGTATATAGTTAAGTAGGTGGCGTGTAGCCGAAGCACAATCATTTAATTGCACTGAAAAGCACTGCTGTACTATGTACTGTATAATGACAATAAACTGAAACTGCATCAACAAAGAATAACAATGCTCATTAAATAAAACCAACCAATTAATTATGTGCTCTAACAAGCATGTCCACATTTACTATGTGCATTGTGCTGAAGGTGCTGTTGATGTCCTGTAGAGGGTAGCACTGGGTCAAACTGAATTGTACTTCAAAGTGTCAAAAAGAAGAAGGACACGATGGCAGGGATTACAGTCACAAGGAAATCCCAAAGTTTAAAATTCCATATAACTGCACACACAGGCAAAAAAAAATTACATCGCCACTATCCTCAACAATGGATATAGCATAATGGTGATTTGTCTGTGCAGAGCAAATGTTTTGTCCATGTGTTCACTTTACCCAAAACTGATAACGAGTGCTAAATCACTATGCATTGTGTCAAAGTAGTTTCATTGCAAATTTATATAAATGTATTTAGCAGACACTCTGGCACCCATAGATACACCATATCGCCAAAAGTGTGTGGACAGCCAAATAAAGTATGTGGACACCTGAACATTACACCCATTTGTAATTGTCTAACATCTCATTCTAAAACCATGGGCTGCTATAACAACCTCCACACTTCTGGGAGGGTTTTTCCAGAACTTTTAGGAACCTGGCTGCTAAGATTTACTCTCATTCAGCCACAAGAGCACCAGTGAGCTTAGGCATTGATGTTGGCCTCACAGTCTGTGTTCCAGTTCATCCCCAAATGCGTTTAAATGGGGTTGAGGGCTCTGTGCAGACCAGTCAAACTGGGAAAACCATTTCTGTATGGACTTCACTTTGGGGGCATAATCATGTTAAACCAGGACAGGGCCTTTCCAAAAACTGTTGCCACAAAGTTGGAAGCACACTATTGTCTATAATATCATTATATACAGTATGTTGTAGCATTAAGATTTCCCTTTAATTGGAAATAAGGCCAAATTGTGAAAAACAGTCACAGATGAAGTACAGTATGTAGCTGGGTGTCCACATACTTTTGGCCACATTGTGTAACTTTTCTACCTACAGAGTTATGAGATAAGATGGAGAGTGACAATATTTTGTCTTGCTGAGGACTGAGCAGAACTATAAATGTGCACACATTGTCAGATAGTTCCCATGAGGCTAATAAGTCCTCACAGACTTGAGCCGTCATGTTGACTAATCATGCACGTCCATTCTGCATTCAGGAGCACTTGTGTAACACTTAATAATGTGCTGCTTTTTAGTTTTTAACTAAACACGGTAACACACACTACCTGTGTGTTACCGTGTATTCCAGAGGACTGAATCATGCACCTGACTTTTTACACTGAATTCCAACCCCAGGCTGTAGAAAGCCACTACTCGTTCACTTTCAAACTTGAACATCGCAGGTGCTCAGGTGGTAATGTTTTTACAATAATGCTGTTATTATTTCAATTAAATCTACAGTATCTGTTGTGTCTTTGATCACTGCTTCAAATACAGTTTCAGTACACATATATCATAAATTTCCTGAGTCTTATAGTGCGACTGCCCCATATCTCCAAATAAATATGAATATGATAAATAAATGGTTATATTATTATTGTTCATATACACTAATACAGGTGTGACAGAGGAGTTCAAGGTGGAGGTGGGTCTGCATCAAGGATCGGCTCTGAGCCCCTTCTTGTTTGCTCTGGTGATGGACAGGCTGACAGATGAGGTTAGACAGGAATCTCCATGGACTATGATGTTTGCAGATGACATTGTGATTTGTAATGAGAGCAGGGAGCAGGTGGAGGAAAATCTAGAGAGATGGAGGTCTGCTCTGGAAAACAGAGGAATGAAGCTTAGCCGCAGTAAGACAGAATACATGAGAGGGACCCAGGTGGAACGGTGAGGTTACAGGGAGCAGAGGTGAAGAAGGTGCAGGACTTTAAGTACTTAGGGTCAACGGTTCAGAGCAATGGAGACTGTGGAAAAGAGGTGAAGAGGCGAGTGCAAGTAGGTTGGAACGGGTGGAGAAAAGTGTCAGGTGTGTTGTGTGATAAAAGAGTATCAGCAAGAACGAAAGGAAAGGTGTTCAAGACGGTGGTGAGACCAGCGATGTTGTACAGCTTAGAGACAGCGGCACTGAAGAAAAGACAAGAGACAGAGCTGGAGGTAGCAGAGCTTAAGATGTTGAGGTTCTCTCTGGGAGTGACGAGGATGGACAGGATCAGGAATGAGTACATCAGAGGGACAGCTCATGTTAGATGTTTTGGAGATAAAGTCAGAGAGGCCAGATTGAAGTGGTTTGGACATGTTCAGAGGAGAGACTGTGAATATATTGGTAGAAGGATGCTGAGGTTGGAGCTGCCAGGCAGGAGGTCTAGAGGAAGACCAAAGAGGAGATTTAAGGATGTAGTGAGAGAGGACATGAAGTTAATTGGTGAGAATGAAGAGGAAGCAGAGGACAGGGTTAGATGGAGGCACATGATTCGCTGTGGCGACCCCTGAAAGGGAACAGCCGAAAGGAAAAGAAGATAAACACTAATAATAGTATCCACAGTATATATTACCATTAATGTCAGAATATGTTGTCACTGATTAATAAACATTATAAAATTCCTTTAATATACCACTCACAGTAATCATTATGGTATAGTGGCTTATTGTTCCCCCCCATAGTATGTCTGAGTGAGTATGGTTTTATTTATCGACCACATTATCGTCACATAATCTTGACTTGTGGTTGCAGCATGACAGTTTCACTTCTGCTGTGACGTCAAGGATATGCAATATAGGATGTAGCATGATAGAAAGTACATCGTTCATCAAATCATTCATTTCTGACTCATCATGGAAAATGTCTGACCAAGAGGGAAGAGGGAACTGGAAAAGGTTAAATACACAAACATAAAAATCTGTGTCACAACACACTTACAGCTGAAACGACCAACTTGCACCTGTTTTCCCTCCATGTAAATATGCTCTGTAAAACCTGCTTTTTGTACTTGTCAAACCTGCTGCTCCACTCTGTCGTCTCCCAGGAGGCACCTCAGACGATCCTATTACCGGAAGTTATCTAGCTTGTTTTCACCTGGGCGGAGTCCTCAGGTGAAAGCAGACTGTTTTTACAGATAGAAACGTCCATACAGTGAGTTAAGAGTTGGGAAATATAAGCAAGTGTCGTTAATTCGACGCAAGGAAGATTTTTTGCACCTTGCCTGGGCATTGGGTATTGTGAAAAAGGGGACGCCGTCGTGTTACAGACAAGGACCAAACTGGTCGACATGCTGTCCTGCGGGCTGGTTTCGGTGGCTTTGTTCTTTCTCGCAGCAACAGGTGAGTAATTTTGGCAATCATTTTTTTGGTTTAGTTTGAGGACAGCCGATGCTTAAAACTCTTTCTTGTTGCAGAATTTAACTCAACGACAATCACAATAATAATAGCTATTCAGCCTCTAAATACTAAATGAAGTGTTGGCAGTTGTGTTGTCGCTAATGAGCCCCAAATGAACCTTGGGCCTGGTCGTGGAGCCAAAATGTTGGCCTGTTCTGTACCTGCTCTGCTTATGAGTTCGGGAGGTTGGTGATACGGCGAAGCTGATATTAGCTACCATAAAATAGGATTCTCTTTTGTAGTATACAGGATATTTTAAACGTTTTGCTATGACGCCCATGTAAAATTAAGTGACAGCTATATACTACTAGGCCCTTAGTGTAGGAGCAGCTGTAAAACCAGTAACCACAAAAATGTGGAAGGTGTAGAGAGATTGCCTTAAGTTACTAGCACAATAGGACCTTCCTTGAGTAGTTTTCATTTGCTTTCCAGGCTGGTTACTGTTTATTTTTGCTGTAATGCTCATCAGTGCACCTGCAGCACAGTCTGCTGTATGAAATGGACCATGTACAACGCAGCTTATAGGCATGCCTCTTCAGGCTCGTTGCACTGAACAGAGACATGTACTGCCAGGCTTTTAATTGAGTGGCTCTCTTATTCCTAGTTTTTAAGTTTTTTTTTTTTTATTTTTATTTTTTTATTGTTTTTTTTTACCTTGAAGGACATTTATCACACCAACCGTGAGCTTCGCAAAGTATGCAAACAAAGAAGTCATGCGTTGGTTTCATGTTACACTGGAGGTGTCACCAAACCAAAACTGTGACTGTGCTGCCTTATCTCAGCTGAGACTGCCTGTGAGAAACTTGCGCAAGGTGTCGAGGAAATCTGAATGTCATTTAAGGATCTACAATAAAAGTGTAATTTGTAAATTTGAAGTTGAAGTATTATATTGGTACACATTCATTTAAAGTCTTGGTATTTGTATATTTTCATTTTGTGGATTTGATGTGTACAATAAATGACTTTGCACACAGCTAATGATTAACTGGCTCCTACTGCTGTGCCCTGCAGTTAAACCTTCTCTGTGTTACACAGGCTTATCACACAACAAGGTAGTGGTTACATCATGTAACTCCCAACACTTAAAGCAATGGCAGTGGTGTATTGTAATGTAAAGTGGTGCATTAGATGCATATATGGTGAGACTGCATGCATTAATTAAAGTTGGCCGTGTCTTCTGTCGCAACAGCACTGCTGTGCCTGGAAAGACCCAGTTTCAGCCAGACTGTTTACAGTTTCACCGGAAGTGTTCTGGCTCAGCAGTCAGGAATGAGCCACATTTTTTTTAATTTTTTTTTTGTCCACACCCTGAAGGCTTGTGAGCATGCTCTGAGTGTTCGACAAAGGGTGTGTTCTTCAATCTTAAGTGCTTTTTCTGTGATCTTTAACAAATTGTCATTTTGTAAACAACGGTAGGTCTTTTAACCCTAATAAAGCCCTGTACAGTTAGATTGTGTTATTAAAATCTTGTTTGTAGGGCTGCAACAAGATTTTGACAAGATTTCAACAAGATTGAAATAGCTGCTCTGTATTTTGAGGGCTGATGATCACCTCTTTCTCCTATCAATCATCTTTTGATGTCTTCAACTTTTCAAAGCAGACCAAGCAAAGCACCGATCTCAGATGTTATTCTCTGATGAAAAAAGTTTAGAACTGATGCTAATCTCAAACTGAATCATCCCAGGCTCTGTCCCAGCCTCTCCCAGCCACCAGTCTTCATGTCTCCTGCAGCTTCTGGTGTTCATCCTTATAAATATTACAACACAGAGTGCTTTTATCTTGCCTCTTACCCAGCCTCAACCTCTTACTGGGGAGATAAAAAATACAGGCTTCCAACTGTTCATATTCCAAGCCTTCAATTCCACTTGAACACTCAGGATTTCCTGATAGGTCGCAGTTTTCCCACTTGTGGGATACTTATGTCTTTTAATTGTATGTCATTTTCTAAATTATATTATCCATTTTTTTATGTGGTTGATTTTACAATGTTAGCAAGAGCCCAGTAACTACAACAAGACTCTGCAGCCACTGACTTAATAATCATATTCATCAAGATATCATATTCACAAGCAATAGCTGTACTTAAAGGAAGGGAGAAGCACCTTTTTAAAATTGTGGTTATGAATGTGAAAACTCAAACAATGACTGAATCAGTCATATAACTAACCTTTTCAATGTGTAAAATAAGTCATGTTCACTGTACATGGTGTATATGTTTTCCTTTTGCTTGTCTCTCTCTATTATGTTTGTATTGTCTACTGTAGTATCAGTTCACTAATAAAAAGCACAGAGATGTATTATTGTGACAGCATGTTATGCAACTTTAAAGTCTAATTGTTTTATTTTAATCTCTGTGTGTCCAGGCGTAAGTGGCTTTTCAGTCACTACCACCGACACAGATGTGCGAGTGAAAGAGAATGAAGGTGAGTCCTAAAAATATAAAATATCATATAATTTGAACGTAGAGGATAAGCCTGGAAATAAATACATAAATATTTTGCCAGTGAAGTGTTTGCTGAAAACTTGTACAATCTTACTATCATTTTCAATAAAGTATGAACTAGAATAAAGGTGGAATTATTCTTGTATGGTGGTCCTGCTGTAAGGGCTGTAGGTACAGGTCAGTGACAGATTTCACCCCATGATGTGTCAAATTTTAAAGCCAATGTATGCCTTAATTATATATCCCAAATTAGTTGTGTTTCCAGTCTTTCATTAACCCTGTTCTAAAGAGCAAAGATGGGAAGGTTGACTGTGTCTCGTTACTCAATAGGAGACTATTGCCGTGCAGTAATCCTGCTCAGTCTTTTATCCACTTTGTGGTAGTGATTTTCACAGGAGAATATATCTGAGCCTTTTTCTAACAGGCTGTACGTTGTCTTCTTCAGTTGTATGATTATATTTGAAGGTTGTGTAGGTTATCTTTAAATGTCTTATCATGCAGTAAGTGTGTACATACACAAACCTAAGATGGACAGCTAATTTCAGAATTGTGGGGTTTTTTTTATAATTCCTTTTTATTTCCTATTGCATAATTAAAGTGAAAACCTTCTTTGTATAGTTGTGTTTTCTTTTTGGATTTATTATGAATTCTGTTATTTCAGGGACTGACCTTAAATGCTCGTATTCAGCTGACTTTGGTTCAAATGCCAGAGTTGAGTGGAAATTTGATGACCTAAAAGGCACCCAGATGTATGTGATTTTTAATGGGAAAGTAACAGGTATGTAGTGACACTGTCTTTGTTTGTGTCTGTGTCTTTTTGTTGCAGGACATGTTTTCAGATAGGTGACACGTGTGTATCAGCTACAAACGATACTGCAGAATAATTTGATGGCAGAAACAAATTTTAAATGTCAATAAGGCACTTGATGATGATCGCCTGTCACAGTGTGTTTTTATGAAGTCAGATTCAGATTCCAAACATTTTCTATTATTAAAGAAATTTCAGAGGACTGGGCAGCTTTGGCGAAAGTATGTGCTCTCTGAATGCTTTCGAGTCTGTTATGTAATACTGCAACTCTTCCACAGCACAATATTCCAACAGAGTGACAATGTACGGAAGTAATCTGAGATTCTCCAAAGTGACCCGTAAGGATAATGGAGTGTACGACTGCGAGGTGTCTGGCAGCGGTCAGTATGGGGAAGTCAGAGTGAAGCTGACTGTTCTGGGTAAGGATCCTTTGTAATTATGTTCTGCAAACACATCTTTCTGTTTATAATCCACCCAGAGTCACATCACTACCATAAAATTACTAAAATTTCTTTCTTTTAAGTTTATGTAGTGTAATGAAGGTTGTGTATTACTGTACGTGTGGAGACCTTCTGAAAGCGGAATGTTATGTCCCGCAGTGCCTCCATCTCAGCCCTTGTGTAGGATCCCCTCCTCTGTCACGACGGGCAAGATGGCCCTCATGACCTGCCATGACAACGACGGCTCACCTCCACCCAAATACAACTGGTACAAAGATGGCATCCTTCTGCCCCCTGAACCTCAGAAGGTTTCTGGCTTCAAAAATGCCACCTACAGGCTAAATGCAGACAGTGGCAACCTGGTCAGCTACAACCTGTTACTTTGCACCATCTTTACTGTGACAGTTGTGGTCCCCATGGCCTTTTTAAAATGAAAAACATTTCCTGTCTGTTCTCTCAGGAGTTTTCCAGTGCAACCAAGATGGACTCTGGTCAGTACTACTGTGAGGCTGTCAACAATGCTGGTCCTCCTCAGCGCTGTAAAGGCACGATAATGGAAGTCCGTAAGTGTTCTTCTCTTTAATTTCAAAAATATGCTTTAGCCTGGGCTGATTTAAAAAAAATAAATAAATAAATAAATAAAAATTTCCTTGACCAAGAATAAAATGAAGCACATGACAGTAAGGTTACGCATTGAAGAGACAGTAATTGTGAAACCAGTTTCAGCTGGTGGACGGCGTTGCATGCCAACACCTAGGACGGTTAACTGGTTTGGCTACATCAAAGGAGCCAATAGAAACTGTAACGCTCATGATTAAGATCCAACCTTCATTTTCAATTTTCCTTTAATCATTTGGGTGCTGCAACAGTTTTTCATGAAAATGTACTAGTTGACCACACCACGATGTTTGACTGTAATTCAGCTAATGAATCTCAAAATGGGATGTTTTCTTCAAGGTGACCTAAACACTGGAGGAATTGTTGCTGGCGTAATAGTGGCCCTGCTGCTACTGCTCCTACTGGGATTTGGCATTTGGTATGCCAACAAGAAAGGATACCTGCCCAGTGAGTTTTCTACATTATATAAAAATCATAACATTTACTGTGATCATCAGTATTCTGATATTCAGTGTTGAATTTACCCAGAAAGAGAAACAGATTGTTGGGCATTAAATTAATTCAAATTAAACTGAAAACAGTAGTTTCAGCACATAGTCCAGAACCAGGCAGCAGTAAAGGAAGCAGAGATAGCTAGTGATAGTGCTAGCAGGCGAGTGGCAACATAAAATGTTTTTCCAGCTCTGACATATTGTCAGCACAAAGTTTATTGAAAAAACAACATTTAGGTCATAGATGCAGTAAAATGATTATGAGACAACATCTTTATATTACTGACTACAAGCTGCAGCAATCAAAAAATTAGTCCAGTCACAAACTTCATAACTACAACATCAATAACTGATAAAATGCATACATATAATGAGTTGAGCTATGTATCTCAGGATCTACAGAATATAATAGAAAGCTGAAAATAGAATATAGTAATATTTATCAACAAGAAGTTCAAACAGGGGGCATTGGTATATGAAATGACAACCAGTCCAGTTTAACTATCCAAACTATAAATCATTTCCGTAATCTGCATCTTAAATTAAAACAAAGCATGTAGAAAATGTTGTATTTACTAATGAAGACAAACATTGGAATCAAATCTTAAGATTTTAAGTTTCTCTTCTCTTCAAGTTCCATGACCAACCACAAATATTTTTTTCATTTGAGGGAGGAGGGAAACGGCAAGATTGTTTTGTTATTATTTGTCCAGCATGCATGATGTCAAGGTGTCCAGCTACTTAGAAAAGATGTTGTGTCAAATGTGTCTCTTACCAAAGAGACTTTAGACTATATAGGCCTTCATTTTAAATTTGAATACAATCGCAGCATTAAGCTGAAGTGTCAGGAGTAAACTGAACCTGACTAATTGAATGTATTTTTAGCCGTCAAAAAAAGGAAGACAGTTGCATATTTGTAATATATGTACCAAATACTTTATCCTACTGACGTTTTCTTTCTGCCATTTACAGAGAAGAGTGAAAGGTAAGAGGATTTTCTTTTCTACACTGTCTAATGGATTTTTATCAGATAATCTGTAGACTCCTACAGGCTGACTTTACACTTTTTCCTCAGGGAATATGGAATGCCATTTTAGTCCATATTAAATAAATAAATACATAAATATGCTTATGAAATTAATAAATAAATCCTGAAATAAAAGGTCCCCTGAAATAAATAGCAATGTAGCCCTTTGAAAAACATCCAGAAAAAATAAAAACCTATTAATTTATTGACCTATACAGACTCATTTATATATTTATATTTACATTTATTTATATATTTATTTTATTTCATAGCCTTTATTTATTTATTTATTTATTTATTTAATATTAAATAAAATGGAATTCCAAAAGGGAAGTACAGGTTTCCTTCACATTACATGTATAAACTGGTCTGCTCTCTCTGTGACTAGCTCAACATGTTTTTTATTTTTATTTTTTATTCTCCCTGCAGCAAACCAAAGCCCAACGTGGTCTACCAGGCAACATCATTGCACGGTGGTGGTGGTGATGATGAAGATGTAAGTATGAGCCTGCCTGTTGTCAATTTTAAGTATTGTTGTTATTCCAAGAGATTTATATCACAGTCAGGGACATTTGTTTAATTAAGGACATTTTTTCCCCTATGTTTAACAGACTGACAGCTGTAGGAAAAATGTTCCTGTTCTGATGTTTGATGTGTTTGTTTTCAGGGGGAATTCAAACAGAAGTCATCATTTGTGGTATAGTCTGCAATGTCACGACAGGACAACGCCTGGTTTTAATTGTCTTAGTTTTTATAAAGCAGTGTGATTGTTTGAGTTGACCTGAACTGTCTACTTTGTCTCAGATGCATCAACGTGTGGGGTTTAAGTATCAAGGTTATAGGAAATAATTTACTCCAGACAGGTGCTGAGACCTCTTTCATACATTGATATTGGTTTTGTAATAGAATGTGCTGTGGCTACTAGTGAACCATTTTTCCACCTATGTTTGGAGTGTGTGCTTCTGATTTTCTGATTTTTCAAATGATGCATCTGCATGTAAACATGTCTAATCAAATGGAGTACAGATACTCCCAGTACCCGCAATAGGAAAAATACAGGTATGTAAATGTATTTAGTTATTTTCTAAGGAAAATGACACATGAGCACGATGGACACTATTTTCTCTGCAAACACAGTGTCTTGATAAAACTTTTTATTTTACAATCACATTTTTATTACATTTACTGACCCATCACCTTAATTTCCTCCAGTGCAACTTTTATCAGTCACTCTGTGTACCTAAGCTGAAATGTTGATGGAGCTGGATCATATCATAGAGTGCCTCTGAAAGGTGTTTTATCTTTTTCTTTTTTTAATAAACGACAAAACTGTTGTACAATATTTTTTCTAATAAAGTGTGTTAAGTTTCTCTTTCTTGTAAATAACTGTTTTTACATCTATAATTTAAAAAAATTTAAAAAATCTCTTGTCTCTGAGCTGTCGTCCTCTCTAGAAACTCTACTGCAACTGCTTGTGTGATATTAATATTTTAGGTGCACATTATCTTTAACATATCATTTCTAGTTGATCTAGTATTACTTTTGTCTGGTAGTGCTGTCTGAGACATAAGTTTGTAAACCTCTGAACTACATTGTCTAAGCTAATTGATCTTTAAAAGAGTGTAGACTGACAGTTCAGTCAACATCCTTCAAACGGATTGAGACTTTAATTAATTGGAAACGTGTGATGTGTTAAACAAGTTTTAAATGATTACCAGCATCTTTGTAAGGAATTGTGTGTACCCCTATCATAATGATTAATTACCCAAACTGTTCTGACGTCTACCTCCGGACACTAAAGTGACATTAATTTGTTTTATTTGTTACTTGACATCCACAAATTCTCAGGTCATGTGTTTAAGTGGTTTGATAAGGTCAGACATCAAAACATATCATGAGCTTAAATGATCTATCAGGTACAATATTTAAATTGGGAAACAAGTTTTCTACATTGCTTGACCTTTCCTTTGTAGAAATTTTAGAGCTGATGAATCAGCTGATGGTTGTAACTTTACTTTATATATTGGTTAATAAAATTGTGTTGTTAAATTCAGTCTACTGTCATGTGTCAACAAGTTAATAATCATAATCTTTTTATGAAGGTGTGTCACAAGTTGATTTTACTGACAAGGTCACTGGATGCATATGAGAGAATTAGAGGTGAAGACTGACGGTTTAGTGTACCTAATGACAAAAGGATCCAAAAAAACAAATGTACACAAACCTAAAACATTACCTACATTATTGACCACTGCAGCTTGACTAATTCAGAGAATAGCCTCATTATCCCTATGTTCTGAACACTGTTATGTCATTAAAATACTTACAAGTGCAAGAACATGCAGTAAATGCATAAACCACTCCTACAGTAATGATACAATAAAGTTAATGAAGCATACAGAGCTACATGTGCATCAGCAGCAGTCTGGCTGTAGATAAAATACAAATACATCATCTAGATCAGGGGTTTTCAAAGTCTGAGACTGGGCCACCCCTCTGCCAAAGCTAGGAAAAAGGTGCCTCCTAACCCTACCTTAGTGTACTTGCTTAGTTTCGCTCAATTCCTGGATGCCTATCATGATTATGTTATTTGATCCCATAGACACTCAACAACTGAGCCAAGATAGCCTAATATTGCTGTTTGACATAACTTCACACTACACCAAATACATAAAAAAATGTCTGTTCTGAGGCATTTATTAGTTTCTGACTCGGGGAAAGGGGGAAAAACAGTAAAATTCCTCTAAAAACTATCTCTTTAACCAAACCACACACATTTAGGCTATTCTATGTGATGTCCTTTTGATAACTAATGTAATAACTAACATAATATTTTTTCACTTCCATTCACTGAGCCTCCCCTGAAATTGTTTGGACCCTGCCTCCCACTTTGAAAACCTCTGAACTAGATTTTCCCTGTGAAGCCCCTTGCAACATGCTGCAAATCCTCAACATCCCTTTATGTCAATACAGTATATAAACTACTATTATTACATTGAGAACACAACACAAAGTATGAAAATAACACAAAAAGTGAACAGTACATCTACTTTTCAACCAGCTATGGCACACCTCTGTTGATGCAGCGAACTCTTCTTTGCATTTCGAAAAATCAAGATATAAATACATGTATGCCTTCCCAGCCTTTTAGAGTCTGCATATGTCCTAATCCTGATCATGATGGGGTGTTGATTGCCCAGTCATAAGGTCTAAACTTTTATATTACAATATTATGTATTATAATTTCCTTTAACTGTGTCTAGTTCACATGAGGGTGCAATATTCCCATTCATTTCCATGATACCAGTGGTGGAATGTAACTAACTACATTAACTCAAGTATTGTACTTAAGTACAATTTTGAAGTACTTGTACTTTACTTGAGTATTTCCATTTTATGCAACTTTATACTTTTACTCAGAGTAAGGATGCAAAATTTAATCAAACATAAAATATCATGTATTATTATAGGTTGAGATAAGATAAGGGGGGAAATTCACAAGCTAGCAGTGTATTAAAAAAGTTAAATTTAGCTCCACCTTTACTATCTGCAACATCAAAGTGATGTACACATAATGAATCACTATTTATAATCCAATAATATAATATATATTATTCTGAAATGGGCCATTCTGCATAATCAGTACTTTTACTTTTGGTACTTTAAAATGCATTTTGATGCTAATACTTTTGTCCTTTTACTTAAGTAACATTTGAATGCAGGACTTTTACTTGTAACAGAGTATTTCTACACTGTGGTATTGTTTCTTTTACCTAAGATCTCAGTACTTCTTCCACCACCGCATAATACGATCAGACAGGTTCCTGATAGGATACACAATGCCAAGTTGTGCCAGTCCATGATGTCACCACAGACATCAGTTTCAAAATAAAATGCATACACGTACACAGTCCTGATCTTGAGCATGATGGGATGTTGATTACTTAACTACCAAAGGATATTTTTTTTTAAATTATAATATTAAGCTATGCTACCAGTTGGTGGGCAATAAAACCAAGTTCTGCCACTCCTCACCACAGACAAATTTCAAAATAAAACGCATACACTTACATGTGGGAGTAAATAGGGAAATGAATAAATACAAAAATTACAAATTAAGAAGTTATTAAAAAACTAACAAAAATGGGGATATGTTTACAAAGTTTGCCGCACGTAAGTTGCTATGGCAACTGATGATGGCGTGCTGATCGCTTGCTGTGCACTGCGCATGCGGAGTGTGTCGACACCCACTTTCGCAGACAGGAAGTGTGACCAACTTTTTCCACCATCCAGCTATACTTGGACATTTTTCATCATACTGCCTCAACTAATGTGATTCATTTCAGTGTACAAGTGTAACAACAGCACGTCTAACCGAGAAGAGTTTACTTTCAGTTTAACTCGTGTTCCGCACAGATTTTCCTGTCCTCTCGCAAACTGTGTACTGTCCCTTTAAGTTGGAACATTTAACAGGCTGAACCTCCGCTCACTCAGGACCCATTCATAAATAAGAGATCGTATGGAAAGGTAGCTCATATAGTCGCATCTGATTCCTCATGCAGCGCACCGGATGCGAGGGGCGAGTAGGAACCAGACACGTTCACCGCGGTCGGGGACTGTGAATCGGGGGCACGGCTGAGAGAGCAGGAGTGACTTTCCATGGCTGACCCCCCTGCTGATGGTTTTGACTTCATGTGCGAGCCGTCAGGAGGCAGCTTGATCCAGCTCAGAGCATTTGGCAAACCCAGAAAAATGCTCGTTTCCTCGCGGGGTTTGGTGTTTTCTACGTGCTTCCGCTTAAGACAAGTCATCCTGGTGTAGAAAGTCTACCGCTCCCATCCTTCCCTCTTTTTTCTTTTTTCTTTTTTTTCACCAGAGGAGCCGAGGATCTCCCATACCGATGGAGCAGTGAGTTATGGCAGCTAAAGAGGAACTGTATGCCAAAGTGACCCCGCGGAGGCAGCGCCAGAGCCGGCCAAGCAACGTCAAACATGGGTCCCCTCTGGACGTGCTGCTGTCCATGGGCTTCCCCAAGACCAGGGCGTGAGTACACCGCTCCACTGTCCCAACACACACACACACACACACACACACACACACACACACACACACACACACACTCTACTATAACCAGGTTAAATCAGGCTTCCCAGCAGCATCCCTGATATTCACCCTCTAGCCGAAGTTTTCATGCCTCCTTATCTGTTTCTCTGTGTGTTTCATTATCAACATCAGCAGCTGATGGGAAGCATCTCTGCAGCATGTTGTTAACACATGTTATATCCTATGGAGTCATGTCAAATGACCCCTTTTACACTGTAGTTGCTCTTGAATCCACAGCCATATTACATGTTCCACAGCAGGGTTATGCAATAGGATTTAATCTCACTTATTTAGATTTTTGTGCCACTGTCTTGAGTTTGGTCCCCTTTTTTAGTATCAAATAACACATTAGAAATAAACTTACATTGAGTCAATTTGTATTTTGTATTTTGAGACTTACATTGTTGTTACATGGTTGTTGTTTTTGTTACCGGAGGAAGTATTCAGATCATTGTAACAATACAACAATGTAGATACACTTCATTACAAGTACAAGTGCTGTATTACAATGCACCATATTTTATATACTTATTATACATAGAAGTTACTAGTAACTGCAAATAATTGTAGCGTATAAGTAAAAGTACAAAACGTTCCTCTGAAAATACTCAAATATAAAGCACAAGTTAATAATTAGAAGGCTACTTAATACATTTGCTCAAGTAGTGCTGCTGTACTTTCATTACTTGTATAGGTACTGTATTTGTGTGTCTGTTTTTGTGCATACCTGTCCATGTCCATGTTGCTCAGTGTTTTCTGAGTCATGTGTTTCACTTGCCAACTCTCCTTGGTTTTCAATGAAAACCTGATCCTGTGGGCATTCCTGCGTGCTCCTCAACACTAGTTTTCATTCATCCTTGAGAGAAGAAGTTGCCAGGAAACAAGCCATGTTGGCTTGTGAATGTAGTCTATGGATTATGTAATTACATTAGAAAATGACAATGTGTAGTCTACTAGTGTTTGTGAGCCTGAGCATGACATCTCAGTTCAGCAGTTAATAATTATTGAACATATGCTTAAGTATTTGGTTTACACAGGACTATAGTAGATTGTTTATAAGAATTTCATAAGGGAGAAGTTTAAGCAGTATTTGACATGATGTCTCAATATTTGAGACCGCAAATCAACAGACCCATTTCTCTATTAAAACCAGAGAAATTATAAAAATGTTAAATACAGAGATGCTGCATTGTCAGCGAATGGGAGAGTAACTTTAGGGATGAGCAGAACATAACATTTATGTTGTAAAGTATGCTTTATAAAACCCATCTTAGCCTCTTTTACTCCTGGTAACTAAGCCTGTTAGCTTAGTAAGCTGTTTTACCAAATATATAGCTTTAGAGTCAAAACACTATAGTAACCAGTCACTTTTTAACAGCAACTTGAATCCTTTTACACCTAAATGAAGCCTTTTGATATGGTACGAATGGCCACATACACTGAATATGTATCACATTTTAATTTAAGTTCTGCACAGCTCTGTTTTTACGTGTCAGCCTCCTCTCACATAATCTATAATCATACTGTTCCTTCTCATTGTTGGTGTTGTCAGTGACTTCCACATTATATATCAAGCCCGATGATTTGAACAGCCTCATCTCACACAAAAGTCTTTCTGTATGTGCAATGTGCCTCGAAATTGCATCCCATGTAACAAAAGAAATCTGAAATAGTTCACTTTGAGCCTTTGGTACCACGGCAGTAATCTCAGAGCGCCTTGATTAACTCCCAGATCTATTACTTGATTCGGTATCTGAATTGTAGGATATAAAACTGTCTCCCCATGTAAAACAAGAGACTAAAATTTAGGAATGACTGTTGGCAGTTATCTGAGTTTTGCTAAGTAGGCCAAAAGTGTTGAACAGTCTTTCTTCTACAGATACAGTATCAACAAAATAAAGCCTTTTTATCCCCTGCAAAAGTAGCTAAGGTCATCCAGGCTTTCATCGTTTCAGACTGCAGCTCTCTCTCCTCCTGCTTAATGAACCATTGCAGACAAAATTAGTGACTGGGTTTGGTTATATTTGCAGACTCATATCTATTATTGATGACAGACTAATACACTTTGATTTGATCGAGGCTATAAATTTATAATGAAGCAGAATAATTTAGCGTCATTACCTTCAAGCCTGTCTGGTCTGATGTCTGTGGAGACGCAATAGCAATGATCGGAGAAAATACAGATAGTTATGTATTACAAAATATGTAGGCCTACATGTGAACGGCCTGAAATCAACACAGGTGAGGCTGCATGATGTTTATGCACATCACCCTGGGGTGTTTTAGTATGGTGTGTTGGTCTGGCTTGACTCTCCTCTCTGGAGCTTTTTTATATTAACAGGAGAAAAAATGACTGTAATGTTAAAGGGGTTGCTCATAGTGACAAACCCACAGATAATTATCTCTTGACTGTGGTTCGCCCCAATTTGACAGAGCGTTTCAGCGTCTTTCAACTGATTATTTTTTTGGTTTTACAGCTCACAACTTTTTTTTGTTGTGGCTCACGTAAGCGGTGGTCACGCCACAAAGTTACATTCACTCGTCCACGCAAAATATGTGGGTCCAGAAGCGTGGTGACGTAGTGATTATTCGCAGGGCTGGTTGGTGAACTGCTGTAGCTGCTGAGGTAACCGATAACTTGTGCAATAGCTCCCGGAGCTTCTCTTTACTTTATCTCTACTGTTACTTACTCTTTACTTCCCCCTGGTATTTTCACCATTGCACATCATTTCGTTCAATAAAAACTTTTAAATCCTGGTGCGACTAGGCCTATACACCACTTTCATCAGCCCTGTTTTCAGCAACAACAAGCAGCTGTTTTCAGCAAAAAACCTCTGATAAACCAACTGTACAGTACCAAACAGCAGACCAACAGAATGAGCGACTAGCTGCTGAACACAGTTGGGCATTTAGCAGTTTAAAGAGCCTTAGGAGATGGTGGAGACCAAAACAGAGCTGAAAGGAGAGTGAATATTGGACTTTGCTGGAAAGAAACACAACTCCAAATGAATGCTAATGTTGCTCCGATGTGATCGATGTGTGAACAGGCAACTGTTTGCTAACACGTTTGCCATAACAACTTTAACAATATGTGTCAGTGTTGTGTTTACAGCATGTTGTGCTGCTCCCAAGTGAACGAAAAATCAATTCATGGAGGTTTAATGTTGTCCGAAAGTAGCTATGCAAGAACTTTGCCTAAATAAAATACAGTCAGAAACTGGCAAACATTTAAAATCAAAATTCTAAACCGATTAATGAATAAGTAACCAAGAGCACGACTCTGACCAGACATTCAATGCCAGCTTTCAGTACTTGACAGTTTTCGATACTCAGTTCTTTCCACAGACATATTTTGGGCTGTACCAAAACACCCAGCACTCTGTTCTGTATAGAACATTTTTCACTCCGCATGTGCAGATTGTCACTTTCTCCTCGGTTCAGCCACCAGCCCAGACACATTGCAGTAAAGTATCAAAATAAACATCTGATTTGCACATTTTGATATCAGGCCCTTCCTTAGACTTTGGTGGGAGAGGAAAAAGGAATAATAGGAAAATCTGTTATCAGTCATAGCTTCAGTGAACAAGAGCTTCATTGTGTTTGAGGTTGTTTTTTTTCAGCCAGTAGGGAGCATGAATCATGTACACACACAAACACACACACGTGCAGAAACAGCCGCTCTGTATTAATTGGGCAGATTTTCTGCTGAGTCATTCAGGAATCGACTGGTGTAATCAGATAGGAGCTGGATGGACAGTGGTCTCTGTCCCTGATCTGATCGTGTCTGATGGTCGGGAGCAGATTTGGAAACTGATCCAGCTGAGAATGCGACAGACACTCAGAGTTTCATCGTGTTATCTCTCAAGTTTGCCGCTCTTACCAAAGCGGTTTGGCTTTGGTAGAGTGCTAGGATTAGAAAAAAGTAAAATTAGATCATTTTTGGTGGGATTATGAGTTGCTTTGGAAGTTTTCACCTTCCTCCCTCCTCCATTAGCTGGCCGTAACCATGAGTTTAGGAACACTGAGGTCAGGAGTTGATGTTTCCCCCAATACCCCTCCCCAAAAGTCTTTTCTGCAAGTTTTATTTGAATTGAGGAGTTCTTTCAAGGACATTTCCCTGGACATTAACAATTGCCTAAAATCAATTTTCTCTATAATTAGTACCTAATTACATAGAAACTTCTTAAAATTATCAGTTATAACATAGTTTGTAGAGTGTCTATATAGTCTATTTCATAGGCAGGAATTAGCCTGAAAATATACCCACCATGTGTAATTTTTTAATTGTGGAATGTAAAACCCCCCAAATTCCCAATAAAATATACTGAAGACATAACCTCAGTGTCCTCAATGGCTTAACCTTTTTATAATTAGAATAACTCTCTGGCTGTGCCCTCTGTTAAGGTCCACTGAGCCTTCTCCTGTTATAAGATCAACAAATTTCCTCTGAGAATTCTGGGGACGGCCAGGCACTGGTGTGATGTTATATCTTTGCTCGTAGTCCCTTTCACCCCTGGAAAACTACTCCTATTTAATAATTAGTAATCTATTTTTCCTTCAGCGTGTAAATGATCTGCTCTCTGACATTTCTTAAATGGCACTTGTGTAAAGGGGACTTCCTTGTATTATTGTAACCATAGTTAAATATACATTTTCTGTTGTACTTTTTCTTAATATTTCCTTGTGCAGTCTTGCCAGCGTTTTCAAAGTCCCAATAAGGTCCTTTCTTTGTCATTCCTGATTTATCAGAGAGCTGAACTGAACCACTTGATTTTAGACAAATGAGGTTCTTAGTTATGAGAAACATGAGAAACTTACAGAAGTAAAACACGAAAGTAAACAGACGGCATGTCTGCTGCTCCTTTGTGTCAGCCATGCATGAAGCACGAACCTGCCTCAAAGCAGCTGTGTAAAAACATTTGACTGAAACAGAAACACATTTGAATATGATGCAGTATACAGACTTGTGTATAATCATCCACTGCAGCTTTGTTTTGTTTAGTAACACTGAGGTATAATGTGGCAATTGTGAGCAAGGGAAACAGGAAGTTGATGACCAAAATGTAACGACTGCAGCGACGGAGACCAAGAAGGGGGAAATTAAAGAATTTGAAGCCTTTTTACTCTTTCTGGTACTAACAAGATGTAGACAGAGGCATTGAACCAGAAGAGGAGAAGTTTTCCGTAAGGCAGTACAGCAATGTCATGTCACTACAGAAAGCCTGTGCTCGATTTGGAGCCTGAAGAATATATGGTGTTTTTATTATTTTCCAGCAAACCTCATTATATTAATAATGGCCACTTTTCTGAGATGTCAGTTACCACTTAAAATATGAAACAATACAGCCCTGAGGTCATATAAACGCTCATGTGTGCAAGATTGGCTGATTGAAGAGAAGAAACACAAGGCCAATTGTTATGTTTTTGTTTTTTTCTTTTTGGGGCATGTGGAGAGGTAAATTTTCCTACAATGTCACTGAGGTCTTGAAATAATAGGCAACAATTGCTGGGGGAAGCATGATGGCATGTCAGTGACGTTTGACTTGATTAGTGCAGGTGAAGAGACCAGGCGTTTATACCATTGCATGCGGCAAGTCCATCACAGTAATTGATTTAGTGCTGCCATTAACAATTGTTTTCATGATATATAAATCTGTTGATTATTTTTCAAATTGCTGTTTAATTGTTTAGTCTATAGAATGTCATAAAATAGTGAAAATGGTCATAGCAATTTCCTAGAGACCAAGGTGACACCGTCAAATTGCTTGTTTTGTCCAACCAACAATCCAAAGCTCAAATATATTCAAAGCAGAAAAGCAGCAAATCCTCACATTTTAGAAGCTGTATCAAGCAAATGTTTATTCAGATTTTAATCTTCTGTCAATTAGGTAATTAATTAATTGACAATCGTTTAAGCACTAGACTGATCCCATGATGAGGGACCGTGGGACTGACTTAGCCTGATGACATTTGACCATTATGACGCTTTAACACAACCATCCATTGTCATCATATTTTTATCATATCATAAATATTTTTTTTAAAATCCCATGTCATAAACTAATTTCGAAATTTGCTGTTTAGTGCTATGATATTTGCTCTGAATTTCATTGTTTAAAAAAAAGATTTAAGATTATTCACATCTTGGTTGATAGTGACCTCCAGTTTATAAAACAATGGCAAAATGTGTAGAACAGCTTTGTTTTGTATTCTTTAATGATAATTCAACTCTTGAGATAGCTTTTATGCAGATGGAACTGTCTTTAGTCTCACGTGTTTGTCTGTTTCATTGTGCTTCTCGAAACGAAGACTTCAAAGCCACTGTGAGCTGTAACACATCTAGCTGAGATAAGATTATGTACAGTAAATTCATTTTTTTTTTCACCTTTTGTGTGTTTGAGGAAGTCAATGTGCATGCTGACTGTATGAGCCTGTTCTACTACCTACACCTGCCTTAACCATAAAAATTACATGTGTAATTTCTCTCTTATCTAACATGCAAAAATGCATCATGAGTAAACATTTTGGTTTATATGAAGGCTCCACATAATAAATACAACACATAACTTATTCATACACGTGACACTTTGGTGCCTGTGTGTACAGCTTGCAAGAACAAATTCTAAGCGTGTATTCAAGACAGCCAAGAGGAAGTCGCCCTTTTCCGGAAGTGGCTTGTGACCTTTACTGAGCGCTCTGTTGATACGTTGGTTTGAGGGCGGCTGAAGCAGAGGATTCACATGTCACTTGCAGATAGTAAAAAGTTTGGTGTACTGACTAAGATATGAATTTTTTTCTCTTTAAAAAAGGCCTGAAGTTTGCAAAACCTTAGTCACAATTACTGATTGGACAGAATAAATGTGTAAACATTTTCTGCTGAGGCTTCCCTTAATCTTTTAACAGATCACTTTTGAGCTGATCTGTGTGACCTAGAAATCAAATATCCAGGTTTAATTAAAACGAGAAGGTCAGGATTTAGGTGTTAAAAGTGTTGTTGTAAGACATCAACATGCCTACAACCATGGCTTTGACTCTCAGACTTATGCTGTTTGCTTCGTATGACACATTCTGGGACTTTGATGCATCACAGTTTTGGCCTCGTATTCTTAGTGAAACATTTGCTTTGTGCACTTTGACTTGTTTCACTGATGTCAGGCAGCGCTAAAAATAACACTCATGCTAAAACAGCTCACACTTCATGTTAGGTTTGAAAGAAGCATTGATAATCATTTGTTCAAACTGAGAAGCTTGATGGACACAATGACCTAGCGAAGAATATTATTAACATCCTTTAGTCACACAAAGGTCCACACAGTTAATTTAATGGTGTCAGTCTCTGACTTGCTTTTGTCTGCCCTCATGAACTTCTCAGCTCTCTTCTTCAGAAAGAATGAAGTGAGAAAAGGAGGAACAGTTCCAGACACTGGTTGTACACAGCTAGCTTTGTTAGAGACGTTAGAGACTGAAACGTTGCCCTGTCAACCTGAAAGAAAAGCTTTATGAATTTACAACACCAAGAGCTGCCTTAGTTAGTGATTTTGCTGACCCTAAACAAAATGTTGTGGTGCCAAAAACAATTACCACCAGTCACTCCCACCATTAATGGAATAGTTTGACATTTTGTGAAATACGCTTATTCACTCTCTTTCCGAGAGTTAGATGAGAAGAGGTATTCAGCAGGTATTTCTGCCTCCGGAGCTGCAGAGACTGGATCGGTGATTATGGGCCACTTACTGCACCCCTGCTCGACGACCGCTGCTACAATTGTTATTATTATCCTTATTACTATTATTGTCATTATTATTCCTATCACTATCATTCCTATTATTATTATTATTATTATTACTTTATTAATAACCCAACCCAACCCGCAGCGGCAGATGGCCGCCCACCCTGAGTCTGGTTCTGCCTGAGGTTTCTGCCTCTTAAAGGAAGTTTTTTCTTGCCACTGTCGCCAAATGCTTGCTCATGGTGGGACTTGTTGGGTCTCTGTAAAAAATATTATAAAGAGTACGGTCTATACCTGCTCTATAGGAAAAGTGCAATGAGAAAACTGCTGTTATGAATTGGTGCTATATAAATTCAAAGTCAAAAATATGCATATGCAATACTGCAATAAGTCACTTACGGCACCTAACTCCCTATAAAACCACAACTTGTCTTTTTTACATTTCAGTTTGTGTACTGGTTAAACAAACAAGGTTCAACATGTTAATTAGTGAGCTTTAGAGGTGATGGCAGGTGGATTTTCTTTTTGCTTTAGCGTGAGCCAGGCTAGCTGCTTCCAGTCTTCATGCTAAGCTAAGCTAATCAACTCCCGGATCTGGCTAGTTAATACCCACTCTTAAGAGTGGTATCAATCTTCTCATCTAACTCTCAGCAAAAAAAGCGAATAAGTGTATCTCCAAAATGTCTGTCCCAAATGACTATTCCTTTCAATATTTACACTAACGTCATTATGTGTCACTTCTTAATGGTGGCCCTGAACAACAGCTCTAACAGATATTACAATTAGAATATCAGTCAGTAAACTGTGTGATTTTTTTTTTTTTTAGATAATTCCCTCTGAGTGGGCAGTCAGCTAGTGTAAAGGTTGACAAAGAGGCCGTAGCGTCTGGTATTTGGCTTGGCGTGGGCTCACCAGGCCTGAGCATAGTCGGCTAGACTGGACATAGGGAGGCACATTTCCTCTGCTGACGGGGCTCTCCTTAGGGTTCAGTCTGGTGTTGGACAGCAGCAGTGCTCTCAGCACTGTTAGAGCGATAAGTGGTAAGTGTTCGCCGTCAGCTTGTAAACAGGAAATGTTGTTTCGCCCATAGAGCTGAGTCAGGGAGGGGCCCTTGGGAATATGTAGCTGCGAGTGTTAGCGAGTGTTCACATTTGCGTGTGTGTTGAAACAGGGTGACATGGTTTTGTTAACTTCAGATGTAGATGCTTGTTACTTTTAATTTATGATTTCCTTTTTCTTTCTTGGCTCAATGTAGCCACGAAAGGCATGACATTTATGTAGTCAAGTTTTGTCATAACAACTTCAAACGCAATGTTTACAGGATGTGATCACACTCATGAGATACTTTGAAAAGTGTGCAGATTGCCTGATATAAAGTGATAACTTTCTCTAGCAGCCTGGAAGATATACAAGTTTAGCAAAAAGGGTCAGCTGTAATAAACAGTCCAAAGAATGTTTACATATATGAAAAAACAAAAGCTGCTGGTTAAACATGCACATGCAAATGAAGTAAAAGCCCTCATCTAATAATGGTCACTGTCATTTATGCAAACAGTACTGCTGATTTGAAGCCATGCCGAATCCAGTAAGTTCTCTCCCTCTCACTCTCTAATCTTTTTTATCTTCGTCTAGCTGTGAACAGGAAATGCAGTTTATAAATAACTTGCTCAGTTCTTTGTAAGAGCAAGGGAGAGGCCTCTGGGTTAGATGCAGTTATTGAGGACAGTTTGCCCATGACCGTTTCAACTGTGGTGGAACAGAGAAGAAGAAATTTGAAACATGAATATTCAGTTCAACAAAAACAAATGCTAATAAAGATTTTAAAAAAAGGGGAAAAAAAGAGAGACAGCAGATGCTACACACATGTCTATGGTGCAGGAGGTGCTGCCTCTCTGGCCAAAACATTGACCTGTTAGCCCATAAGAGAGAGAAAGGGCCTGTGAATCTCTCCATCTCTGCTAACTCTGCCCAGTGCTGCTTCCTGTCGCACCTCTCCTGCTCTCTGAGGGTGTCGCAGATGTCTGTGTCTCGCTTTCTTTTGCCTACAGAAATGGAAACAAAACAGAATCTGCAATATATAATCCAAACATGTTATTCTTGACATTCAGTGTGAAACAGACAACACACCCAAGGTTGCCCATGCAGTACAAAGGCCAGCAGGGCCATTGAATTGGAGAGAATAGTGGAACTTAATACCCAAGGGCCCCCAAGAAGCCTGGATTTAAAAGTTTGTCTTTATCTGCTATTTTAAAGTGTTACATTATTAGAATCATCCGTAAATTATATTTGTTGGCAGAATATCTTCTGGCTTGGATTGCTGGTCAGACAAAACAAGCTATCTAAATGTGTCAACTTGGGCTTTGGGAGAAGGGTGTGATGGGTATTTTTCTCTATTTTCTGACATTTAATCACCAAACTATAAATTGATTAATTGAGAGAATAATCAACAGATTAATTGACAATGAAAATAATCCTTAGTTGGCCTTCAGTGTCAGAAACAGAGAGTGGATCAGCAGTAGATCTGTCACCAAACCTGGAAGTGAAAGTTGCACACGGTGAAAGTATTGAGAAAATAGGGTTGAAATATGCTGAGATTTTAGATTGTGCAGACTGAAGCACATATCATATACTTTTTGAGTAGTATTAAATGTGGTAGAAAACAGTTCATTTCTTATTATTTGTGATAACCACTATATACATATGCATGTGTTTAGTTGTTGATTCAGTTATTTGTACATGTGTAAGAATGGATGTAATAAGTGGGGAAAGGGCACACTGAGGCTGCATTATGCAACTGAGAACATGACTGCCAGAAATACTAAGAAAATCAAATAATATTTAAATTGAATTGAGAAATTAAATAAATGAATAAAAATACAAAAAAGTTTAATAAAATGAAGTACAAAATGTAAAAAGGTGTCTTTCTTAAAATACATTTCTAAGGAATCGCATTATTTGAATACATTTTTACTACCAATATGTGTATCAGCCAATTCTAATGATTCGATATCAGCTTTACAAAATGTGCAAATATTACATTCAATATTAAACTCTTGGTGAAGGAATAAATAACATGGATATATTTAGTTAATTCTTTAGAAACAGCAGTTTTAGAGTACTCCTGCATCAGAAATACTTCTACTGGGACCAGGGAAACATCCCATAGAGAGAGCAGCTCTGACATTGTTATTACATCTACAAGAAAGACAAGTTTAAAACATTACAAACTTTGACCAGTGGTAGTTTCACTGTCAAGTGTTGTGATCACTTGGAAATTGGCGTGAAGACAACAAAAGCCAGCCATCAAGCAGGCATATCACAAGACAGCAGTGTGGCTGGCAGTTATTTACCTGGGTGGGGCTGCAGGCACTGAGGGCTTCTGCTAACTAGCAATGTTGTTGTCTAGCTTGGTGCACTAAGCTTTATTAGGATCTTGGATCCTCTAAAAACAAAACAAAGTTTATTTAAATTGTCGCAAGCGTCCAGCAAATGTCGTTCATCATTGTGCTTTTTCCCTAAGTATTAGTTGTTCTGGTCAAGGCAGATGCAGTAGTAAAATGGTGATTTCTGAAAAATGTACTAAAATATAATATATATATTTATATTATATTATATAATATTATATTATATGAAATATATAATATTGGATCAGACTCAAATTGGCAGATATTAAATATCAATATTAAAGGATTAGGATATAACCATTACCAACATTTAATTTTATGTTTTGACAACTTAAGTGTTGGCAGAGACAGTATAAAGTCTTTTTCATATGGATTTAGCCATGACAAGCCATGCTCACTGTTTATAGCTCGTTTCATCTACTGTATGTACATTTACAGTCCTGAAGCTTTAACTCCAGCCTCCTGCATTACATTTTAAAAGAATACTAACTTTTTTCACTACTTTTACTACTTTTGTTTTAGACATTGCTGTTATTTACCCTCCCACAGAAAAGTATATCCCACATCAGTGTCTGCTTGATACTGTATTATTACTTATACCTTCCTAGTAATTTCAGCAGCCTAAAAAAAGCAGATTAAATTCAAGTACACCTTGTGTCCTCTCTGTGAGCGTTTAAGGCCTTTTCTATTATTTCATGTTACAAGGGTTCACTCTCATAAAATACCACAGAGGTAAGAGGCAAGCAATCCAATGTTCTAGCCCGCATTGGATTTTGGGACGTCTCAGTCACATCTGCTTGTAATCCCATCATTCCTTCTGAGAGAAAATCCCCTTCTTTTCCTCCTCCACACAGCACCAGGTGGAATCTCTGAATAAGACGACTGTAGCCAGCAAATGACTCTCTGTCTTAAGCCCTCCACATGCAGTAGTGGTTTATACTGTAGGAATAAAAATGGATCAATTAGGTAAAATGTTGTAATTGTTATCTTACAGTTGTTAGGCCTGTTCAAATGAACGAACAGGAGACTTTATTGCAAGTTTTGACTGTCCTCTGTATTTGTAGCTTGTATTTAATTCAAGTTCGCCCTGCATATATTTGTGTGTGCATGTTGTACTAGATCTGTGTGAGCCATCTGTTGCGATGCTGTAGCCTTGGCGTTCCCGTCCTGCACGCTGTGCTCTGTCAGGGCACACTGCCCCAGGGTTCGGGGACTTTGCCGTATCTAGGACCCTCTCAGTGGGACAAATGTAAAAATAGCTCATTGAATTTGAACGCGAGTGGCACAATGAACACTGGCAACACGTCTATATCTTTATCAAACAGCGGCTCTTCCTGCTTGTTCCTTTTACTTTGTTCCTTTTAATTCTCATTAACTTGGGGCTGTGCTTTGTTTTCACACAACGCAACTGAAAGGAGATAGGATTGCATGGCTTGTAGTTGGGTAAATTCTGTGGAGACAATGTGTAGTTACTCAGAACGCAACTTGAGTTATTTATCAGGGATCCATTTTTTATACCAACAAAAATAAACTATCAAAAGATGAATCTTTGGCAAGTGGCCACGGTGGTACACAGAGCCAACATGCACAGAGGAGTTCCTGGAATTATTCGGTTATATCTACTTTGCATAAAGAAGCAGATACATTTTCAGTTGCCACCAACTCTTACCATAATCATAATTATATAATCATATATACACTAATTTAGTGGAAGGTTTGTGCTAATGTGTGCCAGATCTTTGCAGGCAAGGGCAAAGAGTCCCGTGTAACGTTGTCACCGATGTGTTGATTGATTGAAACAGTGGCAGAGACGGTGTTACTGTGAACCTTCAGAATTACAGTCATATCCTCTCAAAGCCGAAGAAAGCTGCTCAAATCAGTGAATCCCTTCGGAGGCGGCCCGCAATACCAGAAGTTTTATAAAAAGGCACTAATTAGATTTTAAGCACTCAGGAGTTATCATACAATCAGCTCTCTCTTGTTTCAGAAAAAAAAGTTAGAGTTTATGAAATGATGGAGATAAATCATGTCGTAGGACGTGGATGTCCATTACACTAAAGCACAAGACATTCATTCAATTTTGCTCAATGTCACTGTCATATTTGGGGGGTCTTAATACTGTGACATTTGGCTGCTGCAGAAATGAATTGTTAACCAAGACTGTGAGCTGCCAGAAACCCTCTCATCTATAACACAGTGGTCATTATTTAATTGATTCATTGACTGAATCACTTGTAACAGAGTCATGTTCGGACTCAGTTTCATGTTAAATCCAGTATGCACTGAATAGCGGGATTTGCATATACTGAACAGACTTTACTGATGATAGAACCAGATTTTTTCAATATTTTCATAGCAAAGAATACGGCTGTTTCAAATCAGGATCAATGCTGTTTCATGACCCTCTGGTATGAATAATGAACTCTCCTGTTGTGAATTATTGTGTGCTTGTTCTTTATTTTACTGCTCACTTGGGACGTCTGATCTTTGTTCATTGTCATGTGGAAGCACAGTGATCTCCTCCTAATAAACACAGTCCGGAAGAGAAACTATTGATTTTGTGACTGTGCTTTGATCTCTTTGCAGCTTGAAAGCTCTGGTTTCGACAGGAGGGAAAAACGTCCAGGCAGCTTGTGACTGGTGAGAGCAACACATACTGTTACACACATGCTCTCTCACAGTTATTAATGCACAGCTGGAATGCAAATAGAAACGTCTTGTAATGGTAACTACAACATCTACTGACCTAACTCAACATTGTATTGACGTGCCACTGTGCTGTTACAACAGTACTGCCCTTTGCTGGACAATAGCCGTCCCCTCTCCTTCTTATTTCCCACTTTTCACTCACCACCTTCTTCTTCTTGGCCGGCGTCTGTCACTCCAGGCTCTTCTCCCACGTGGATGACCCGTTTTTGGACGACCCTCTGCCCAGAGAGTATGTGTTATATCTGCGACCCTCTGGGCCGCTGCTCCAGCAGCTCTCGCACTTCTGGCAGCAGTCCCGTCTCTCCTGTGGCAAGAATAAGGCACACAACATCTTCCCCCACATCACCCTCTGCCAGTTCTTCATGGTTAGTGTCAGTCTTATTCTGTGTGTGTGTGTGTGTGTGTCTGTATGTCAAATGACTTATGAGTGCCACTCCTTAATTCTTGAAACGTCCTGCTGTCTGGCTGTTCAACAAATTGCCAGTATATAGCAGTTATACATTCGATGACTTTCTGTTTTGTTGTGTACGTGCTCAGTGTGCCGATGGGAAGGTGGAGGCTCTGTGCGATGTTCTCCAGACCACCGTGGCCAAGTGGAAGGCTCGTATACCCATGCCCCTCCCACTGGAGCTCTACACCTCCTCAACCTTCATTGGCCTCTTTGTGGAGGAGCAGGTGGCAGAGATCCTGAAGGGTTTTGCTGCCGATTTTGCCACTGAAGCAGCAGCTAAAGCAGGTTTGAGTCCCCTTTGTTTTTTTGATGGAAATCACAGCATACATGAACTCTGTCTTGTAGACACGGTATACAGGGTTAGTGTTGGTGCTCCAAGACCTATTTGAGAATGATGCAGCTTAAGAGGCTCTCATTTGGATATTTACAACTTCACATGTGGACTAATTGCATTTACTGTAATCATATTTTGGGGATGAGTCGAGCAGTATCACCAGCTGACACATTTTCAGAGTATTTAAATGTTTCTGTCAGTGGAGAACCACTATAGTTAAAAGAATTTAAAGTGAACATTACATCTTTGTCATGAGTACTTGTATATATAAATCTGGTGTGCACATTTCTCTTTCTTTTTTTTTGGCCAGATGTTCATGTTGAGCCCCATAAGAAACAACTTCATGTCACTTTGGCATACCACTTCCAAGCCGGTCACCTTCCAGTTTTGGAGAAGTTGGCCAAAAGCGTCGATGTGTCTTCAGGCTGTGACTGGCTGGCTGTGCTCTTCTCCCGGGATATTCGGTTTGCTAATCACGAGGTAGACTCGCTTCCTCTGAAATGAGTATTTCCTCTTAACACTTAAGATTCCCACTTGTCTATTTTTCTGACACCGTTAACCATCTGCCCCCTGTAGACACTGCAAGTCATGTACCCATATGTGCCTCAGAATGACGATGAGCTTGAGCTGGGGCCAGGTGACTTTATCTTCATGTCTCCGGTGGAGCAGAGCAGTGCCAGTGAGGGCTGGGTGTACGGCACCTCGCTGGGCACGGGGATGTCGGGCCTGCTGCCTGAGAACTACGTCAACCGCGCTGACGAGTCTGACACCTGGGTTGTCCATGGGTAAGGAAGGGAAGCACGATATCCAACACCAGCACAAGTCCGTCGCCGCGTGCCTCTTGCATTAAAACATTCCATGACACATAAGGAGCTGTGATGGGAGGCCCTGGGATCGGATTAGATGAACGAAGGGCACATACAGCACAGTAGCAGCACTAACAGTAGTAGCAGATTATCACCGATTGCCCCTCAAAGCCACCAAGTCCTTTTTCGCAACCACTTCACAAAGACATCACTGGTATCTCAAACTGACAATGCACAAATCCCCAAATGCACACAAATAAGGGGATGTTTATTGGCTGGCTGGAAAGATTAAAGGCCAAGAAAAGAAAATGAATCCTCTTCTTGGCCTGCTTCCTGACTAACCCTTTGACTGGGCTCCTTCGCCCACATTACTACACTCCTTTAACAGGTTATGTTTTATTATAGAAACTATAGAATTTCTATTGATGTTTTCAAGACACCTAAACACGCTTATTCCTGTGTTTAAGGTCATGTTTTGTATGCTGTACGCTGTCGTGTTGTTTGTGTGTACATCTACTTTAACTTGTACCTTATTTTGTCTTTCTCTGCACTGTGAAGCACTGCTGATAACCGGTGTCATATTTAAAGTGCTATATGAATAAAGTTGAGTTCTCTGTTTGTCTGATCCTCAGGTCTCACTCTATTCTCAACTGTGCCTCTCCGTCTTACTCCGGCAGCACTGTGGGTGGGTTATTATTTGATGGACAGCTGAATGACTGTCTATTTGACAGTCTCATGGATCCTCCCAGCCTCACTGGCCTCTATCCTCCTATGCAGGTACAGCGTTCTTGTATTATGTGACTTTTCCTGTGGCCTGCAGGAAAAAAGATTTATCGCCAGGCTGCATGATGAAGTGAAGAGAACATCACAAACCTAACTGTGTGTGTTAATACCAATAATTACTGTGTATGCTTCTGGCAGGAGCTTGAGATGAATGCTGTGCAGCTTGTCTCTAATGCCTCACAATTTAAAATGAATCTTTATCTCAGGTGTTGAGGCCAACTAGTCAGTCCTCCCTGTCCAAGATGAGACTGTTTGTGTGTCGCCATGGGGAGAGGATGGACGTGGTGTTCGGGAAACACTGGGTCACTCAGTGCTTTGACATCAAAGGTTAGCATGCAAGGGAGATTGATGATGCATTTTTATACTGTAGGCTTCCATTAGACACTTCGGACTTTAGTATTTCCTTCTTCTGTAAGATTCTCACTTGTGTTTGTGTAGGCCGATACATTCGCTCTAATCTCAACATGCCGCCAAACCTGCCAGCTAGAAGCGGAGGTCACCGGGACTATGATAAAGATTGTCCAATTACTGTGTTTGGCTCCACCCAGGCCCGTCTTGTTGGTCAGTACATTTTATATACAGTTCATTTTTATGTCATATACCATATCTACTCAAAGTATTGGTAGATATGGTTTATTAAATTACTAAAGGATTAAGCTTTTTAAGGATCGTTACATACAGTAGAGATTAGGTTTCCCAGATTATATAACAATTAAAATGGCTGACACTGTGTTTTGGTCCATCTCAGGTGAAGCCCTGTTGGAAAGCCACGCGACAGTAGACTTTGTTTACTGCTCTCCTTCTCTTCGCTGCGTCCAGACTGCTCAGCACATTCTGCAGGGTAGGACCTCATATTCATTGTCCTCATCAATACTCCGACCACAGTCACAGACAAGTTACACAGCATCTATTCAGGTTCTTCAGCTGGCATGTAATGTGCACATTTCAGTTATATTTAAGTTACTGCTGCATGATAATGTTGGATTTTTAGTGTTATTTTGGGCTTTAATAAATTACAGCAAAACCTCTGTGGTACCAAGAGACATCATTAGGAAACAAAACAGATAGGAAAAGAAAGAGGTCTTACTTCTTTTTCCCATCCATTTACACATTGAACTTACTTTCTTTGAACACAACAAAACACCTAATTGATGTTTTTTCTTTTTAGAAATATTTTCTTTTTCAAAACCTTTAAACTTCCAATTCCTGTCACATTATTGAGTTACACTTATTGCACCAAAGTCCTACATTTCATGTGAAGATGTATTTATAGATTTTCTGTAAAAGTTAAAAAAGAGCAAGACAAAATGACATGACAGAGTGGATGCACAGTGTGACCTAAGTAATGTGTGTGTTTCGCTCTGTTAGGTCTCCAGCAAGAGGGAAAGACAAAGATCCGTGTGGAGCCCGGATTGTTTGAATGGACCAAGTGGGTTTCAGGCACATGTTTACCCACCTGGATCCCCCCAGCTGAGCTGGCTGCTGCTAACCTGAGTGTGGACACAACATACAGGTACACAACAACACCAGCGCTATAGCATCTATACGCTTTTATCTGTGATGCTGAAATTTACTATAACCTCCTCTATCTCTCGTTTTGTCCCTAGACCTCATATTCCCATAAGTAAGTTGGCGGTGTCAGAGTCCTATGACACCTACATCAGCAGGAGCTTCCAAGTAACCAGAGAGATCCTGGCAGAGTGCAAAACCCTGGGTAAAGTGGAATTGTAAACATGTATCCAGGGTTTCAAATTACCAGCTTTACTAAGCACCAAATGTTGGCAACATTCACTAGCTACAATGGCCACTTTGTTTTCGAGATGATTACAAAAACTAAAACAATGGGATCTTTCTGAAACAGGCTCCTGCTTTGCTGGTCCTACACAAAGGAAACGTACCAGACTCTACACACCATATCATAAAACCTTGAAACTGTATAGGGTGACACAATTGTATAAAAAAATGTTTGTTTTTAAAAAAGCACTTTGTTTTTAGCTTGCTGGCCCTCTGAATCAAAATGTTTAATTTGGATCTCCTACATAAACCACATTGATATACATGTATCAAAGAACCTGAACATTTCAAGCTGCATATTATCTACCACAGAGTGTTCATAAACAGTATAGAAAGCTAATGGTATCTGTGGAATGTGGTTCTCTATTTTCTACCTCTTGCACACAGGAAACACGGTCCTGATTGTGGCCCATGCTTCCTCCCTGGAGGCTTGTACTCGCCAGATACAAGGCCTCAGCCCCCAAAACGCCAAGGACTTTGTCCAAGTTGTCCGAAAGGTCAGTTTGCTGCTTTAGTTACAACGCTCCTTTCATTTCCATCCTCTCCTCATCTCTTTTTCTTCGATAACATGCACATCTGTCTCCTCTTTGTGCAGATTCCTTATTTGGGTTTTTGTGCTTCTGAAGAAATGGGAGAGACCGGGGTGTGGCAGCTGGTCGACCCACCCATCTTGCCTCTGACACACGGACCCAATCACAGTTTCAACTGGAGGGAAATGCTATTGCAAGATTGAAAGATATGGCTCGCTATCTTTTGCCGGTCCCGAACCGCTGAAAAAATATTTATTTTTAACCCACACTGCTATAAATTAAACTACCAAAAAAAAAAAAAAACAAAAAAAAAAATGTCTGGCTTCCGTCACAGACACACAGACATCATGCAAAAAAAATTAAAGTGCATTCATTGAAGCAAATGTATTCAGACGCACTGCTCAGGAATGAGAAAATACAGTTTGTGTGGAGATCACAGCAAAAATGAGCTACAGATTGGATGGCAGTTTGTCGCGTTTCCCTCAACGTTCCACTTCTTAGCCCAAAATGTGGAGGTGCTACGAGAAATCCAGATATTTCTTGATGGTTGCTGATGAATCAGGTTTTATGCCATGAGAAGGTGTGATTAAGTTCCGTCTGTGGCTCCTCCTCAGGTGGGGCTGTGAAGACTTCGTGTTCTTTTGTGTTCTGCTGCCTTTTCACACACTGTGACGAGAATTAGATGAGAAAGAAATATTTTTCCAAGTGTCCGAAATTATTATTTAACTTGTAGCTACAGCCCTTCCTGCGAAAAAGCACAAAAGAAATGTTGACAATCAGACAGGGGAAAACTGATCTTCATTGTTTCTGGTGCTGAGGTGGGTAGTTTATGATACCTGTTTTATTTCTGTAAATGTCATATCATTAAGTGATTCTTCTAAGTTAACATTTATGTGCCCACATTAATCATTTAACCTTCCTGTAAGGCCATGATCCACAGGCATTATGTGGAGGCAATGCAGTTTTGATTACCATCACAGGAGCAACCAAGTCAATATGGCTAAAGAAAATTAATATAATGAAATACAGACTGCTGTTGGGTTGCATTGACTAAAACTTTTGTTTGTTTATCATGACCCTGACACACATGCTTTTCAAACTCTTGGTGCATTTAATTTTCTTGGTCATGTCAGAAGATTTAAGTGCTTACTGCCTATACCAATTATTTGTTGTATGACTCAGAAAATCTATTGATACTGAATAAAGCAAGGTTGTGGAGTTATGAAGGCTTATACATATCACATATACATGGAACATTAATGATGGCTCAGCTCCGTTAGGTGTATTCCAGTGAGCCAGCATGCACAATACCAGGACTTCCCCTATTTTGCCCTAAGTGGAATGCAGTCATCATTAATGGTGTTAAACACACCTGTGCTTCTCCTGTTATGACATGTCAAAATGTCTGCCCTGAAAAAGGTCAGTTTGCTCTGAGACTCAGAATTCTGGAAAATAAAGAATTCAATTCAATAATTTTGTAAATGATACATTTCGGAATACACAATTACTTTATTTCAGAGTTTTAACATAGGTAAGTCTTGCTTTGCTGGGAATTTGGCTTTTTTTAGGCTTCTCTGTCTGAATATCTCAAAAGTCATATAACCACCAGACACACACACACATACTCTTTTGGTTAGTTTGGACCCTGAACTGAAATATTACCAGGAATATAGAGATGGGTTATGAATATTGTATGAAGCGTTAACATTTGCGATAAATGAACAGTGGTACAGTGAGACTTACTTTAGCTTACTAGCTAACATCACCGTTAGCTGAGGGTTACTAGCTAAATTAAACTTTGCCCTGCTAGCTAGAGTTTCCTTCTCTTGCAAACTCAGCTGGAGCATTTTGTTTTTGTTTGCTCATGAAACGTGTTTGTTGGTTGTCTGCTGAAAACGTGAACTTCACCTTGATTTTAATCTGTGGAAGCGTCAACAAAACACTAACCTCACTACAGGTAACGTCAACATTAATGGCAGACAGTTACGTTAACTTGTGCTTTGAAGATATTAGAGGTATTATTAGCACCTGTAACTCGACTAGGTTATAAAGTGTTAACTGAGTGTTAACAATGTGTTAATAGTGCGCATAATGGCCACGGAGAGGAGCATTTCCAGCTAACAGCAGGAGATGAATACAAGAAGCTGAGCAACTCATCAGTATCACCACAGTGTTTAAGTAGCCTTACTCATATTATTAACTGTGTAGTGTAGTTTCAGAGTAATTAATACAAATGGTGAGCAAAAACTATGAGTAAATGTTTCGTAAACAGTTTACACAATATCTAATTGTACATTTGGAAGCAACAGTTTTATGGCCTGGAAACAATTTAATTTATCCAACATGCTTCAAATTTAGTTCAAGTTCTTGGGTCTTCCTTGCACAAAGCAAGATAATATCAAGCTAACAATGCTCTTGATACTCTTACTTGGACTAATAAGCAGTGGTGGAATGTAACTAACTACATTTACTCAAGTATTTAAGTACAAATTTGAGGTACTAGAACATTTTCTTTTCATGTCACTTTATAATTCTACTCCACTATTCAGAGGGAAATATTACACTTTTTACTCCACTACTTTGACAGATTTAGTTACTAGTTACTTTACAGATTAAGATTTTTGCATACAAAACATATGAAAATATACAAGTACAGCTGAAACGATCAATCGATTGACAGAAAATTAATTGGCAACTATTTTGATAGTCGTTAAAATAATTTTTCATGCAAAAACATTTCATGGTTCTAGCTTCTCAAATGTGAGGATTTGCTGCTTTTAGTTAGAATTATTTTAATTTGAAATAATTTTGGACTTTTCTCACTATTTTCATAATTTCTACAAACCAAACAATTGATTAATCGAAAAAATAATCATCAGATTAATCCATAATGAAAATAATCATTAGTTGCAGTCCTTATTTTAATTGATTAAAATAATACATTTTACATGCATGAGTAATAATATCTAATGATATAATACATAATATATCGGTCACAGGGGCCATTTTTCTGCATTTAGTATTTTTATTTTCCTCATTATACTTTTACTTAAGTAACATTTTCAATGCAAGACTTGAAACTTGTAATGAAGTATTTTTACAGTTTGATATTCCTACTTTTATTTATGTAAAGGATCTAAATACATCCTCCACCACTTCTTATACGTGATGCTATTAGTGGCTGTATTTTAATGCTTTTATGTATGTAAATGATCATCCTAATCTTCTGAACATTCCCATACAGCTGATGACTCCTAACAGCCTTAAACTGTACAAACGTGGATTTCAAACTTTGAAATCACTGTTTGCACACAGATGATGTGATGAGTACAGCACACACACAGTTTAACCACCTTCATTATATTTAAAATACATTTAGTCATGTTTATTGTGATAATTATGCTCCCATTTTTATCTTATTAATTGTTCCACTTGCAGAATAGTAGCAGCATATCACCACACTCCTTCACTTTATCAAAGAAGTAAAAGATGAAATTCACCGATAACATCCAGCCATACATAGACATTAAACCATACATAACTTGCCTGAAATTCAACTTTATGTTGAAAGTGGAAAATGTAACATAGCAGATTCTCTCTCCCAGGGCTTGCAGTCCTGTTAGACTAGAAAAAAAAAAGATAATCTGTTATGAATGTATGAGGCATCATTATAATTAATTCAGAAATTATTATGAAGGAACATTCTGTGCACTGAAATGTTCCCAACAGTAAACTTGATACAGCATGTTCCTGCACACCCCTAGAAAATGGTAAAACTGTGTTCTCTGACAGTATAAATGATTGAATCTGGTAAGCAGGCCCATTGGATAACAGTCTATACAATGAAAGTCATTTCAAGATGTTTTTACACCATATTAGTAACTATAGTAGATTGTGTTTCAAAATACTATAAAAAGAAATAAAAAAGAATAAGTGATGACTAAACTCACTAGACAAGACCAGACTTACATGCACACTAAGTGTGAGACAAACACTAGATGGTGCTAGACCAATATCAGTAGCAGTCCTTTATAGTAATCTACAAACAGGCACACTTGTACCATGGGCAAGCAATTTCTTTTTTTATGTGGGTTATGTGCACTTAATTAAGAGGTTCTTTATTTTATCTGATTAGATCAGTAGTGATTTGACATTAAAATTATAGTTATAATTATATTGTAGTATTTAAGACCCTGTGAAAAGATTTTCTTCTTCATCCAACCTGGTACGGAGTGATGTTTGAGACTACTCTGAGGAAACAGTAAAGCATGGGTTGCTTTGCTTGGTTTAAAAGAAGATTACATGGTAGGTACAGCATATTTATAAAGATGAAAGCATCAGAAAAAGATTATTATAATAATAATTTTGATGCTAAGCTAGTTATGGTGATTCTTTTGAGATCAGTCCCTCAACAACCTGCACGCAGAGCAAATGACTGATTACCACTGACTAATCCCACTGAAACAGTTGATAGCAAAACATATCTTGCAAAATATTTACATGCATTCCTTGTAAAATAACAATTTTAAGCTTGGTGCTTACTGTTTATGTTGGTTTAAACTTCATCCATGCATTTCAGGGGTCAGAGGGCAATGGCAGCGAAGACCAACATCCCTGCAGGTAGCAGGTAGGTGTACAGTGATGCACTCACTCGTCTACACAGTTGAACACTTTGAATGAGATTGGTTCTTGTCTCTTTTTCCACTGTTATTCATGAAAGTTAGGAAATATGAAGAAAATGAGTAGCAGTGCTGGTGATTTGCAAATCTGACAATCTTCTGTCATAGAGTCATAGTGCTGATATTTTTAATTTCATACATATGGCGTTTTGTTGGTATAAGCAGGATCCAATTATCCCTTACGTATAGTAATGATAATGAATTACTCAATAAATCTCAAATCTCAGTTTATTAATTGATTAATTCAATTGTAATTTCTGTTTCAATATTTTGGCTTTAAATAAATAAATTGACATTTACAAATGTATTCATAAAATACTTTTGTATCACGTGACTTCAAACAACGTATTGGAGCGCGCCTAGCTAATCGTGATCCTGTGAGTGAATGAGTAAGTGAGTTTCACCTACAGCTCATAGAGAGGCTTTGCATCTAAAAATGGCAGGCGAAAACAAAAGCGCCACATGTTGTGTAGCTATACTCTATAAGAATCCAACTTTACATAGTAATCAAGTACATGTGTACCTGTTTAGCCAATACATCTATGATAATCCCTCATTAATCAGTTCAACAATGTATATTTACTGGAATCATACATATGTATCATCAATATAGTGATAACTTCCATTTAGCCTAAAAATACACTTTATACCTTTTATTCAATTCCTTCCAAGTACTCACTACATATATTATGAGTCTGGACAGACATGGATGTAAACTGCAACTTGACTGGTTGGCGGAGGCACACAACTGTGGGGCGGTAATTCTAGTGTTGAAAGAGTGACAGGCCTACTTAATAGCAGTAAAATATAAATATATCTGGAAATGGCTCGAATAATTTCATATCGAAGGGGTTTTTGTTATTGCAGATTTAGCCTTTTGCTTTGAACAACAGAGCTAGTCATCCTGACCACTAATAGGGTTTAACACAGCTGTCATGAGTTAGTGAGACCATACATATTCTCAAGATGGTCTAAACTGGCTTCAGAGTAGAAGAACAGCGGAATGTGAAATTACTGCTGCAAATACAGATGCCAGCCAATAAGGCAAATTGACAGCGATGCCATCTGTAGTATAGTCTCCCTCAATTAGCAAAGTCTCTACCTAATAAAACTGTCCAGGGCACATTTATTTGACTCTCTGGACTTTCATTTAAAACATATTCATCTATAGAAGTGGTAACAAATACATGATTGACTTTTTTGATTTTGGAAAACATTTTAGTTCTGCTTTGACCCCTGTAAACACTAAATGGTCTATCTGAAATTAGGCAAGTGAGACCTAGCAGGAGCTGTTTAAGGCCAGCTTTTGCCCAAGGGAGGCATTTAGTGATGTTTCCAAAAGCCTCCATGGGCCCTCCCCCTTGCTTCTTTTTATAAAAGTGAAATTTCAACACCATCCTGAAAGGCATTCTTGCCTGCTTTGCTAATACTAGCCACTAATACATACACGTATGTCATTTTGAAAATTCTTAATGAGGGTCAGTTGAAGTAATGCATTTGTTACAATACGGCCGCTGTTTATCAGGGAATTTTAATGAAAGGTATGACGTTGCCATGCAGAGTGACCTTTGTTTACATAGAACTACATTTTGCATTTAGGTTTGACTAAATTAATCAGAAGCTTAAAATGTATGCTTTTCTAAATGGTAATGAATGTGTAATGAAAGCAACCTCAGATCATTTTTTATCATGCTGCATAACTAAAAGATAAACATGTAAAACACCAGTGATTTCATCTCCCTTCTAGTGTCTGTACCACTGGTAGATAGATGGTAAGTAATAGCTGAAGGTCTGGTTATGGGTTTCTTATCTCTAGAGCAGTTGCGAAAGTTAACTTATGTATGTACCAATGCTTCTGGTCATTCTGTCAAGAATTATTTATTTTATATAATTTATTTATACTGTGGATGAAAGAAACAATTCACACTGTGTTGCTACACTTTAACCTTCTTGTAAGAACTTGTTCTGTGAATTTTGCAAGCAAAAAGAAAAGGGTTCTGTATTGTACCTACAACTGTTCATTGGAAAAAGCTCAAGAAACAGCAACTTCTGAGTCCTTTTCTGTTCAGTCTTGGAGCTGTTTGGGAGGGAGGGGAGGTGCAGGGAGGAGGGGGAGGGAGGTGGAGTAAGGTTGGAGTCCTGCATAAGGGGAACCACTGGCAAAGGAGCCGTTTCATACTCTGCTCCTCTGAGCTGTCTATGCCTCTCTCTGTTTGCATTCGCTGGGAGTCAGCATGCACCTGTGTGTTTCAGCACTCACTGGTTTCTCTCATTCTCTAAACTGGTTGTTTATCAATGCTGTCATGTTAGCAGCTCGTGCAGCAATCAGCAGCAGAGAAGCAGAACTGGATCTGGTAGACTCAAAGCAACAAAACTCAGAGCAAAGGAATTGTGTTTGGGGAGTTTCTGCCTCCATCTTGAGACGAAAGAAATGTGAGGAACAAACTTGCCTAGCTGGAATGAAGGACTGACAACAAGCAGACTTGTGTGGAAAAGGGTAAGTTACTCACAAACAGCTGAAGTTACTCTTAAGTGTTTGTTTGGTTTCAACCTGGATCAATATAAAAGTTTTTACCTTCTACAACTGTTGTAATACCCCTCAGTAAACTGTATAATACTCACGTAGTTTTTCTTTAGATGAGCTGTTATTGATCTCTGTGTATGTGTGTATGTGTGTGCAAACGCGTGTGTGGGGGCGTGTGTTGCATTTGTTGAATTTTATGATGTGTTGGCTGATCTGTGGTTCATCTTTGGATTAGACTCAGCTGCTCTGGTTCTCTCAGGGTATGTCTTGTTTTCTCTTGTTCATTTGTTCAGACATCTCACAAGTCCAGAAATAAACACAGGCACACACTTCCACACACAGGAAGCAACAGGACAGTGTGATGTCTTCACTCCAGAGCAGACGGGATTTACTCCTGCCGGTTCAAATAACAGCAGTCTGCTTGTAAACCAATAATCTGTAGTACCCTTACTCGAATTATAATAACATTATAACAACATTGTGGACGAGTTTGCTTTGTAAAGACTGACACTTGGTATTTGTAACAAAAAGTCATTCAATGTATTATTGAGTTCTGTGAAATCGTTGCTATATGCCAATTTTCATTGTGGTCAGAGCTGCTGTTCTCATGCAAAATTCTAATATATGTAAGCATGAACAGGAGCCCATGAGACATACTTGCATGCATTGTGACTGATGAATGCAATTGAGATGTATGGTTAATAGCTAGCCTGCTAACTGCTAAAGTAGTTGTAGCTGCTTGTTTAATGGCAGCAATGTTAAACATTGTTGGCAGTTTAAGTGGATGTTGACAGACGAAGGCAGAATTGATCACTTGCGTTGATGAACAAAGAAGGTGGCTCTAATTAAAGGTTAAATGAGCATCATGGATTTTATGCGAGAACACCAACACTGGCAGCCGCATGATTCAGCCACAATTCAATGAGCAGCCATGTCAAAAAGAGTAGCAACACATTGTCTTTCCCTAGACTTTACAGTTCACATTCTCCGTCTTGCCTCAAAAAACAAGTTTTTTTCCTGTGATTAACACAAGTCAGAAATTAACATGAGTAACGTTCACCACATGATCAGAACCAAGTCCGCTACACTATCATAAATATTGACACAGAGCCGAAACCCACGGCAATAGAACAAAACCCAGATTTATTTGAAAATTATTTGGACCCAACATGGGTCTCGATTACTAGGAACCAAGTGGCCTGTGAAGACTTCTACTCTATATTGCAACAGGATGGCATTAAAAATGTCCTTTAACTTAGCAAAAGTAACCTTTAGAGGTTGAAATAAAAAGGCTACGATTGATAAACAACCTTAAAGCTTCAATAATCCATTTTTAGCCACTAGTGGACAGAAGAACCCAAAACAAGCTGACACAGACACAACCCTGATATATTATTCATCTTAAATGGGGAACGTATTAGCAAACAGTTGCCTATTTACACATCTAGCAGACACAGAGCAACATTAACATTCATTTGGAGTCAGGTGTCTTGCCAAGTATAACTTCAGTATTCATTCTTTTTTAGCCATGTTGTTGTCAACACAAACTTCTGAGAAAAATATCTGGGTCTTCAGCTAAGAAGATGTTTGATTTAATGCACAAGGCAATCACTAACTTTTTCTGTCTGCTGTTGGGTGCTGAATACACTGATCAGAATGATTAAAGTTAAACTGTAGCACAACTAATTGTGTATATTCTGTATATAACTAATTAACTAACTTTTGCCCTCAATTGTTAGCTTTGTTGCCATAGTGGCTTTGTGATGAACAACCCATGTTGTGATATCTGGTATATACAGATGGATGTCAGTTTCTGGTATACTTTCTTTGCAGTTCATAGATACATTACTATATATACAAAACATTCGTACACTTTAGAAATACAGAGCTTGCTGTTAGGTGCTACAAAGAGCCATTATATTTTACATCATGTATCAGTACCTAAAAGTAGCTGCTTAAAAGTTTATTTTTCAGAAAAAATTGTATTATCATAATGATAAGTGAATCTTAGTTGCAATCCTTAGCTTCATATTAGTTTAATAAAGCAAATTCCCACAAGCTTAGGTACACTCAGAATGGCTGTTCATCAACTCTAGTTAGTATCTGTTGTGAGCTAGGCAGTTCTCAGGCAAATCTACATGCTGTCCAAGGATATCCTGCAGGGAAACAGACCAAAATTGCTCTCCTGTTTTTTCACAGGTCTCTCCAATGATTACTGCTCTTGGAATACCGACCAACGTCATTATAGCACCATGTTTAGTGATCTTGCTCGCAGTGCTGTGGGCTACAAACTTAGGAAAGTTAAATGTGAGGGGCAGGCACAGCAGAAGACAAGACACAGACATATAGGATGATGGAGTTACTTTAGAGTATGTTTTAAAACGTACATTTATTTTAAACAAACAGAAATGGAGGTACTGTATAGGAGTAGTAGCAAAAATTATTTACAAATAAGTGGTGGGGGTTGTTGGGAAGAGAAAGGCATGTTTCAGGCTCTGCATGCTTCACATTCTTAGCTGCTGACCTCTATGGAAAATAACAACAGCCGGGCTTGAATGTCACACTGCCGTGGCCAGTGGCTGACGCTGACTTGTTACTGGTACCAAACTTCTGTTCTTTTCTGTAATCTGTTAGAAGAGATATTGCACATTGTTGACGGAAACAAACAAAGATAGGCCCAGGATAAAGGATGTAGAGATTTAATTTTAAAGTTAACATTATTTTTTCCACATTACTTAGCTTTAGCCTTCAAGGCTAGAGGTTTTACGGATACTTGTGTCTCATGTATTTTAATAGTGTGGGCTATTATATTAGTAGGATCAAAATTATTCAGGGGAGACAGAAATATATCTTAGAGAATGAAGAAGGTATTCATTACAGAAATATTTCTATATGTTTGATTGTGATGTGTCATCAGTATAGGGTGGATCCTTGCAGTCAGGAAATCAGGCCAAATTTATTTTGCTTGGAAAATTTAAGGAGTGAGGTCACGCTTACAGGCCAAAGTTAAGTTTAGGCAGCGGGTGAAAAGATGTGACAGAAAAACGATTTCGCTGCAGTAACTGGCATGAGGCTTAGGATTCAAAAGACAATATCATAACAGTGATCACACCATTTCACTCAACAGTTTAGAGTAATCCCTAAACAAACCAAAGGCCAAAGCATTAGTGGCAGTGAAAACTTCTGTTTGGCAGATTGCATATAAAAAAGTCTCTTAATTAAAATAACCCTGTTCTTTTTTGACAGAATGTTTTTGCTTCTATGCCACTGTCATGATAAGGCTTGTTCAGCCCAAATAGTAGCATCAGATTTTGGAAATACGTGTCCTCTCATATGTATTTTAATATTGGCTGGATGTTTGTACACATTTATGCAAAGAACTACAGATATTTGAAAGATAATGTTTCTTGTTGTGCACATTTAAGCTTAAATCAATAATTATGTCAGTTCATATTTGCAGTCTAAATGAGAGGATTCAGTCTAATTGTATCCAAATTGTGCAGCTCTGCCATTAAACCAACATAATTTAAAACTTTATTAACTGATAATTATGTTATTATGATCTCATAGTAGTATATGCAGTCATTACCAACAAATAAGATTAGACAAGCTGACTGCACGCTACAAGCCTTGTGTGGCGGTATAAGTTTATGAAAATCTTAGAATTATCTTAGATTTATCCACCCATTTTATATACTTGAGCTGTGAATTGTTTGGATGTAAAACATTTAATTAAAAAAAAAGCTCCCAAGATTTATCATCACATGGATTAGATACTGCTAAAATCTCTTCAGACCTTTATAGCTTTAATTTGATGTAATGTGGAGACTCATTAACACATCAGAGACACATTTGTGCGGATTGCTTGTTCATATGTGATGTGATTTTGAGACCTGACACCCCAAGTACAGTTGTCGGGCAGCCTTGTGATATGTGTTACATTTTTCAGGATTAGTGGGTATCTGTGCATACATTGCTCTTGTGTACACGTGAATCTGTGGTTCCATATTGGTTACATGAGGAAAGAATCAGTATAGTACTTTATGGAGCTGTATCCTTGTGTCAAGACAGTGGGTAGAGATGACTTGTCTGAAACTGCTTTTTAGGTAGGATTGTCCCTCGTAAAAGAAACATCTCTAATAAACTAACTCCTGGTGTGCCTGCCAGACCACACGCTTGCTGTCGGCTGCTTCCCTTTTTCTCTCCTCACTCTCTGCCCTTTTGACCCCTTCTCATCTCTTCTCTCTCTCTCTCTCTCTGTCTGTCCCCTTATCTTTTGCTTTTTTCTTCCTTTTCTCTTTTCCTATTAGGCCTCTCTCTGCCTTCTGTCAACAACTTGCCTCCTTTTACTGTAGACTGTGTGACTCTCTTCCTTTTGTCTGATTTCAGCATGTGGTTATTGTTAACTGGTGAGTTTTTATTATAATGGAGGGCAGTGATCAATCTAAATCTTAGCTGAATCCTTAAACTTTAGCAAAATCCAATCTAATAATTTGAAACGTTGAATGAGTAATACAGTACTACATCCTTGTAGTAATGTTTCTAATAATGCATTTAATATATTAAAGTTTATTCACTCAAAATAGTGGCAAATAGATGCAGCAATAGATGAAGTGGCTTTTGCACTAGAAGCCTGTTGTTTTTTGACTTCCTACTCCTGCCCATCTGGCAGGAGTAGGAAGTCAAAATGAAGTCTGAATGGAAAACCAATTGGAGTCTCCAATTGTGTAGCAAAGTTGAAAATTCCCCACCACAAACATATTGAAATGATAAAAAAGAGAAATTACAGTTTAAGTGTAATGAGATCAGATTTAATTTCAGCTCTCTAGAATGACCTTTGGTCTCCACCTCTGCCCTGCTTCAGAGAATCCTACTGCCTTTTTCTGTTTTCAGTACACTTGTATTCACGCCATAAAAGCCTATACAGAGTGGGGATAAATTATATTTCTGACATTAATTTTTCAAGAAATTTCTTGTGAGGTCCACATGTGGATCACAAGAAAAACTGACACACTGTGATGTTGTACTGAGCTCAGCTGCTTTTCCTAGAATGCAAACAAAACAACTTCTCAGAAAAATATACCAACTCATGATGTTTCATAAAGCAGACATAAATTGCCTTGACAAATATGCCTATTGACGGGTTGTTACTTTTTTATGGGGAAGATGGCTGTGCTCACTGTACTTGAGGAGTGCTTCCATACCAGCCAGATCTCTTTCTGCTTTGTAGGGCCTCACCGTGTTAGTCCCAGTAACCTGGTGGTTGCTTCTAAGAAATCTGGCTATTGACCAGAGAACAGGACCAAAATAAACAACATACTATGAGGGGATTAAGAGTGTTGGAGAGCTAAAATTACAGCCCTCAGAACATATCCAGATGTTGCCTTCCTGATCCTCCTCAGGTAACACACATGACAGAGCTGTAGTGTGCAGGGGAGCGAAGAGTGGCGAGAGTAGCTCACATACAGCACCCCTCTGGGTGAGCCTCTTAAAAATTTTTTGCCGTCCTGGACTCCAGCTGGTATGATCAACCTGCTAGAAAGGCAGAAGGTCTCAGTATGGAGCCGGCCCTGTGTCTGCAGCGGATCCCATACTGAGCCAGTGAGAAAAACACAAGAGTATTGCTACTGTAAAGAAAGGTTATTAACTGTAACTTGAAAAAGAAAAAGAATGAAAAAAATTCAGGTGAAGCTGTGATTGATTTTTTTGTCTGTGTGCTTTCTTACAAAGCTAAGAAGGAGTAGTGAGGTTTTAACCATTGCTTAAGATTGTTGTGTGCTGTGTAGTGGTATGTGGACCCAAATGCAGAATACCAGGAGGCGGTATGAGGATGAGGTAGCTGGATGACTACAGTGTATATTGGGTGAAGTAGTATGCAGGCAGGTACAGGCAGACAGACTGGCAGGCAGACAGTCAACAAACAGGCAATAGGCAGATAGGCAGACACAGGTCCAAGTAATAGGGAATGGGTTACCGGCTGGCAGAGGTGGAAACAGGGAAGTAAGTCCAATGAGGCTAACCAGTCCAATAGGGAGCACCAAACGGCGACACACACACAAGACAGGAACAACACTCAAGGTAGGAGCAACACCAAACAGGAATCACAATGATCCAACATGGAACAAAGAAAGAGACCTGGACTAAATATCCTACGGGAGGTGAGACAACGAGACACAGGTGCAAACAATCAAGGAAGGGCCAACAATCAAAACTGGAGGGAAAGCAAACAAAGACAGGAAGTAAAATCACAAGACACAAGGGAAGAAGAATACTACAAAATAAAACAGGAAATGAAAAACCCTGAAACTATAACAAAGATCAGATGCTTATACATGAATCTGAAGCACTCAAGGGCCAAGTGGTAGACCTCGGGTGGACGGCCCGGGGTCTGGACAGGTGCGGAGCTGAAGACCTCGGGCGGACAACCCAGGGGCTGGACAGGTGCGGAGCTGAGCTCATGACTTCTGCATTGAAGATCAAATCCATCCGGAGGCCTGGTGAAATGCCAGTGGCACAGGCGGAAGGTCACAGGATCCGGCGGCGAAGACGGAGAGTCACTGGAGGTCAGCGGTGAAGACTGAGAGTCCCTGGGGACCGGCCAAAGGCGGAGACCTTCTGGAGGCCGGTGGCGAAGGCGGAACCCCTCTGGAGGCCGGAGGACCAGATCAGGGCCTGGCAACAGGACAGCAGGACAGGAAGCCAGCAATGGAGAGACTGGTAGAGGAGCTGGCAGAACCAGCGATGTCCGGGAACCTGGAGCCTGCCACTCTGGCAGAGAAGGAGGGTACCGCTGCTGCTGCAACCCAGCAGAGAATTCAGTGCTGTGTAGTGGTATGTGAACCCAAATGAAGTCCAACCGGGGCAGGAGGCGGCTGCGGTTCAGCGGCAACCAGAGATGGCTGCTGCTGCGATCCAACCGAGAAAGGAGGCGGCTGCGATCCAACGGCGACGAGGGATTGGTGCTGCTGTGATCCAACCGAGGCAGGAGGCGGCTGCGAGGCAGGAGGCGGCTGCGATCCAGCGGCGACGAGGGATTGGTGCTGCTGCGATCCAGCGGCGACGAGGGATTGGTGCTGCTGCGATCCAGCCGGGAAAGGAGGCAACTGCGATCCAGCCGTGATGAGGGATTGGTGCTGCTGCAATCCAGCCGGGAACGGAGGCAGTTGCGATCCAGCGGCGGCAAGGGATTGGTGCTGCTGCGATCCAGCCGGGAAAGGAGGCAACTGCGATACAGCAAGGGGTTGGTGCCAGGTAACCAAGCCTGACTGACAAAGGGCTAGCAGGCAGGGAGTCTGGCTGGAAAACCGGCTGAGGAGTAACAGGCAGGGTTGCAGGCTGGGGTGTCTGGGTATGAAGGTAGTCCGTGAGTCAAACAGGGATGGCCTCCCTCAGCCCAGGCAATGTCGAAAGTCTTGTTTCTACCCGACATCTGATTGCCTCTCTGTGGGACTCGTCGCGTATTTCCCCCCATATCTCCTTTAGGCACATCAGATCACGGACCACCTGGTCCACTTCCTCAGAAAGCTTTGCTGGGTCCATGATTGGTCGGATCATGTTGTGTGCTGTGTAATGGTATGTGGACCCAAATGCAGAATACCAGGAAGCGGTATGAGGATGAGGTAGCTGGATGACTATAGTGTTTATTGGGTGAAGTGGTAGGCAGACAGTCAACAAACAGGCAATAGGCAGATAGGCAGACACAGGTCCAAGTAATAGGGAATGGGTTACCGGCTGGCAGAGGTGGAAACAGGGAAGTAAGTCCAATGAGGCTAACCAGTCCAATAGGGAGCAGGCAAAGTTCAAAATCCAAACTTCAGACATGGTCCAAGGGAGACAAAGAATCCAAAACAGACTCACGGCAAGAATGCCGGGGAACTGGGCACGGGAACCAGGTACAACCAAAAGTGCACCAAACCGCGACACACACAAGACAGGAACAACACCAGACAGGAACAACAGTCAAGACAGGAACAACACTCAAGACAGGAGCAACACCAGACAGGAATCACAATGATCCAACACTGAAGAAAGAAAGAGACCTGGATTAAATACCCTAGGGGAGGTGAGACAACGAGACACAGGTGCAAACAATCAAGGAAGGGCCAACAATCAAAACGGGAGAGAAAGCAAACAAAGACAGGAAGTAAAATCACAAGACACAAGGGAAGGAGAAAACTACAAAATAAAACAAGAAATGAAAAATCCTAAAACTATAACAAAGATCAGATGCTTATTAAATACATGAATCTGAAGTACATGAATCTGAAGCACTCTTGTAGAAACTAACAAAGTAACAAAGTTACTAAATCTCATGGGAATATGACAAAAAAGATTAATAATTAAACAATATCATAGAGTCTATAATATCACGTATGTGGCATAATTCAACTGAGTGCATGCATGTACATTTTTTATTCCATATAAAATGTCCAGTGTGCAACCAGACTGACGTGATATGTAAAATTTGCTAATCAAATATTGCATACATTTTTTGCTAGTATATAGTGCATATAGTAGATATAGATATAGAACAGATATATTGTAGAGTTAATCAGTGCATCAGTCTTCCTAGTACTGTAACAGGCAGTGGGACACAGAAAAGCACAACCAATCCACTTGTTTCGGGTTACATTATAGATGGATAATGTGAGGGTTTGGGTGTGGTGATCCTGGAGAGGGAGGTAGGATTTGTACAGTATGCAGTTTTAGAGAATGTGCTCCTTTAGTGGACTGACTCATGGCAAGAAAATCCCTTGGTTAGTAAAAAGGTTTGGCTAAGAAACATTTTCAGTGGTTTTGTATACATTCAAAACCCTGTCAGATGGCTCAAAGTTAGCAATTAAGAATGTAATTCTGCTTGAGGCTAGCGGTTCGAGGCTACATTAGCCGCTACTAGCATAACTCACCCGAAGCTCTGACCAAACTGGCAGTGGTCGAATTGCATTGTGGGTAATGTAGGCACCAGGTTTTGACAAGGGAGAAGAATGTGTGGAATATAAAAGACAATATATATCGATTTTGATCATTTTTTAAAATAAACTGACCATCATGAGTCCGACAATGTTATAGGAGTGCAATGCTAAATTGATGGAGTACTCTTTAAATGCTAGAGCACAGACTGCTCTTTTGACTATCGAATACCTAATTTCATAGCAGACATTTTGAATTGTCATTGTAGGAAAAGCACATGTACTACTAATAACACCCAGTAAGCCATGACAGTGTGACAGTGAGCCAGCAAAAACAATACCGAGACCCTGAAACTGAAGCAGCTAAATGGAATTCAGACATCATTCATTTTGTTATTTACACCTGTGTTTTTTCCTGTTGTAGCAAACAACTGCCTTCTTACATATCCTGCAAGAAACACAGCAACATGGGCATCTTATTTGAGTCCTTTTTCTTGCGAGTGGTTGAAGGCAGTTCCAAGATTCACTGGCATTTTAGCTTTGCGCTTAGTTTTGTTTTTCTGCCCTCTCCTAGGAAAAATAGTCTCTTCAGCTTGCTAGATGTTGAACTCTTAACCAGCTTTGTGTCTATTTTGGATTTTCTGTAATTTCAGGCTGGGAAGGCTAGATGGGAGTTGCTGCTGGTTTGGGGGTTAGCAAATGCAAAATAATGACCATAGAGCTTCAGATTGGGCTCTTTATTGACAGTGGGATCCGTAGGACTTGCGGCTTTGTCATATTACAGGGAGTCGTTTAATTCTGTGTTTCTGTGAAAAAGCTTTTTGTGGGTTTAAAACAAATAGGCTACAATATTTTAAAATATCCTTTAACCCAGATTTAATTTTTATATGCCATCTAGTGTAGAAATATATGTTTCAGATTGTTTGTGATGATGTTATATTCTGTTTGTGTATACTGTATTGTAGCCCTACCAATACTGGATTTTTGAGGCAGATATCCATATCGAAATTTACCAAGATATGTACTGAACAGGACATTTTGCAGTTGGAAAATAAACTTGTCAGTCCACTCTGGTGCACAAACTATGCAATAAAACATATCTTTGGCATTTCTATTACCTAATTTCTTGTTACCTGTTGGCTGACATACACACTGATACAATATATCTGTAATAAGCTATTATCAGCCAATATACTGGCCCAACCAATTTATTGGTCTAGCTCTACACTGGAACTCGTGTGGCTGCATGATAATGTACAATATGGAAATAGTTATGTCAGTGCATGAAGGATGACCATATGTGAGTGCAGAAAGCAAACACTGGGTTCTGGGTAACCCTGCATTTCCTCTTGCTTTCCATCATCCCCTGAGGATGGCTGCATTCAATTATCCCTTCAGCCACAACAATCACTAATTTCTTCTTTGTGCTGTTCACTTGTAATTGTACTTGGTGGTAACACTAACTTCAACTGTTTTGGTAAGTGTGAAACATAGTTAAGGTAATAAAGGTAAAAATAAACATGGCAGAATATATATTATTTAAATGACGGAGAATCAGACATTTGCATGTAAAGTAATTGAGTATGGTTACAGTTAAAGAGTATGGTCTAGACCTGCTCTATAGGAAAAGTGCAATGAGATAACTTCTGTTATGAATTGGCACTATATAAATAAAATTGAATTGAATTAAACTGAGAAACAAAGGAAGGTCAGAGCAAGGCCCACTAAACTATAAGGTTTGCCTGCCTAGATCGACAGATGTTTACATGTGTGCACATGAAGAAAGAAATGACATCTTTGAATGTGGTGGGGCCAAACCAAATATTGATAGTTGCTCTAATGTGCAAATGGTGGCATGTGTGTCTGTCTCAAGAGAATGAGATACAGCATCTTTGTGAAAGCAGATTTTTATACATATTTTGGATTTGTTTGTTTTTTAATTTGTTGAATAGGATTGTTAGTAAAATAAATGGTTTACATAATTCCATTTGAACATTTGGGAAACTAAGTGCAGGATTTAGTTTAATCATAAAACCCTTTTTCTCACGAAAACCCCACGCAGAGAATAATGAGTGTCATCACAACTTTATAAAAAAGTTGCAGAACGAACATCTTTAACCAAAACATTGCCGTAGAGATGGACATTCCTCTTACAGAGTGCCTTAAAATTCTGCAAGATAGCCCAGTCCTTTGTGCAGATACATAGTACCAGTACAATGGGACAATCATTGTTGTCAAAAACCATGGCCTCATCATTGTGGGACCGGCTAATTTATCATGGATTAAAGTAACTATCAATCACCTGGAGCAAGTTAAAAATCTGTATAATCCCTGTAAAGCATTACTGTCCTTAGGAGTTAAACTTTTTGCCATGAAATTCATATTTCAATGCTCTAGGTTATGAAATGCGATTTTTCCTCTTACTGCTAACAGTGCCCAACATCATCCTTTCTATCCTGCTATCATTCCTCATAATAAGCCACTGCATCGTGGGCTGAATCAGCACCATGAGTGGAAATACAGACCCTTGGGCCAGAGAGAAGGCATTATATCTGCTTCCAGTACGTGGGATATCCTTGCTGAGTGTGCGTTTTCGTTGGAGGCAAAAAGGCAGAAGTGTACATTTCCAAAGTTTCTTCTAATCTTGGAGAGCACCCATGGTAAATTCTAGGGCTGCCGGGCAATAATGTTTGAAATCAGTATAATGATATTAATAGCTACTGTATATTTCCAGTATCAGTATGTACAGTATCACAATATGGCACATGTACAGAGAATCAAATGTAAAATAATATAATTGATGTTCAATGCAAAGAACTGTGCTCCATGATTGTGCATTACATCAGACAAAACTCTTCACAAGTCTAAAGAGACTCATTTTGTGAGTTTGTAATTACAAATTGCACATTCATTCAGACAACTGAATTTTGTAAAACTATGACACAATGTGATCGTATCATCATGAATTATCATCCAGCCCTTGTAAATACCCAGTTGTGCCTGTGTGCACATGGACCGAGCAAAGCTAGCCTTAGCCAGGATAACTAAAACATGCAGTATTTGTTTTTGTTTTTTTGGCCATTTTTGACTTTATTGGACAGGTGATGGTTTAGGGACAGACAGAATACGTGGGTGAGAGAGGGGTATGACACGCAACAAAGATCTCCTGCTGGAATTCAAATTGGGGACGTCGCAGTTATATGGTATGCAATTTATCCACTCTGCCATCAGGACGCCCCTAAGCCTGCAGGTATTATAATAACCCGTGTTCCCTCGTGCATACAAAAGCTGTGCAATGTCAGACCTGCATGAAACGCAGGTCGACTGCAGGGTCACAAGCTGAGGTTAGGTAAGCAGGTTAATTTGAATGAATGTGTTTATATCACCGGAGGGCTAGCAATGTGATGAGCACATTTTGCTTCATAGCCCAAAAGTGATTCAAATATAAATGAGTCATAATCATAGTACTTTTACAGTAAATGAAGATTACTTATAAGCTGAAATTGAAAACTAAAAAAACCTAATTGTGGGCAGTTCACATATTAGTTAGCATCATGCATTTTATTTACTAGAAAAAATTATTTGAGTGCTCTCAAGTAATTCAGGAGAAAATTATATAGGCCTACCTGGCTTACAACAAATAGCTCTTTGTCTTTATCCTCTCTGGATTTTTACAAGGGTTGTTTTTCTCTCAGGGTTTCAGATACTGTGGATCCCCTAGTTTGCCATAAAATCATATTTTACTTGATCTGTTCAATGTGGATATTCCAAATAATGTTATTCAGAAAGTTGTAGCTTCAGTGTCTAACAACTAAAAGAAGCTACATTGAGTACCAGTTTTAAAAAGATGCAAACCAAAGTAAAATCCTGGAGAACTCTCAAATGCTTTCTACAGTTTCTGCCTCAGCGCAATGTTCCACACAAATCAAGTGAAAACTGCATACTGTATGTCCCATATCTTGCAGATTTTCACACAACTCTCTTCCACTTTGTCCTACTTTACCAGAACTCGTAATGCTGTAAACCACTAATTCAGTCTGCTTTAAGTGCTACTAAATAAAAAAAATTTCAATTGAAATCACATTTAGTCATTGCCTTTTGCTGTCAAATATCAGTGATTTTTGAATTTATTGTTAATAGATTTTTATTATTATTATCTCCACCGCTGGAGTGGTTTGTTGTTGTGTGTTTGATTAACAGCAGTTGGCATGCTGATCCCTGGCAGGGGCATGGAGACAAAGTAAACAAACTTGTGCTGGGAACTGTAGCTAACAAGCCATTAGCAGTGGTATTGTTAGCAATTGTATCGAAGACCACACAGCATCAAGCTAACAGAAGAAACAATTGCAGGTGAGTTTTTAGTGACGCTGGCAGTGTTGCTCTTTGTCTGACGGTCCATTGATTTGGTCCAGACTTAACAATTATTGGATGGATCGGCATGACATTTTGTATTGACATTCGTGGTCCCCAGAGTATGAATGCTAATGATTTTGGTGATCCCCGGACTTTTTCTCTGGTTTTAGTGAAAGATCTCAACAAATATTGGATGGCTTGGTATAAAATGTGGTACATGGACATTTATGTCCCCCTCAGGATAAATTATATTAACTTTGGTGATCCCCCAACTTTTCATCTGGTGCCATCATCAGCTCAAAATGTCACTTTGTCCACTTTCTCCAGTTTTATGACCAAATACCTGCAAAACTAATGACATCAGCCTGGACTGTACTTTGTGTTTAGAGCTATTTAGCAAATGTTAGCATGCTAATACATTAAAGTAAGATGGTGAACATGGTAAACATTACACCTGCTAAACATTGCCATTGTGAGCATGTAATCATACTGACCCAAGCATTGGTCTTTCCTCTTCCATTTTACTTAAGCCCCTCATCTGTGTATAAATATTGCTGGCCATAAAGTTTAAGTGGCCTTACAATCGTCCTTGGAATAGTCCGCTGGATAACCAGCCATTGCACCTCATTTTCTTGAATTTCCTGAGAGTACAATAATTTAAACAAATCTTCTGTTGTTCATTATTACTTGTCTAGCATTCGTACTAAATCGACAGCGACCCACAGCCTCAGACATGGTTTGGTTAGTTTGGCAAGTGCACAGTTGATGTGTCCTATAGTCACAATGGCCACAGTTATGAGAATAAGATACAGGTTGAAAAATACCAGAATTTCCCTTTAACAGTGCCACATTGAGCCTGATCATTTACGTCGCACTATTTGCATTTAATTGGCTGCAGCTGTTTCACTCTCCACAGAAGAAAGGTGCCCCTCGTTTTCTGAATTTGTGTACACTTTCAATGTGTGCTGTTTACATTGTACTGGATGAAAAATCTCAGCTTGTGTTTCTCTGTACATCTTAAAGATATGTAATTGTCTGTCTATCTGCATTCTGCTTTTTCCCAAACACTCAAGCACACACTTTTGCTCATGCACACTGTACCTAACTAGCAGTAAATGGAAGAGAAAAGGGCCACCTGGTTCCTGTGTGTTTCAGAGAGCTTTACTTTTAGGGCAAGCTATGCTACTTAGTTAAACAAAAGGACCTCCCTGTTGGTCCTCTAGATAAACACACTTTCCTGAAAAAACACGGACACGGTTACACTTTAACCTGCCCAGGGAGGCCACAGCTACATCCTCCCGGACAGTTTAGGTCAGACTGGGCTATAGTTCAGACCCGCAGCGAGAATCATGCGCTGCACGTGAAACCATGCTGGCCTGTCAAACAATAGAGCCTTTGACAGCCATACCCCCCTCCATAGACCGCAGTACAGTCAGAGCACTGTCTCTCTAGGGCTTGGGTGTCACTCCCCATCTCTGTTGTGCTCCCCTGGAGCTGAACAGCTGGCTTCTAGGCTCAGGGATGTGAGAGGAGAGCAGCACCACAGAGGAGCTACAGTCAAAGTTCAGCCCAGATTAGCCCAGCAGACAGGCCAGCAACAACTCAGCCCAGTCAAACCCAAGATATTCCTGCATAAATAACCTGATAAGCTTGACCACTTGAGTGGAGGTTGAACTGGTCCTTCTTAGTCTGACCCACCCCAGATAATCTCAGCTCTGGTCTGGCCCCTCAGTCCTGCTCAGGAATACTTTTGACTTTGACTTTGGCTGCTCTGTGGGAGCTGGAATTAGTGTGTTTTTACAGTACACAGTACAATATCAAATTCATATAGAGTCAATATAAGAGTGGAACATAATTTGTACATTTGTATTTTGTATATACTTGAGTATACCCAACAATATATTGTCATAGCAACTTTACAAAAGTATGTGAAATACCAGAATGGCTTTAAAATTAAAGTTACATTTGGGCTTATTGCATTATGAGTGTTGGTCCACATATTGACAAGGGTTCAGCTGAAAGGAGAGGCATACACAATCCCATGGCTCTGTGTGCACAACATGTATTGTCTGCTTTGTTTAGGTTGGACTGAGTTCATACAGTCATATCACATGTGTTTCCTCAGTATCTCTGTGCATGTAAAACACGAAGGTGAATGCCTATATTACTGAATAAACAAGGGGTTGGCTGGATATACATGGAGGCAAATATCTACTGTGAAGCCATTTTGACTGTTAGTGTTTATGTACAGTAAGAATGAAGGGGTTAAATGAAGTAAAATGCCTGAACAGTTTTCAAAATTTGAAACAATGAATAAAGGATTTTTATCTCCCTGGTAGATGATGAACATAAATACAAGCAATGAGTGTTATCTGATGGTGTACATGTGCAGAGCTGCCACCTCCCCCCAGCACAGCGGCAGTCGTATAAACAGACAGCGCGCTAGAGGAATGCTGGACTCTGTGACCTCCCGCCCCGAGTGCTGTTACAGTGCACTGAGTTCAGCTGAAACAGCCCGCCCCATGCTGTGCCTCCCCATAGCTCCGCCTCGCCCTACCCCAGCCTGAGGCCCCACAGGGTGGAAAAAAATACACCTCTTTCACCCAACACCACAGCCTCCTCACATACACATACATACAGACAGACAATTTCTCAAGTGCTTCCTTTCTTTACCACCGCAGCTGTCAAAGCAGCAAGTTCTTGTAGTTTAGACAGCTTCTTGCCATCGTCATTTGTAGATCTCTTGCAAGTCAATTTAATGTACTTAGATCTTCCTCATTCATCTCATCTTGTTGAGTAAAGAATTATGCAAATTGAAGTTATTGTAGTATTTTTCAGTGAAAACACAGTTTATCGTAATTAAACTCGTGTCAGGCACTAAGAAACCCCTTTACTCTTTACTCATTCTTTTCTCTAGTTAGCCAGTATTTAATATTTGCTAACCTCTTGATGTGCCGATGTACTGTGCTCGATTGTGGGTGAAAAATTAAAGCACATGACTTTTTAAATCAGTTTTTATCAAAAAGGGCAAAATAAGTGCATGTCATCTGAGAAATTAAGCTCTGTCACTGCTTAAAATCAGTGGATGTAGTTTGGGAGAAGCATAGTATAGTGTCAAGCAGACACTGCCCTCTGCTGGAGTGCAAACAGAGAAAGGGCAGGTTAATAGGGATGGATGCCCTAAGATGTGGTTTGTGAAGTCACACAGACTCACATTTTACAAGGTACTGAGAAACAGAGGCAAGGCAGAGATACCGAAATCTAAAATTGATAGAAATTCAATGTACTTCTCAAATAGTTGCATGCCAGCTGTAACCCCATTCACACCTCATGAATAAATCAAGTAAGTCATCAAGTGGCAGATTTAAAACATAGCACCTAGTTGAGTTGCAGCTGCTTACCTGTCATGGATTATGAATCTTAAGTGGATTTTATCACTGCAGTGAAGGCACAGTAAACCAAACACTGATGATTATCACTTTGCTGCACCTCATCACATTAAACACAAGGGGCCTTACACATGTGTGCATTGATCGTGCACACGATTAGACATGTGGATGCACACACGCACGTGCGCAGACACACATGCACACAAAATCCCAGTTAGCCGTTGTCTGAGGAAATGAGGAGCTGTCTGGTGCCATAGCAACCAATGCGGATATCCCACCCTTCGAGAGCAAGAGAGGGAAAAAAAAGAAGTGGCAATGACAGATTGACAAGACCCTAATGAGATCCTAGATACAGAGATGAACTGCATCTATCTATCTATCTATCTATCTATCTATCTATCTATCTATCTATCTATCTATCTATCTATCTATCTATCTGTCTGTCTGTCTGTCTGTCTGTCTGTCTGTCTGTCTGTCTGTTAGATTTATCTGTCTGTCTGGTTGTCTGGCAGTTTGTCACAGCGAGACTAAATGGGGAAGTGGAAGCATCAAAGTGTGGCAATGGCGACATCAGGGAATTTGAGAAAACTAAATGTATGAAACAGAATAGCAGAGCGTGGGTGAGAAAAGGGGAGAAGACAAACTGATGGGGTAGGAGAAATGAAATGAGGCAAGAAGAAAAAGACTTAGACTACTCTCTGGGGCATGTCTTATCTGTTATGAGCACAGAGCCACAGCCTGAAAACACAGACACTGCCGCAGTCTGCATCAGCCTGCCTTTCTCCACCGTGACTCCCGTTTGAACTGCAATCTCATATGTAATACTATTATTCTGGCCCATATACCAGGTTACATAACACTCCGAGCCAAATCCTGACCTCAATCTGCAAAACAGCCACTCTTGTGCTGATAAAAATGTTAGACTTCATATCAGCACTGACGTTTGTGGAGCAGCAGAACGACAAAAAGTCAGACATTACAGCATTGTTGTTAGGCAATATTTGATGATTTGGACAGCTACGTGCTGCTTATGTGATCTATTCATCCTTGTTCTTCTCTTCCTTAGGTGGCTGTATGAACTTCTGTAGTGGATGGAGAGCAAAAACCATGTTCTCACTGGTAAGATGAGTCTTTACTGAGCATCACTTTCTGGGCTGGCCTGCAGGTGGAAGTCACACCCACTGCTGTGTGCTCTACACACAGTAGAATATGAGCTCTCATTTCACCATTCCTATCTGCCACGTTTGGTATGATTTGACAAAGCGACAGATTGTTGATGGCCACTTCACCTTAGTATTACACTGTGTGAGTGAGAATCTATGTGTTTTTGTTTTGTCTGTGTGGTGTTGGTGCTATTTATGTCAATGGTGTATGGCAGAGGACCACATGAAGTGACTCACAGCACTGGCGTGACCTAATTTTTTTTTTTACCAAGTAAAGTCATTGTGAGGTCTATGTGCGATGCCAGCCAGCTTCACCAATGCTGTTGAGCTTGTCATTTAGTCTGTACAGCCAGAGAGCGTTGAATGAGACTTGACTTATCTGAAAAAAGTGGATTATGGGTTAAAATGAACATGTCTCACAGTTCACATAACAGTCTGTTATGGAGTGGTATGACCTCTAGTTGGTGATCATCAGAAGGCAAATAACGTATAATAATGTAAGCCCAAATAAACAGCTTTTATAGAAATCCTTTTTTCTTATAATACTTTGTCCTCATATGACCTTGTTTTACCATTTTGATGGTGCTTGCTGGGATGAATTTACATGATACATTTGAATTTATCACTCTGGGTAAATACAGCACTGCAAATACTGAGCACAGGTGCATTAACCCTCCACTGCATTACCCCTCTGTGAATGAAAATATATCAAGGGTAGTGAAGAGCATCCAGTTGTTCCACTATCCCAATTCTGGTGCTCTGTTACCTGGGGTGGCCCCGAGTGCCTCCTCCTCCTCTTTAGGAGTGCAGCACCACCTGATGCACACATCTGCTTGCCCACTCATCTACGCCATGGCTTTGTGGTGGGTGGTTTGCGGGGGTGGAGTGGGGTTGGAGCACCAGCCAATAACACTCCTTATCCTGACAGCATTGAAATGACTTGACACATGGATTCAACCAATCACAGAGCACTGCAGCAAAGAAAGCACCAGTAGTAAAAAAAAAAAAAAAAGTAAAAAGTAAATACAGTGAGAATTTATTCAAAGGAGGCATCTTTGCTGTGCTTGTACTTCTGCACATTTTGCAAGTCACAGTGTTCTGTATATGATCTAGATGACAAAATTACAATGTAATAACAAAACTCAAGTGAAACCATGTTATGCTGTTATTAATACACACATATTTCAATTATTATATGTGATACAGAATTATTCATGGTTAATATATCATATTTTGAATTTGGTACCTGCAGATGTTAAACAATGACAACAATGGCTAATGGTATGGCTGACACTGTTGCCTTGAAATTATATATTTTCTGTTCACTGTTGAGACAAAGGAAGACAAACCCGAGAGGGGATGCTTGGTCTCTGAATATCAGTCATTTTATCCCTCAGTCATTCACTAACTAATTTCCATCTCCTTTAAATTTCAACTTTGGATTGCCCCTAAACTCACCTCGATCTGAAACAGAATCATATGATTGTCAGGCATAATAAATATGGATGACAGCCATTCATTTATTCATACGAGGTTAATGTAACAGCAGTCAGTGCCTTTTATTGAGGAGAGGAAGAATAGAGCTTTGTCTGGGCATTGTGATATCTTCCTGCTATACAATGGAGCCATAAACCTCCATATATTAGGGACATATACTCATTGCCTTAAATATGTGGAGTGCCTCGTTGTTGCTGTACTGCACTCCAAACTCAGCCTCTGTCAATTCTTAAAAAATCAACCAGGGATGTGGCTTGTCATCTTCAGTGTCTGTCAACTCAGTCACAGCATAAAAAAAGCGTGTTACCTCGTCTGACACAGCGTGGCAGTACTGTCTTAACACATGCCAGACAGCAGTGGCCAGCCGGCAGAGGACCTCTCTATCAGTGTGCACTTCACTGTACATGTCACTGTTCCCTCTGCGCCGTTATTCCTGTGTGTAATGAGTGAATGAAGGGAGAATATTCCCTGTGAGCTTAGCTGGGTGGCAAGACTGAGAGCTACCTGAAGGGTAGAGAGTAATATGGAGGGCTACTTGTTTGATATAATCTTCCAGAATAATATAAATTTACTCTTTTTTTGATATTTCAAAAGAAAACATCTGATTGGTCTGTTTTTCTTTTTTGTGGGAAGCTTGGCATTGCATACTGTTCACAAATTCACTGTAATCAGGGGTATAACTTGACACTGCACCACTGAGTCTTCTAGATGTGCATGAGTAAGGCATGTTCTGTGTTTGTTCTTAATGAAGTTAATATCAGAAAAGGCGGATTCACACAGATAGGTTGAACCCAAAAGACAGGCAACTTTCATAGCTGCTGTGCAGGCACCAAAAGTTTGGTGAGCTCTGGTGGGGTTTGAGGTGAATGTCGCTTTGCAACTAGAGAATTTCCATCTCTACCTCACCAGCATCCAAGTTGAATGCTGCGGTTAGTTGCTCAGCAATGCATGTCATGTCCACTTGCATGAAAGGATTTGAAATGAATGACACATATGGCTCCAGCTTATCAAAGTCAAAGAACCTGCCTTCGAACTCTTGCCCAAGTCTATGCAGAAGCATTGTAATTCAGCACTGACTGGCTTGGCTTTAAATGCGTTTACAGCACTGATCATGTCAGAGACAGTCTTGCCTTTGCCTTGCAGTTCACCATACAAATGATTCAGTTTCCCAGTGATGTCCGTTAGAAAGGTCTAGTATCCACTCAGTGTGCTGAAGCAGTGAGGCATCTTCCCCTTTGGTTTCTATGAACTCTTTGATTTCACCCAAATGTGATTATTTTTTTTTAAATGCTGCAAAACTCATCCCCTGCTGAGCCATCGGATTTGAAAGAACCTTGAATTACCTGTGTTGTTTAGCTTTGGAGTGTATGCTGTTTATGATCTTCACGGCTGGAGTCATTACGTGATCAAAGCCCATCACTTTTGCACATATCGCCTCCTGATGAATGATGCAGTGGTAATGTAGAAATCTGGGGAAATCTGGGTCAACTTTGCATTGCATGACGAAGCCTGTGTGACAGCCGGTCATCGCGGGGGCACCGTCTGTTGTCACACCAGCTTTTCCAACGGTACCTTTTTCTCCATGAAATACAAGGGGTATACGTCGTAATATCAATATGTTGTTGTCGTTGTCAGGGGTAGTAGTGTCAGCAGTTCCTCTTTTGTGGAGAAATCATGGAACACCATTCGTACAAACACCATCAGCTGCGCGGTACTGCTGGTGTCCACTGACTCTTCGCACTGGATGCTAAACCACCTGCGTGTACTCAGATCTCGGTCCAGCTGCTCTGTCAAGTTCTCGGACATAGCTGACACTCCTGTGCCGATCGTTCTTGCCCCCAACCAATTGAACGTTGGAGAGAGCAGAGATGACTTCAGGCCCATTCTTCTCGTCTTTGAACAACGTGTTTGTGATCACCGTCATTGCTCCTTTCAGTAACGTTGCATCCCCATCCGAAAAAGGTTTCTTGTTCTTTGTCAAAAAATGTGCAACTCTAAACAAGGCTTCTGTTGCTGCTTGTTACTTTTTCACCAGCTTAGTGAAAAAGGTTTGCTGTTTGCCCAAAGCTGCCTTTAACTCACAGGCTTTTTCTACCTGTAATGAAGTAGCATTGAAAGTCTTGTGGCATGTACTCTTGAACTCTTCCTCCCACTGCTCATGAAAGTGGTATGCGTAAACTTTGCGCTGTTAATTGCCTAGTTAGCTCATCATCGTAGCTATGCTAGCTAACTGGCATAGAATGAGTGAGAGACAGGAGGGACGTGCAACGTAACGTCAAGCTAAACTTTGACCCTAGCACTGTTAATTGAAGAGTTGAATGACCTTTTCTTTCCTGAAGATTCTCTCTTCAGTTTGCCACTTGGATTACCGTTATGGTGAAATGTCGTCAACTTCTCCGTGGGTTGTTCTATGGTTTGCTTGAGATCCCTGTTAACCAATTTCTTTGAGGTAGGGTCCAATGGAAGTGCACGTAGAGGTTTTTACATTGCTGGGCTTGGTGTGTATTTGCAATATGAGAATATGCCTATTATTTTAGTAAAAACTAGGCTATACATGTGTAACAGCTTCATAATTGTTGTGTTTGTATCTTACAGTTAAAAAACATAGGGCGTTCTGAATGGTAGGACGTATAAGAATTTATAATGCTGTCTCTCTTCCATAATGTGTTAATATTTTGTGACGCACACTGTATGCATTAAAAAAAAAAAACATAATTCCATGCTTTTACAATACACTAATACATTCTGTCTGTTTTGCACATTAGTTGGTAAAGTTATAATAACCTTCATCCTTTAAAATGTGCATCATGATGCTGTACTTTCCGTCTGGGTTTGATTCAGTAATATTATGTTATTATTCAAGTGTTGTTCAAACCACCGCTGGGATGGCAGCCACATCACTGAGATTCTTACTGTTTTTTACTGGCCGTGACAAGAATGTCTCTGAAATCACCACCTCAACTCACGAGGACCTGAAAGAGACAAAGACAAAAACCAACCGCATATTTCCTCTCACCAAAATTTTACTGCGAGGTCACTGAAACATAGCCTAATAATCAGACTGAGCTGCCATTACATTTCACTTCACTTTAAATCACTGAAATGATTGGAGATGTGGGCAGCGATTCAGAGATCTGAATGCACTGTATTGATGCCTATAGAGCTGGGAGATCCATCAAATTGATGTCAGCATTAGGATATATTTAATTGATATTTATTATTCTGGGTTGAACTAAATTATGATGTAGTCTTTTTTCTAGTCTTAAAGGCTGCAATACAGTTCTGTGAATTTTCTGAATTAAAGACTTTTTTTTAGAGAATCATTTTATCACCTATCTTTGTTTCAAGTAGTTTATAAAACACCATATCAATATTGAAGTACTGATGAAAAATGCAGGTGATTCTTGATTTAAAAAAAAAATACTACTTACTCTGCGGCTGAGTTTGACCATTGACTGCGTCATTATGCGGGTCAGTTTTAGGAATGTGATTGTTAGATGCCACTTGTGTTGGAGTTGCATGGAGGAGAGACACTGCAGACCATAGTCTGCCCAATGCCTGTCTTTCCCTCCCTCCCAACCTCATGGCTATAGTTCATGACTCACAAGGTAATGTGTGTGTGTTTTCTGTGCGTGAATGTGTGTCTGTATGTACTGGAAAGACTGAGGGGCATACAGTACAGTGTAGACTTGGGTGGATCTGTGCCTCACACCCTGACCACTGCACAAGACTGACAAAGAGATATGTGCTTGATTGTTCTCGATTGTGCAGGTATGTGTGTGTGTGTGTGTGCGCGCGCGCGTGGGGTCGAGGATATGATTCAGGCTGAGTTTTGTTGGTGGAAATGTGGTTGAATGACCAGTTTGTTTCATGTGCTCAACACAAGTGAAAGTGCAACTGAGTCATCAGACAAACAGAGACACAATAGAACAGGAAACCACAGTGGTGTCTACACACCCTTGTGCCGTAAGCGTGCACACACACACACACACACACACACATGCATGAGTTACTTGATTGCTAAAATTGAGGATTTTTGCTTGCTCATAATGGCTTTTCACTGTTCTGAATCATGTCTCAAATGGTATTGGAAAGACACACCCAATTGTCTGATTTATTGCTTTTGAAACAAAAGCGGTTGTTCTATAGAGACAGTGTTGAGTCGTTCCTCTGAACTACTGACCTACAGTTGAAGAAGTGTACAGTGACACTAATTGTTTTCCTTTGGTAGTGTAACTAAGAATGAATACATGCATACAAAGGAAATTATTACAGTAGAAAAAGGTGAATTAGTAGTGTAAGTACATATTGTATGTGAAAACCCCTGATATAAAACAGGAGTCACATACTATAAGAGTTTATCAGTTTTTCTTTGTTTCTGTGTTTAATACACACTCGATAAAAATATTATTTGTTGTTAAAAACGTAAAGCTTTAATTAAACTTAAAACCACAATGGACGGACATTATTTCTATTTTCTTTAATAGATAAGGATTGTAACATTTTAACAGCCTTATAGTTAATTAATAAGGAACTATAATAAGGTTTTGTTCTAATTATTTAATAGGATTTTAACATTTATTTATATTTATTAATACTGTTTTTGTGGTTCTAATTATTATTTGTTTAACGTTTTGTTGTGGACTATGTGTCTAATCCTTATTGGGTAGTTGCTAAAAACACAGCCATTTTGTAGTCTATGTATAGACAGTGCTTTTACCCATTCTTTTTTGTAGTCAAAAACTTTCACAGGCTAACAGAAACAAAGTGCAGATTCTGCAGTGTGTGCCTAATTCTTGTGGAATATTAGAGTCTAGCAAACAGAATTGTCCCCTTAGCTTCATTAAACCAATTATAAATCTAATCACTGAATTACATTACAACTGATGTAAAACTCCATACTTTCCCCACACATCAAATAAAACTGCCAACCAGAGGGGAAAAACAACGACTTACCAAATTTAACATGAATGACAATGAAAAAAGACAAAGGAGACCCCAGCTCATGTTATGCCTTGTCTAGAGGTGGCCGAGCAGCAATATGAAATAGACCGATCTTCCCCAAGTCCCAAACAGCCACAGGGACAGAATATAAGGACTTTGGTGTTTATTTATATTGTGATAAAAAAGATGGAGCTAGGATTGGCTTCAGGGTGTGCTTCTGCTTCTCCCCTTCTTTCCAGGGTGTGACACCTGTCACACGTCGTGCCTATTCATCAACACTGATGAACGAAACAGATCTTATATGGAACATACAACAAAATGTGACCACTGCCGCTACAATGTAAAATACTCTTAATGTACAAAATGTAAGGGAGATGCAGCCCTTTTTGCCCCGTCTAAATTACGTCAAAGCTTGATAATCCTCTTCTCATCTGCTTCAATTACTACATCTCCTCAGTGATGGGTGTCGATTCAGAGGATAATGGCCTTTACTGCATCTCATCAAGAACCAGAAGCTCAGACATACTGTATATACACTTTTAGAATTAAAAAGAAACAAGCAAATGGCATAAATCATTAAATGAAGAATGCCAGTAAGGGATGACTTAGAATCTGCTACTGATACTTTATCATGATGCAGGTAGCTCAAGTCACATCCTTGCTTGAGTTTAGCTTATTGCCTGAGAAAGGCTAGTTGCAAAATTGAATTGCCACTTGTTTGTTGTACTAGACTGACTCAGACTCTCGTTCTTTCTCTCCATCTCATAGATCCAGATCACTGCCTGTCCTATTCCTCCTCTACAGCAGACATGTGTAACAGTCTGGCAATGTCTGTGTAATGTTTGGCATTTTCCAAACCACTCGTTGTTTATTAAAATGACTCAGTGACACAGCTTCCAGAGAGTGATGTCCAAAATGAAAAAGAGTAACTTGTTAGAGGTGAAAGACATGACCGCAGACTGCAGACGCTGCAAGGATGCAGTGTCTGTGACATCACCCACAGGTTTGTGAAGGGAGGTTTTCAAGCTTGGATGTGGGTTCGCCAATCCAAATTTGGGCAAAGGGGAGGCAGCCTGCTGTGACAAGCAAGAGTAAGCTACCGCGACTGACTGTGAGAGGCTAAGAGGTCTGTCAGTCAAGACTCTTTAAAACTAGGGATGCCCTGGTCAGGATTTTTTGCCTCTGATCTTGAGCTTCTGACATTTTTAATATTGAGTATCTGCTGAAATCAAGTCCAGTTCAGTTTTTAATTACATAGATAGCAGTATCTATGTATTTTAGCCTCCAGTAACCTTCATTAAAATGAGTAAAGCATTTTATGTGTGACAGCTCAACAGATCTGCATTGAGAAAATAAAACCTGCATCACACCTTTCCTTGGATTGTTTTCTATAATATATTGGATAGTGTCTAATATAAATAATAATCTTAATATAAAACCACAATGGACAGACATTATTTCTATTTTCTTTAATGGATGAGGATTGTTACATTTTAACAGCCGTATAGTTAATTAATAAGGAACTATAATAAGGTTTTGTTATAATTATTTAATAGAATTTTAACATTTCTTTATCTTTCTTAATACTGTTTTTGTGGTTCTAATTATTATTTGTTTGTTGTGGACTATGTGTCTAATCCTCATTGGGTAGTTGCTAAAAACACAGCCATTTTGTAGTCTATGTATAGACAGTGCTTTTACCCATTCTTTTTTGTAGTCAAAAACTTTCACAGGCTAACAGAAACAAAGTGCAGACTCTGCATTGTATGTGTGACAGCTCAACAGATAGTAGAAAATATAACCTGCATCACACCTTTCCTTGGATTGTTTCCTATAATATATTGGATAGTGTATTTTGCTATATAATATTTGTGGTTTATAAAGCTGAAGCCAACAAACAAACCATGATACAAACATGGTTTCTTTAAGTCTCATTGTCTTTTTAATATTTATGTAAAATGTTCTTGACTTTAATTATGTTCTCTGTATTTCCAAAGAAAGTCTTGAGTTTTCACTGGTTTCACCACTCAGCAGAGTTGGTTGCTGCTTGGACTTTTAACCTGTAACCATGATTTTGTGTCTCCTGTGATAATTTGATCATTTTCACTTTTCCATTTTGAATTGATGTAATCCTGGGTTATAACACCCTAATATGATCTACAATAGATAATTATGGTGTTGAATGTAGTTTTGTTTGTGCAAATCAAGATGTGGCACAAATATGCCCCCCAAAATCGTACTTGAACAGACCAATCCAAATTCAATCACAGTTGAAGCACAGTTTGCACACAGATGGAAGGGCCTCTCCCTCACATGCTTGGCTTGTTGGCTGTATTGCCTGCTGAGGTCCTGGAGCAATAATCACAGCCAAATAGAGCAAACGGTGCAGTCTTTTAAATGACCTGCACCTTCACAGAAAAGTCTTTCTTGTTCTTCAGTAACTGACAGAGCTTACAGATTATTGTGGAATTGAATATGTTGCGTCTTACCTGCACAGCCCCTCTCTCAATATCATTATTAGATACAGGTGCAGACGCAGTGTCACTATATGTATGTTGTGGTCAGTCCATACTCAAACTACATAACTGGGCTTAATCGATGGGAAATGCACATTTGTTAAATTGGGCAATGAGAACAAAATCAGATTTTATTAATTTTGTATGTTTTTTTCAGGATAATATTTGATCGTTCTGCGCAGTAATATTGTTCATTTAAAAACAAATAAACAAACAGATCAAATAACTTAAACATGCAACGTGAGATGCATTTGTAGACTATCCCTTGTCAGTGAAGTATATATTAGGCCAACCTCTCTGTAAAGCTGGCATGAGTCTTGCGGCCAAGCACACCATTAACTGGGGAATTAGAAACCCTGAGAAGTTGTTAATCACCACAGTCATTCACATTCCACATAGACTCTACTCTGCTCAGGACTTCTATGAGCTGGGGATGGGGCATGGTCTGGGGGAAGCTGGGCCAATGCTATTGGACCCAATAGTCTTTAATTAGAGGGAGAGCTTGGCAGGGACTGATGGAGGAGAAAGGCTCTCAGGATGTGAGTCCAGGGTGAGAGGGTTCACACACAAAACACTGGCTTTTCATCACCGCATGACTCACTCAGTTTGTGTGTAAAGTGTGGATATGCGCGTGTGTGTGTAAGGCAGAGAAAGTGAGAAAGTGTGTGTGTGTGTGTGTGTGTGTGTGTGTGCGCACATGACGGTGCATGCGTGTGTTTCTTACCTCACTGCTCAGGCATTCCAGTAGAGAAAGTGGTGTGAAGAGAAAGAGCGGCTCTCACAGTGTGGGTATTCATGGATCTGGCCCCTGTGGGCCGGTCCGGGCTCCAGTGTTCACAGACAAAGCCTCTCCAGCAGGACCCAGACACACTCACATAGAAAGGGGAGCAACAGAATGAGAGGAACACAGGAGAGGGGGAGACAAGGTAACAAGAGGAGAGAAAATGGAGAAGGGGCGGGGGCAATGGGAGAAGGTCTGTGTGGCAGCCCCTTATTCCCCCAAGAATGCAGGTGTGATGGGTTGTCATGTAAAACTGGACCAACCCAAACCTGCTGTGCTTTGAGTCAGAATCAGGTTTGCTCTGTTTTGATTGAAAAAAATGACACTTGTTTATTAAGTTATTCAGTGAGACCTTATCTTTCTGAACATTATGTCACAAACTCCAGACTTACGGGGTATAACAGAAATCCTTTACAGTGCCTCTCATCTGTTCTGTAACTTTCCTTTAAGAAACTGTCACATTTGAAGACACTTGCACACCCCAGACTCACCACCACCTTTATTCTTTTTTTCTCCTTGCTGCCGGTGGAGTCCATAAATCTATCCGACTCTCCTCCTGGGGAACGGGCTCCTCCCTGTCTTTTTACATCAGCCAATCCCGTTGCCCTCTTCCAGCGTTCTCTACTCCCTCTAGCATTAAGCCAGCAGCTTGAGCTTTTAGGATTCCATGAGCGTTTCTTCCACTTGGCCGTCCCATCACTGTTCCCCCTGCCTGGCCCCTTCCCTAGATCGGGTAGCCTGGTTCACTGTGTCCTTAAACAACCCGTGTGCATGTACAGGAAAGGGGCCCCAAAGTGGGGAGGCCCATCTCTAACCCTTAGTTTTTGGAGAGACAAACTCGCACTGGAAAATCTCTACACTGACTTTTCTTTATTGGTGTAATTAACACAGTCATCATCAACAATAATATTAGTGTCATCTATTAAATAATATAGACATACACAGTGCATGAACATAAAAAGAAATAGTAAGAAACTTAGGTTATTATTTGGGATATACTGACATGCAGGTTTGGTGATTTGGGCAATATTTATAATAATGTCTCATTTCAGTACATGCCTTAACACACTGGCATGGACCATCAGATATGCAGGTTATCAAATTCCTTGGTTTTTGAATAATGGCGCCAGCTCAATAAAGAGACAAGCTCCTGTGGATTTAGTACATCAAGCAGTCTTCATAGATATGCAGAGGCTTTTGATAATGTCATTCTTTGATACTGGAGGACTTTGCTGAATGCAATTTGTCAGGATATTTTCTTTCTATTTTGCACAGTTTAAGGGAATGTAGTGAAGTACAGAATTCTGAAATATTTGTCTAATTAAAAACCATTTGTGATGCTTAGTGATATGCTTCAGGTTGAGGATGATGAAAAATGATCCTTATAATTACTCTTGAAGAAGTCTTTTTGTATTCTTAAAAGGCCCCGGTGCTTCACTTGGTAAGTCGGTAGGTGCTTTAGTAGCTGGCTTTTGTACAAATGGTTGTATGAAAGCAAATTGTGTAACAATTAATAGAGGAAATGATTGATTATTTTTAATGTTCCATTTTAATGTTTTTGAGGCATGCATTAAGTAAATAGTAGCACTTTTAATTTAGATACATTTTTAAGCTATCTTAACTCATACTGAACTTGGGCCACCCGTCCCTCTCTCTGTAGGTACTGTGCTCCCAAACATGGGGCACCTGTCTGTTTTGAGATGGATGGATGGATGGATGGATGGGTGGATGGATGGGTGGATGGGTGGGTAGATGGATGGGTGGCACCTGCTAGGATGAAATTGATGGCCATGTCCTGAAAGTGCGGAGTCACAAGGCATGAGTGTGTAGCAGCCAAAAAATGGACAGCAGACAGATGATGTCCCTTACGAAGTTAAATGAATGATTTGGGTAGTGATGTCATCAGTTTTATGTTTAAAGGCCATGATTGGCACAGTTACCACAGATACAACTGACTTTATATACTCAAACATGCATTTGTTTTTTGATGGTTGCCTATAGTTTAGTCTCTAAATAAATTGTACGATTATTATTAATAATAGATTAGTATTCAATTTGTGACAGTTAGAAGTAAAAGGTACCATGTCATACAGTAGATTTCACATGGCTTTGGAATGGTCTGTGTAAATGCTTGTAGTAAGACCTGGTCTAAATAAGTGGAGGCACAAGCTTCATATTTTATTCTGAAATGCACAGTGCCCCCAATTTGTTAGAATTCCTCTCTAACAGAGTTCCTCCATCCATTTCCACACAAGTAATGTCTCTGTGAGCCATGAAATTAACTGAGGGGGTAGCAGTCAGAAAAAAATATTTTGCCTGTCTGATGGCTTTTTAGAATTCATTTTCTAAGATGAAGCAATGATGAATTTCATGGCTGCTTTGTAATTGTCACTCAATTGTCCCACATTAGTCCTGATAGATTGAATGGCGGTAAATGTTGCCAACATGCTCTTAATTTTGCTCTAGATATATGCAGTATCTGCTTAGTTCTCCTGCTGTAGGAAAACAGTTACAATCATTTCCCAAGGCTGAATCTCAAATTAAGTGTGTGAACCTACTAAAATGAAGAAAAGAGCAGCTTTTGATTGGGTTTGATTTGCAGATGTTTTGGGATGCACTCTAAGACTTGCCCTGATTAGATTTTGCCTGCTTTTTTGTTAGTTGTGCATGCATAAATTAAGCTGGATGTTGTCAGGATGGCAGCATAGCTATTTAAAAAGTTCCATATTCAGTAAAAATGTACATGTTATATTCTGTTCATAGTTGAATACAAATGCCATGAAATAGGTTAGCCTATTTAAATGATCTTCCCAGTATAGTTGAAGACTATACATGTTGTGGCTCTGTCTTCATTCTTAACATATCTCAGCCAGCCAACTCATATGAAATGGATTTAATATAATGATAGAATATAGAGTTTATTTAGGCGCTGACCTAGTCGTTAAACTAAGCATGAACTCTATGTTGAGCGGCTCCAGTAAGAGCAGCGGTGTTGAATGAGAAAAGGGTGTGTTGGATATGCGTACGTAGTGTAAGATATTGTCTGCTCACTCATCCATCATTGTTGGACGACTGTCAACTGCAGATGAACCACTGCAGGTCTTTAGAACAATGTCTTCACCATACAAAAGGTGTACCATGGTACACTTTTAACTGGAGCATGAATGAATGGTGGTTGAATATGGGCCTATTGAAGGCACAGTGGAAACACTGTCATATGGCTTTATGATACCTTTGACTCCTGATCCCCTCAAATCTCTGGTGACCTAGAGGCCACGACCCCGGCATCTGCCAGCAGTGGCAGAAGGAGAGGCAAGCTATGACTGTCTGAATCACACCTAGACAGATGCTCTGTAAGATGAAGTCTCAGCAGTGAACCCGCCCCTGCACTCACTGCCACTGCCTGAAAGTCTCACAGGGCGAGATGAGTCATTAGACATTGATCCTGACTTCTTTGGCTCAAAGCTACACTAAATTATTTGAAGCAAACACATTAGATATTAGGAACGCCCTATAAGGATTCTGTTTGGTCTAAAACTGCTATGAAATGTGTGTCTCAGTGTAAAATATGAAAATATGAGTCTAAAGCCAAACTTGTGAATTTTATAGTGTTTGTTCAATGTAGTCTAATAAGGGATTCCATTTCAAAGTCGGTAACAACAGTATGTGGCATTGTTGTGTGAGAACTTACACCAGCGTCAAAAGTCTGACACTGAGAGATACGTCAAGGGAACATGGTCACTTACTCTGTTTGGCCTATCAACACACACATTGTGCTTGTGATTCCAGATGAGATTTTGTGGAAGATTTTGTTGCTGATCGTGCCCCAACATTCAACTTTACTGAAAATTTACTGTAATTGATACTGCATGTGTCATAGATGTAAGTAGTAGGTCAGTGAAGCTGAGTTTGCATTAATCAAGAAACATGTTGGGAAAAAACCTTACAACCATGATCAGAAAATGCCAATAAATGTCCAATAACCATTGAAATCAAACAGCCATGGGTTACTGATTATCAGGAAATATTTAGGTAGTAATAATAATAATAATAATAATAATGATAATTCACTAGACACTTGAATAATGAAATGTCACAGTTATTGTTGCTTTTAAAATGTATCTGACTTTTTATTAAGCAAGTTTTAAAAAAGGTTCTTTTCTTTAATGTTTGCATATAATGTCAGTGGTGATGATGTTCACTTTTTTTGCAAAATAGTTTGGTTTCTACCTGCTCACAACTCGTCTCTTTATCCTTGAAAAGCACATTCATCATTCACATTCAGATTTGGATGATTTTGGTCTTTTAAGGAAAATTCTATTGATGATTCAATTATTCATCTTAATAGGATCCATATTTAATCTCCAGACACACGCCTTTGATAAATAGGTGACAATAAGAGTAGAAATGATTATTGTTGGAATGTTTTGCTTGGTTTTTTGTTAATCTTTAATACAATTCTGGTGTTGCAGCTATTGACTTGTATACTGTATGGGGGCTAGGGTTATAAGAGCATTTAAATACAGTGCACATTTTTACTCTTGAACAAAGCTTTCCATGTTCTATTTATGTGAGTGATTATTGGATTTATTTGTTTGTGATCTTAATGTGTTAAGCGGTGCATGAATGCGAGCTAAGTTTGATGTACGCAAGTGAAGCTGTTTGCCTCTTTCCTTCCTGTGTGTTCTGAAATCTCCTTTGCTGCAGACAGTCTGGGGTGCAGAGATGGAGGATGGTGTGGGGTGTGGGGGAGGTAGGCAGCGGACGTGGCGGCAGGCCAGAATCAATTGGCAGTGTAATGAGATGGCCTGGTGCCAGGTAACCATGGAGCTACCCTCTTTGCCTGTCTACCAGTGCAGAGTTCAAAATTAAACTGAATGAATGAGAGGGGGGGGGGGGGCAGGCGTGGAGGTTGATAGAAAGAAAGAAATGGCAGGAGAGGAGGGTGGCTGATGAGGCACTGTGGGCTATTTCTAAGCATTGCTGGAAACTTGAGCCCTTATTTCAGAGAAGGAAGATGGGGGGTGGGGGGGAGGGGTGTAAACCCACAATCCACCCAGGATGTTTATACTCTGGAATATCTGGAAATACGGTTTTTATTCATCTGCATTTTGCTAATGTGCACTGCCAGCATTTAAGCAAAGAACAAGTGCTCTTCACAACGAAAGAAAAAAACTGTCACCTCCCTTAGTTCTCTTTCTTGATGTCCAGGTTGAGCTGCTTCTTTTGCAAGTCTGATGGCATTAGTTGCTTTAATTTGCCTGTAAATCTCATTTCTTCATCCCCTCCTAGACCCACATTCTTCCTCCTGTCATTGAAGATGTGTTAATATTGAGCATTTGGCTGCATTCTTAAAGTGATTAGTACAAGCCAGTGGATCCTGCAGATGAATAGAAATTAAGTAATTAATACAGTAATTAGATCTTTTTCTCCTTCCTACAGCCTCACCCCTGCTATGTCATTGTGCTCGCTCCTTTCTCAACTCCTTCTGCAAAGCATCTTAAGAAGCAGTGTGCTTCCATAATAGACCGTTTGTACTTTGTCTCTGCTTGATGAATACAATTTACTGGTATGTTGTCAAACACTGCAGTACAGTCCAACCATGATTAGTAATACTTAAAAAGTTCTATCAAAACCTTATATTAATATTATAATAATGTTGAGTGAGAAAATTTAGCATTTCAAAAGTCAGGAAAAGTTTCTATTTTCAATGTATCATTAATTTACATTCATGTAAGTGTGTCAAGAGGAAACCAAAGGTTAACTTAAATGTTTATTTAGATGGTTAAGGTGAGATTAATTGATGTGGATAGTGTAACTTGTTGATTATTGTGGTTCTTGGTTCTCCTTCCTCTTGGCTTTTGTGTGTTTCACAATATGATACGGTCAACCTATAATCAGCAGTCAAATCAAACATATAAAAGAAAACTGGTGTTATTTTTTCTTTATGCACAAAAAGCTAATCTCTACTAATCAAAAACTTGTCAAGCAAGCAGAAAATGCTCAGGATAAAGTTTTATCTCAAGTGGCAAAGATTTAGTTGCTTTCTGACTCAAAGCCAGCATCTTCACTGTCTTTAGAAACTGGCCAAACCTGGCTCAAACAGGGCAGAGCCAGCCACATATCACAGGCTGGCCATACCTGGCAGTAGCTAGCAATCGGTTTGTTTTGTGATGTTTTTCCTGCAATGGTGAAAGTAAATGTTAAGCATGGCTGAACATACAGGTTATATACTCTGTGTGTGTTGTAAGGATTGGAGTGCTTATCCTGATATGACCTTTGCTTTGACTAGGATGGCGTCTTACTTTTTCTAATCAGTGGTATTCAGTGGGAGGGAGAGCGTGATATACTACTAGTCTGTCTGTATAGTAAAAAGCATGTTCAGTGGTGGGCCTCATGGCCTGTGAAAAATGCTCAGGCGCTCTCTGCTGAAATGGCCCAGACTTTGAGAGTTTCGAGTGCACGTTGAGAGAGAGACGAGACAGTGGGCCAAGATGTCTGTGGTGTGGATTAATGGGGAGGACTGGAGAAAGGCTGCCGCAGTTGTGCGTGAGCAGAATATTTGATGGGGGAAGTGAGAGGAGGGAACAGCGAGGGACAAGCAACTGCAAGAGATGGGTGAGATGAAAGGGGGAAAAAGATAAAAATGGAACGAAACATCACGAAGCAAAGATGTATGAGCGTGAATGAAAATGTCCAGTAATAAATACTGCTGCTGTCTCGCATCTCCCACTGGTGCTTTATCCTGCTCTCTTGTCTGATTGCACTCTACAGTGTTGGCTTTACGCATTCATTCTATTGCACTGGGCTGAACATGTGGATAAAATCTACATGAAGGCGTTCACAGACAGCTGAAATACACACCTCAGTCAAGTTCAATGGATAGATACCTCTAAATACAACACATGTAGGACACAAAACGAGGGAGAGAATGAACAAAGCAAGTAAATGTTTTGGTGAGTACACACTGAGGTTAATCAAGTATGTTTTGTCAAGTTTGCAATTACATTTACAACTAGTTTCACTTACTTACATGACAACTTTAAGTCCCTGTGAGACATACTGTAGGCACACCTGTAACCACTGGGCAATCACTTCTTATTTTATGAACTACACAAGTCTTGTCTTTTTGTTCTTCTAGCAAAGTGTCTGGCAGACAGATGGATACATCTAATGTCCTTATGTCTGCCTTTGGTTGTAGTGAGCAGCAACATTTTGGTAGACAAAATGCTCCAATGGCTTTACATACACACCAATACTAAGATCTTAATACTTTCACGATCATGAATGTATGTAATTGTGATCAGGCAGATTGAGTGCTGTGATATTAAAGCCCCATTATTGAGGGGTTATGTGAATATGAACACAACTCCAAGGGTCTGTCTATCATACTCTAACCAAATTACAAATGATGTCCAGGATTTATTTTATTTATTATTTTACAACTGTTACCTACATCCAGCCTTTATGTTTCTGAAATCTCAGCACTGGTATATTTCAGAGGTGTTACTGTAGGTTTAAATTACTTGTGCAAGTTGTGTAATTCAGCAGACAGGCTGGACTGTGGGTGGTTATCTCATGTTTTGACTGCTGTATCCAAACAATTAAAATCAGCCGTTTGCATTGCCTGCCCCCTGGGATGCTACATTTCGCTTGTAGGTACTCAGAAAAGGATTGAGATCTTCTTTAAAATGCCAATATACAAGAACCACGTCTGAAAGAGGAAAATCACTGGACATGTCTGTACTTTGGGAAGCACCAGCTGCCTAGAAGTCACTTGGTACTAGCTAGGACTAGCCTGAAGGTGACATGTATAGGTTTTTGTAGAAACTTCCTGCAACACAGATGCAACTCTGACTGTGAATCACAGCCTAAACACAAACAGAGATTTACCAAAGAAGTAATAAAGTGGGCTGGTTGTAACATTTCCTGGAATCTTCCATATATTAATATGAGATTAATATACAGTCTATAATTGTTTAAACATATTATTATAAATAATATCCATGGGTTTTAATCCACCATTGTGATGAAGATTTAAAAGTAGTACTAGTATTGTTCAAGTGTGCTTTTCATTCCAAATAAAAAAAATACAGCTGAAATACGAGTTCATCAAAATCCTGAGTGCTATAAAAGATCTGGGTAATAAATACACCTTGTGATACAGAAGTGTGAAGGCATTTTAAGTTATTTAATTTGGTTTATACTGTACAGTAGTCTGGTGATGAGATTAAACTCCTGCAGTCTGTAATGTGTCTGTCTAAAGGACAGCACAGACCCTCATAAGTAAAACCTGAAAATAGGGGCTGCCTTACAGAAAGACAGCCAAGGTAAAATTTTGTGTGAGGAGTCCTGCATGTGCTGTAGTGACACCCCATTAATAATGTTGAATAAGAAATACAACAAATACAACAAAGATGTAGCTATATTTCACATTACTTTAAAATGTCATCCTGTACCAATAAAGGACAATTTCTAGCATGCCACTTACACATTCCTCAGACGAAAAGGCGCGGGGGGATTTTGTAATACAGCCTTTCTTTATTAAAGGTGGCTCCGATGTAAAATTTAGGGCAAAAGTGAAGCAAAGAGGTTTCCACCACACTGATGGGAGGAGTTAACAAATCATTTCTCGGCCAGCAACTGCGCCTGTGACACTGCATTAGTAAATATTTCACTTGAACATTAGTAAATCACAAAGTAAATTATTAATTTATGTCATATTCACAGGAATTCACCCACATTTTGTGAGAGGGGAAAGGAAGAGGGTCATTTTTAAAGTTGGGTAGATGTACAGCACTCATACAGGCTACTGTGAGACCATGGCAGCAGCTTGTATAGGCCCATGATGGACAATAATGAGGACACATACAGTAAGAAGATACGAAACAAATCACAAAGCACAAATCACAAAGCATACAATGTTAATCTATGTTACTCAGGCCTGAATTCTTCTGCTCGATTGTCACTGCATTTTCTGCCCTGACATTATGTTACTGTATTAAAAAAATGTGGTATTTGATTTTTTTCCCCATTGTTGGCAGCCCACTCTCGCTTTCCCACTTTCCCAGGCTCTTAGAGTGGCTTTAAGGGGTTACCTTGTTAGAGGTTTGGGGTTATGCCCATGCCAGTCGCTCTGTTTTTTTCAACCTTCTGTTTTGGAGAGGCCCTTTTCTGTGTCGGCGCTGTGACAGGGTTCTTGGCAATAGCCTGAAAGTCAAATCTGTTAATTTAGATTCAAGTGGTGACCATGGAGCAGGCAGCAGCCCATTGGCATGCTGTGGCAAAACTAGTATCCAGGGCTCCTAATATCCTGAACTCAACATTTGTCCTTTTTCACAACAATAACAAGCTAATATACACGGGTAAATCTATGTGTGAAGGTGGTTCTTGTATTTAAATATGGCACATACTGTGGCTTCTTGTGCAATTTGTAACTGCTTATAAATAAATTGCTGACAAATTAGACAAATTGTTTTTCCATAGGCCAGAAGTCAGGGTCAGATAGGGCAACGCCCTGATGGGGGTGAGCATGTCTTGCTTAAAGACACTGCAGTAGGCAGCTGCTTACTGGTATAGGGCTTCAGTGAAGTGTAACTGCACAAGAGTGTAGAACAGCTACTTCAAAATCTGAAATAGTGCCTCCAATGTTGGTGCAGGTTACCTCACTGGTGGGTTCATTTCTCAGATGTAGGGTGGAAATGTTTTGTAAATGAGTAGTGTTTCGTGTGGAATAGTGGAAATCCACATCTGTATATTCTACTAGGAACAAGTACTGCACTGTATAGAACAGAAAGCCTATTGCTGTAAAGGAAGAACAACAGGATCAAGTGTATGGAAGTGGATTTCCCCCACCCTTGGGTTTTTTTAACAGGAAAAAACAGAATGGGCTCAGATGAAATAATCTTACCCGGTTGCATCATTTCTTCATTAAATGGGGAGTTTAGAAAATAAAATCCCTTTCCCTTTTGAATGTTGCCAGGTGTCTTTTAGCCTATTGTTGCTTTTTTGTTGTTGAATTAATCTAGTAGCATTAGAGCTGAAGCACTACGTTTCTATATGCAGTGCAGTCAGCGATGTGTCAACTTAGCAACAATACATGTTCTGAGGTCTGCTTACATTTCTTATTTTTCCAATTTCTGCCTTTTTACAGGCTTGAATTTCAGTTACATGCAGTCATTGGCCTTATCTTGAATCTGCAACGCTTTTCAGGGAACACAGGAGCAAAGAGACAATGAACAGAATCGGCCCGTGGATAGAGCCTTGAGATACTCCACTAGAAATGTGCTGATGAAGGTGTAGCACTATTGACCGCAGCAGTCTGGCTACACGTACTGTACTGTTGTGGTGTTTAGGTGTATTGGAAAAAAACGAGAGGAGTTCATATATATATATATATATATATATATATATATATATATATATATATATATATATATATATATATATATATATATATATATATATATATGTGTGTGTATACTGTATATATATGACTCGTCAAAGTGACAGCATTATGTACTGAAAAATCAAGGCACACAGTGGAAAAATGGTAAATAGGAAATTTGGAATTATGATGTTGGCATGCAATGCTGAAAATAATAACCATAGCCACATTAAGATAAAATAATAATTCCACTATCACTGATATATATTTATAAATAGAAAATATACAGTGATCAAAGAGTCACTTGTTCTGTGAGGCATTCAAGAGACATGAAAAAAAGAACAGAAAGAATAGAGCATCAGGAGGACGACACATTAACACGGACAACAGTGTGGAGCATCAGGATGTGGGCATGTGAGAGACACACAATAAGCCATATCAGCCTTACTCGTTTACAGTCGTAGCCTTCCCCTGCATGGTGGGCCAAGTAGAGTTTCTTAAGGACTGACAACACAGCTGTACGCCATTCGTCCGGTGTGAAAGACGGCTAATGGGACAAAGGGCATGAGTGAGGAGAGGGAAACAAGGGAGAGATGCTCGCTGAATCGCCCAGCCCTCCCCTGAGCAGGACGGGGAGCACCACTCTTCCTCTCTGCTCATAGCTGCTTTCTCCCGGCCCTCAGCCATTTTGGAGAGAGGAAAAAGTGGCTGCTTTCTCTCTCCCTCTCTCACTACGTGGCATAGCTTTGGAAAGGCTTCGGTTGCAGAAGACAAATTTTGCAGCTCGCACTTGGGAGATAATATGTTTGCAGAGAAAAAATTCTGACGCGAAACAACCTTCTTCCATCTTGACTTTTTTTTTTAAATGAATTTTTGTTTCCCTTGCGTTCAGCTGCTAAGCCTCTCTCCTCTTTGCTGTGTACTTTCACTCATGCTGTGTCCTTTTCTTTAATAACTTACGCTCTAGTTTTGTTGGCCGGTCCTTTCCCCTTGTCTCTTTTAAGTTATATCTTTTCTAATTTGATTTTATGCAACAGAGTTAAGACAAAGGGATATGTCCAAATTTTGGCAGCACTATGAAGAGACAGAGCTGCAGCCAAGGACCCTGCTGGGATCCAAAAAAGCCAAGCAGAATGAAGCACCAAAAAAAAAAAAAAGAAAACACCACCCTTTCCTTGCTTGGTCACTAATTGCACTTTTTCTTTAGCCAGCCCTGCGCTGCAACTCCTCCTCATCCACATCTTACCGCATTCAACCTTTTGCCATTTCTCTCTTGCCGTACCTTTTTTTAAACGCGATTTGAGGTTTTTGTACCCCGAAAAATGGGCACTGGACAACGGGTTAGGAGGGCGTAACAGGGAGAGAACAAGGGGATGTTATCTTACTTTTCCTGGTTATTTAGCTTTTTTTTTTATTTTTTACTGTAACTGTTATTGAATCGTTGTTATAGTCTTTTATGTGTTTTAAGGGTGTGCTTGGATTACCACGTGTTTGTAGGTGTGTGGTTTTAGGAATGTGTGTGCAAGGGTATCTTATCTGTCAGCGTTTCTGTTCTGTGCACAATCAGTTTTTGATGATTTGTATATCTGTTTTAATAGGTTTCTTTATTTATCCTAAAGCATTGGCCTACACTACTCCTCAAGCCTGACTCCACCTGATACCAGAGGATGTCTGACCATCAATTCCAGCATGTGCCCTACTGGTATGTTGGCGATTTATAATACTTATAGTTTTCTCTATGTTAGCTTGGTTCAATGTAGTTTCTAATCCGCACCATATGATGCGTACCTGATGATTTCTTCACAGTGCATGTTTTCTGATGGTGTTAATGGAATGATAGTGAGGTCAAGAGACACAGTGTTATGACACATTATGGAAATGCATAATTTATCAGATAATTGCACAGAATGCATTTATAAACTACCGGTTTTCTTTTCAAAATTAAAACTAGCATCATATTTTGTATTCTCTACAGGCTGCTATTTAATATGATTTCACAATCTTTTAGTCTTGGTTTAGAATATTTACCTAGAGATGTTGGATTTGTTGTCTGTTGGCAATTGTAGTTGTACTTTTGGTAAGAACACAAATGTCTCGTAATGGTTTTGGGACATTTTATTCAAATTGTGGTATTTCATAAAAAAAAAAACCTTACACAGTCTAAAATGGCATTTTATACAGCACAAATGTATTTTCTGAATTCAAATCATTCATTAGTTGCTGGCATTTCAAGTTTTTATGTCCACATATAAAAGAACATACAGTATATTATTCTGTCTGACATTTCAAAAATAAATGTTAACCTCAGAGGAATGTGATCAGTAGGTTACACAAACACTACGTCCATCTCACAGTCATGTGCTCTGGCCTGTTCAGTGTACCATGGTTTAATTTCAAGGCTCTCTATAAGATACACGAACAGGAAATATGTTTTATGGCCACATTGAAAAGGTCTAATTAAATATAAAACATGAAAAATACATGAAAGGGACAGTATTTTATTTTACTGTCTTGGCACTATCAGGCAAGAATATATTCCTTAAAGATTATAAGTTAAGTTAAAATAGAACAAAGTTATCAACATTTTAACTCTTTAACTGCTTGAACGCACACTGAGAGGGGTGGTATGTTGAACAAATGGAGTCTACAGATTCAGATAGTAGAATGACTTGCTGCTTCCATGTTTTGTGTGTTTCGTGTTACTTATTTGCTCTTGAAGGGATAATGCCAGCTGCCACAAACCCGTAGATCCGAACTTGTGGTGACTGGCTGCACAAGCTCGTATCTATAGGTATGTGTCTTCCCGGCAAATACAGCACCTGCCCCATGCCTGTCAGAATAACAACTAGCTCAATGTAATTATCTTCGAAGAAGGTTTTGACTCTATAGTCATAAAGATGGGAATTGTCAGACTTTATTACAATCTTGTCTATACAGTAAGTAACACCAAGCTCTCCTTGCCCGTGTTCTCATGATTGAACAACACTGACCCTGTCAGGACAGGATACTCTCTACCAAACTAACAAACCATGTGTCCTATCTTTACGCAGGGACCCCACCCAAAGTAGGAGGGTTGGACTACATGACGATATGACATGACATTATATGACTGCTTCATAGCTTTATTGGCTTTACAGGCTGTTTGCATAAAATTGATTTGTCAAGTATGTAATTTGATGGATTAGCAAGAAACAAACATTCCCATCAGACTATTTTAGCTATAGACTGTTTCTTAAATTTTCTTAAAAATTTCCAGATATGATATCGCTATCACAATATACTGTAAAATTACATTTACCACAATAGATTTGGTCCGTTTCGCCCACCTCTACAACGCAGCCATCCTGCAGTTTCCTCCAGTGTTCCGCAGGTTGAGGTAGTAGGTTGTATAGTTCAGAGTGACACCACAGGAGATAACTGTACAGCCTCCTAGCTTTCCCTGAGGAAACACCCCACACTCTGGACACTGATGGATTATTTTACCAAATACCATCTTTTGTGTGATATTAGACTGGGCACTGGGATTATCAGTTGGTTGTAAATACATTGTCTTTATATCAGGTGGTTTCATATCTGGCCCTAAAATATTGATTTAGAATTTTCACAATTGTTTTTCGTTCAACGTTTCACATTTTTTATAGGGCATAGGAAGAGATGAAAATATGTGTTGCACAGACTAGCATGAACATTTGTGGCAGGAAGACAAAATTAAAACAATCACAAAGCAGAGGAGGATGAGGGGGAAAACGTTTGAGAGTTGGGGAAGAAGCACCAACATGCTGCTGCAGCGATGTCTGTGGACCGCTCTAATGAAAGAGATGCCACTGACGGAAAACACCATACGGCCGCAGGGGGAAGAATATGGTCTTGGCAGCCAATTATGTACAAAGTTCAGTTTCACTTTACCAAAACGATATATTTCCTTTTCACAGCTATGTGGTAGAGACACTGCTATGATCAAAACAGCAACAACTTTCACTGCTTCAAACCAAGAAAACCACAGACCTCTGAAATCTTCTAGGTCCCTCACAGCAATGTAAAATACGTCGATTGATTGCTTTATTTGAGGCATATTCAAGTGAATTTCTTGTGCCTAGTCACAAACCATGTGACATTTAGCTGCTCTTCACAGACATATTTTAGCTGCATAGTTTTGATCTCTGTTGGAGACTACATTTTCTAAACTCCCAGTTTAAGGTGTTGGAATTTCAGTTATGGGCTCCTATCAGTAGACACTCCTGCCTAATGTGACAGATGGAATCAGTGTTAAGAAAAAAAATAGATTGTATTATTTGTACAGGTTATCAAGTTATATGGATCATTATGAACAATTTGCTGTAAATTATACCACAGTTGCAGGATTTCCTCCTGATTTCCCTGAGTAACACAGTTGTGAAAATTAATTATTCCTACTACATCTTTATTTGTACTGCCATAAAAGTATTTTCCTTTTCAGCTTTTAGTCTGAACTAATCTAATAAATAAAATGTGACAGTGGATGCAGTCCTGTTAGGGAGAGATGGTATCCCCATAGTGCGGTGTGCTGCTGTGTGCAGATGTGTAGAGCATGGAGTGGTATGATGAGGAAAGACTGTTTCCACTTAAAGTCTTCGCTCTCTGTCCCAAGGCCACCGAGTTCGATGGAGGTGGAGTAAGGAGCTCTGTGGACCAGAATGAAGCATACGGGGCAGCTTCTGCAGTACGAGAGAGCGAGCAGTTAGTTACAGTAGATACAACATGACACTATTGTGTTGGGGGTTTTTTCTCAGTGCATAATTACCATGCCCAGTCTGTTTTTTTCCTGGTACGGGCAAAGTATTTTTTCATTTGCATTCCTGTCGGTGTGAGATGTTTTGCTGTGGCCATAGGGTAGTATGTTACAGTATACAGCAGGAGGCATGCAGGAGCTCTCCCTAGTGACCCCCCAAGCACACACCCTGCCCTCCATGTGGAATCTAAGTGTATGTGTTTGTCTTCATTGAAAATTTCAAATTTTTAGTTCTGTGTGTGGCCGACTCGAAGCGTCAGCGTCGCTGGAGAGGAAGTGGAAGTAAAGAAAGGCACTTTGTAAAACTGAGATTATATGAACGGACCCTTTACTGAACTGGAGTGCATGTGATGTGTTGAGACACCACAGCATGTGATGTCTGTGACCCAGAGAGATGCATTTGCTTTTAAAAAAAGTGCTGGAATAGAGTCAAAAAAGGACAAGTCGCTGATAATACTCGTCAGAAATAATGGAAAATGTAGTTTAAGTGAAAGCTTTTGTTTTTGATTTCTTATTGACCCAGAAATGAAAGAGAATACAATCTCAAAGAAATCCATTTATACCAGTAGAGGGAAAGAGGGTAAGAGTGTGGGACCACACAGGCCAGTTTTCTGCTGTCGCTGATCTCAGCCCATTGTGTGTTGTCCCGTCAGAGAAACCCTGTTCCGGTAATTCCCTTTTTTTCCCATAAGTGTGGCTTGTCTCCCGTCCCTTTTCACAAGCCTTTTCTGCTGCTTTACAGCAGCTAATACTGATAAAATAGAAGACTACCACACCACACGGCTTCCAGTTACATTTCCTTTACCGCTCCATGAACTTGTGCGTTTTCTCTCCCTTGCTCCCTCCTTTTCTCTTTCAATCTTCAATCTCTTGTTCCCACCCTCCTTTTTCTCCATGAAACGCACGCTGTAATACCCAGTCACTCTCGCAGACACAGAGGGAGAGAGAGACAGCAACAGAATACCGGACTTGCCGACTGGAGAAGGATTTTTTTTCTTTTCTTAAATGAAAAGGAGCTTGAAAAGAGACATTGTAAGATGAAAATGTGATTGTCTATTTTTGCCTTCTTTCGTTTGTTCTCTCCTCTGCTACTGTATGCTCTTGTTCTCTTTACCACTTTCTCCCTCCCTCTCTACCTTTCCTTATCTCTCCTTCTGTGCATATAGCAGGCCTTTAGAGTCTGTGATTTCAGCTGTGGGAGGAAATGAATGGATGGTATTTATTTCTCTTTCCCCGCTCTGCTGCTGCTGTTTCAGTGCTGTATATAACAGGCAGAGGGAGCAAGCAGAGGCTCTACAGTTTCTCTGCCCTGGGGACTTGAGCCTGCAATCTATGAAGCATGCAAGGCAGAGGAGGGAAAGAAAACACAGAGGCACAGACAGAGAGGTGTGATATAGTGAGACTAAAGCACAGAGCAAGAGCAGATAGAAAATGTGACACAGATGGAGCCAGGAGACAGACAGACAGGGGGAGAAAAAGATGGGTAGTGGTGTCACATGGAGAAAGAGGGGTGAGTAGCAGCAGGCAGAGGCACTACAGCAACAGGCGTTACACATTTTTTCCTATTATTCATTACTCTGGCTGTTTTGGGGCTCTTTGTCTGAACCTATTTTCATAACGTTGAACCATATCTGCAAAATTCAGATGATAACAAGAACTTCAGTTTATTTTTGTTTTTTGCTTTTTAAGGTCTGATGTAAAGCTGTGATTTATATGTTAAACTTTATGGACCGTTGAGGATGTGGGCACATGTCTACTTTATTGGATTGTATGTGGCATGCATGTGTGTCTTAGTGTGGCGCATTTGCATTGGCTTTCTTTTCATTCAAGTAGTCAGTTACGTATCTTACCTTACCTTAATATTTCTTTTATTCTACTCTTTCCTGTCTTTCTTTCTCATTCTGTTTCTCATTTGTTCTTGCTCTCTTGTACTAGTAAGCATGCGGTACAGGCCCATTGATCTGCTCTTTTTTTCCTTTGTTCATGCCATTTTTCTACTGGTGCCCATTGCGATGTATCTTCTTGCATTCTTATTTTGTGAAGAAATTTAAAGAATAGATTTTTCTTTTATTGCCTCCATTTTCTGTTGCTGCTCTATGTCTTTATATAGTGGCTTATTTCCTCCATAATTTCTAAATTTACTTTATTTTTACTACTTTTCTATTTAAACCCATTTCATCTATTTTTCTTGTTCACCTACTTTAACCCTTTAACCTCACACCTGCCCTCCCTTTCATCTCTCTCTCTCTGCTTCTGTATCTCTCTCTCTCTCGCTCTCTCTCTCTGGCTGCATATGGTATAGTCTTGCATGTCTGAGCAGCAGACGGCTAGACGGCAGCAATCTGCTACAGCAGCCTCATGTGCTAGTCCGAATGATCAAATCAACAAAGCTTGAGCTAGCGGCACTAAGATCTCTTCCTGTACTTCTCTCTCCAGCTTTCTTTTTTTCTCACAGATCTCTCTCTTTCCATTTTGTCTGGCCACATCTTCCCCTGCTCTGCTAGGCTGACCAGCGCAGACATACAGAGAGGGCTGCGGCAGCCTCCGCCACCATGGTCAGCTGGGTGAGTTTTCTTCTTTCCTTCTCTCCTTCCTCGCATCTCATCTCATTTCCCTCCCAACCTCTTATTCCTCCTCCTCGTCATTTCAGCAGGCAGTCAGATATCATTCTGTCTACCTGACGAATGAGCTTTCCCTCTATGAAGTCAGAGCTGCATGATTGACAGGTGTGGTCTCAGAGGACTTACAAGCCTTGTGTGTCTGGAGATGGGATATCTCATAGGGAGAATGTAAGTGAAAAGGAGCTTTGGCTTTTTTAATAAAGGGGAGGGATTTTCATCTGAGTGAAACCCTGGCAGTCCATTTTTGGTCTCTGCTGCTGTCCTTGTTGTTTGACTGGTACTGCGATTTTGGCATTTTATGTGAGAAGATCAAAGATTATCATACCATGGTTCGGCCAAGCCAGGCTGTGGCAGCGACAGGGAGGCCAAAATACACTGAGGCAGAGCCATTCTTATGAACATCATGTGATAATAAAGTGCTGTCTGCCTGGGTGTGTATGGCAATTCGGTGGTGACTACAGTACAAGTGTGTACAGTATGCGTGTGTTCGCTTGCAATAACATGATATGTGGTCAGTTTTGTATTAGAGTCTTTATGTGTGATGTGATGTGCTTGTGATTTACATCGTGTATTGGTATTTGACTCATGCGCAGAATACCATGATACTTATTGTCTTATACAGTATAAAAGCGTTATGGATGAACAAATGCGTGTGCGATTGGGTCGTGCGGACCCCGACAAACCGAGACCACACTGGCAAAACTGAGACTTAGGGTACAGCACGGCACAAAGCCACGGAGAGAGGAAGCTGCCATTGTCTGCTCCAGTCTCAGCCATAGCGCTCGTGCAGCAGATGATCTACTGTATGTCGCATAGGAAAGGCCTGCCAAAAAGCAATCTGTACCTCTCTCATTCCCTGAGACCCTAACTTGTGACGTTTTGCTGTGATGTGCACGGGTTGGGTTCTTGGGAGCTGCGAGGGGCGCTCACACATCTCTGTAACCTAAAACAAAAAAAGGAAAAGATTAACATGGCGGAAAGACACAAAGCGCAGCAAAGAAGAGACGGCTTCGCTTTTTTAGCTAGGCACGGTGACAGGGAATGTTCATTTGATCCACCCACACAGCGAAAACAGAGATAGAGGGGAACGAAGAGGAAGAACATCGAGTTTCTTTCAGGAGATGGAGGGGTTTAGACCCTGAGGCAGGCACAGCGTGTGGGGCGTTGGGTGGGGGAGTGGGGGAGATGGATAGAGGAATGTGGGAATGAAGGACATGTGACTGGGATGGAGGGATGTCCAGACAAGGTGGGGTGATATGGCGAAACGCTGTCACATTTACAGTATCCACATTTTTTGGGCAGGTACATTGAATGAATGAGGAATTTGTGACTAAGGTTACACCCACAGTGACTAATCTTATACATGCTCACATAGACGAACAGCAAAAGGACCTCACTCAGTCTGTAAAAGACAGCTGTACTGTGTATACTGTATAGACACACAGTCATACATTTGCAGAAACACACTGACAATATATCAGTAAACATGTAATAATTTATATGCAGCAGGAAAAGGTTGTAACACACATAATATCACTTAGGCTGCAAAGTGCAAATCACCTTTTGAATATAATGGTACTCAGTGCTTTACTGTATTATACTATATAACAGGCAAAAGACACAAATTCATCATGACTCTTCCTATTTCCACTACTCAACCTGTCTATGGGCTCTACATGTCTTGAGAGCAGCACAAAGTACTGGTGAGAGCGTGACAATGAAAGCTCAGTACACTTGTGTTTGACCTCATTAAAATTCTCATCTTTCTTTTTATATACCTGGTGCATCTATCTGTGTGTGTGTTGTTTTTTTTTACATGTGAATAGAATATACTGAATAGGGAAACTTAATGCCTGGTTGTATTGAAAGAATTGTACGATACTTGTAATTGGGTGCAGCAGGGTGCCACCCCCATGGGTGCCAAGTCATTAAACTAAGAATGAAAGCAGGATTGTAGTGAGATGCAAAATGACTGTTATATAAAGCTGTTATAGTATATACTGTGTTATATGGATGTTATTGGAAGGTAGAAGGAGTGACACAGTATTCGGTCCAGGTTTTTGATGCAGTGCTGTATGTGGGGCCACTTCAGGTCTTCAGCGTTTCATGCCAAGGACTGTCATCTCAGTGCTCACAGTTCTCCTAAAACTACCATTCAGTGTGTTGAAATGTGTCTGGAGGCAAATGTCTGTTTCTATAATTGGTCGGTGATCTGTGATCACAGTAACAGCTTCATTTCCAGCTCTCCCCTCCCTTTATCCACACCTACCGGATGTAACCCTTTACATGTCTGCTTCTTCTTCTTCAGCCACTCTGAAGTCGCTCTCAGTCTTTCAGGGAGCTTCAGTAGTGTTTGAACAGCGATACTGTTTGATGTTTTGTCCTCATTCTTTCATTAGTTTGGATGGGATGTGATGCAGTGATTATGTGGTTGAAGGACAGGTAGCTTTGAGCTCGGATTCTAGTTTCAGCTTTGATTTGAAGGCATTTTTAGCCATGTCAGAACGGTTGAAGAAACAGCTGCCAATCTTGGTACAGTCCTCCCATGCTTAAGGAATTTAGAGATTCATTAAATAGGCATTTTTACTATGTGGTCAAACGCTTCTAATGAGCAATGACTTCTGTAAATCTGCAACTCATTCACATTGTCACGCACTTCATATCTCATTGAGAGTTTTGCTCCGCAGCCTGGTTTCAGTTTACTATGTGAAAGGATGCAGCTGTAAGAAAGGTTGCCTCAGAATGACTCCAGCGGCATTTAATGCAGGTTAGCCAAATTTCTATAAGAGTAAACAAGCATATGGTATCTTAAAACATCTCTAAACCTCCTGATCCTGCAACAGAGCTTAACAGTAGACAAATAACTACTGTACAGTAGAATCTAACTTCTGGTTCCTGTAGGATGTCTGACCTGTGTTTGGACTTGACCACATTTTGTGTGCCTTGATCTTTCACTGCCTTGGTCAAAAATACTTCATTGCTGAGGTCTCCAGCTCCATGTGATCATATGCATATTGAGATGTTTTAGCTGTAGGGGTTTGATGTTTATGTCTGTTATTGTAATGCCACCTTTTAATCTCTTTGATATTTGTATCATAAAGAGAATCAGTGGGAAAAAAGCAGTAGAAGTACATTATCTGAACATTTCTCATCTCCCATGTGTTTATATGCAGAGTGCAAAATGCATTGTTTTTTTTTTTACATCAAGGTATTTGGTGGTAAAATGTAAATGTAGTCATGTGATGTTGTCTCAGTTCAGCTGGGTTTCCTACTTGGAGCAGCAGGTCTGCAGCAGTAGGTCATGGTGTCAGTGTTTGCCTTGTTCAGCAGAAACATGCAGAGAAACAGTACATCCACACAGACAGTAAGGAAGGAAAGGACCAAGAAACACACTGAATATTTGTAGATATGATTTCTGTTTGGTTTTGAAATGTCATCCTCTGCTCTGACAAAAAAGTAATGACTGTGAGGAAAATGAAAGCCGCTAACTTCCATGTGAGCAGTTCAAGCATTCACACTGTACTTCCATCACTGTGTGTGTGTGTGTGTGTATGCGTGCACATGACACATTATTAAGACCTCCCACCACAGCCTTGAACCCCCCCCCGCTAGAATTTTTTCCAACTTGTAAAATGGCCGACCATTGAAAGGACTACAGATCTCTCAGTGTCTCTCACTGACAACTTGCTTGGTGTAAATGTTTTTCCAGTATTACACTTTACAGGCAGGTATAGTGCACACAGCTGGCCCTGGAGTGGTGGAAATGGATTGACAAGGAAACAAAGCAAATATTAATAAGAGAGGCATGTGACTGACATTAAGGAAGCAGATGTTATGCTTCCACTTTTAGGGATGAAGGAAAAATCCGACTGCATTACACAATTCTTATTCATTTTGCCTACAGTATATGATATTTAGATAAATTTACCTCATAGCTGAGTGTATTTACAGTGTATGTACAGTTCTTTATTGTTGTCAATCAGTAGCCAAGTAATGAGGTAATGTGAGGATTGGGTAGCTCCAACACGGTTTAACCAGGCCTGTATCCATTATTGTCATTTAATCAAAAACAGGTTTAGTGAGGTTTCATGTAAGCTTTTGTAAATCTGTTCAAAATTTGATCAGAAAACTCAACACAGTAATGGCAGATAATGTCCTGGAGTTAAAATACGTTTGAATGCACTAAATGAAGGTTATACTGTAAATCACAAAGAAACCATCTGTGATTTTTGTATTGCATACACTGGGAGTAAACCTCAAAAATGTTTTATTTTTCATGTCTAAATGCATGAATAAACACAGCTGTTATGTGAGTGTACAGCATATGTCAGTGAGTATGGTTTTGTCAGCTTTATGTCTCCTTTCATCTGTCATGTCCAGCTCTTCCCCTGTACTGTAATCTTACTCATGCTCTCACAGAGTCCTGAGATGCCCTCTGATCGCTGGATGAGAGGCTGGACTCTCGTTTGAATCTGGCTCAGTCTTTTTCTGTCTGCTGCTTGTTACAGTAGCTGCTGTTGCTCCAGCGGCAGGAGCAGGTGTGTCTACCTCCTGTGCCCCCCCCCCCCTTCCTGTTCCCTTATCACTGCAGTACGGCAGCTCTGTTTGGGAGACAGCCATTCCATTGTTCTCGCGCCCCCTTCACCTATCGGTGCTCCTGTGGGTGCGGGCTCCACTCTGCCCGCCCCACCCTGTGGAAGGGACTGGCTCCAAATCACTGTGATACTTGGCACCTAGGTGCCCTGAGCAGGTTACGCTTACGGCTTTCTGTCTCTTTTCTCCCTGGACAGAGCTTACTACACTCTCTGCTGCAGACCGCCGCCATCTTGTTACAGCTTGTGCTGCCGGTCTGCCCACCTCTGCTGCACTCAAACCAAATCGTCGAACCCAGCCTCAAGTGTTTGCCAGCGTCTCTCTCCTGCCACTGTTGTTTTGTTCCATGCCAGTCCTGCCTCTGCATGACTTTATCACAACACTTCCCTGCACCCAGCTAATGGACGGATTTTATCGCTGTGCAGAGGCAGACATGCCTGGAACGTTTAGGTGTGCATTATCCTTGAATGGATGTCACAGAGTGGAGGCTACAGACACCGTCATCATGATCTAACAGCAAATTTATACTTATTAGTATGTAGTATGGAAAGTATGTCATTGGTAAGATATATTCAAATGCAGACTCTGCGTCTCAACCTGGTTGAGTTAGCAAAACCATGACTAAAACTTTACTGTAACTGTCACCAAAATAACTGAGCACATATATATGCTATCTTTGTGTGTGTGTGTGTGTGTGTGTGTGTGTGTGTGTGTGTTAGAGAGGGAGAATCTGTGCTGTTTCACCATATGTGCACAGAGCAGACGTCCATCATAAAATGACTGGTTCACACATGCTCACATTCACTCCAATCACACAATTTTCACAGAACAAGTCTGGACATGATTAGATTGTATAGATAAATCATTTTTCAAACAGTGCCATAAATTATTCACAAATGTCTGCATTCTAGCTGTAATTTTTGTAGTACTACAAAGGCACTACACAGTACATCATACTTTTTTCACAGAATCAGATATGGGTGACATACAAATTTATTAAAGCAAAGGGAACAAATCCAGAAAACATATTTCAGCTTACAGTATGAAAATGGTATTGCTGTATTGAACTGTGCTTTGGTGAAAAACAAGTGGATGTGAGTAGGCGGAGGACAGAGTATTAGAGCAGTGAGTTCAGAAGGTCTTCGATCCTCTTAGACACTCTGCCAAGAAGAAACTATACTAATGAAATCACAAAGAGTATGAAGAAAACAAACTGTCCCTCGAGAATACATCCATACATCTGAGGTTGCCAGTTTTATTTGTTTACTCGTTTGTCTGAACATACTGTACATGCACTGTAGCTTTGCAGTGATACTGTATATGAAAGGCCAAAGGCTGCCTTGCTTCAGGGTTAAAATTTTGTCAGCTTTTATCTGACATTCCCTTTTACAGGTCAGTGGAGGCAGCCCGCTGTCCCACCAGCTATGAGTCAATCACAGAGCTGTTCAATGACAGCGACTAGAAGTATGCAAATCATACATCACAGTCATATGTAGTCTGAATGTTATGTGGTTCAAGATAAAGCAGAAAAAATGACTACATGCCTAGAATAGATATGCAAATGTCTTGTCTAAGACTGAAAACCCTCTTCCCAAATTGTAGAAGCAGTCAGTCCTTAAATGACTTAAAACTCACAAGCTATCAACAAATAAAATGTTGACAGACTAATCATTGATATGGTTCCTATGAAAAAGGCAAGTTTTCTTTCAGTTTAAGCCCTTATTCTGTACAATTATCAGCAAGTATTTGTCATTATTAATAGATGATATACAGTTATATTTTACTGACAAATGAAATAATAAATGGACATTTTTCTTTAGAGGACAAACTATTTAGGCAGTACACATAACAATCAAGCAAGTAATGGTAAGAGATGCTATAGAAATAGAAGACAAAATAACAGCCTTATAAAGTATAACGCAAAAACAGCAACACAACAAATGCTTCAATTTAGGGCCTCAAAAATTTATTGACAGTTACAGTCAACAAAAATTGAACATTATAAGATTCTCAAATGTATTTTGTCAGGCTTCAGCTTTTGATTGCAATATACTTTATTGTAAAGTGTTCCTGTTTTTGTCAACTCCCTGTCATAATGGGCAGAGATGAAGGCAGCAGGTTTAGAAAACACAGACCATAAGATTTCCTAAGCGCCATTATTTTCACGTTATCTGTTTTTAGGGATGACATTGTCAGTTTTTCAGTCGGTCGGTCCAGCACTTTGGTCCAGACCAAAACATCTCAGCAATTTTTGATCCACTTTTTACAGATATCCACGATGCCCAAAGGATGAATCATAATGACTTTGGTGTTCCCCTAACTTTTCCGCCAACGCTACCAGCAGGTAAAATTTACACTTATCCACTGAAAAATCTCCACATCTATTAGATGGTTTGGCACATTCATTGTTCCCTGACGATATATCCTTATGACTTAGGTGATCCCCTGATTTTTCCTCTAGCGCCACCATGAGGTTGACATTTGTGGTTTTAAGGTAAATGTCTCAACAACTACTGAGTAGATTGCCATGAAATCTGGTGCAGACATTCATATCCTTTGGTAATCCCTTGAACTTTTTATCTAGCACCGTCATCAGGTCAAAATGTCAATTTGTCCAACACTTTGGTTTATGACCAAATACCTGCAAAACTAATTACATTCCCATCAGCCTCAGCTGTACTTTGTGTTTGCTAATCAGCAAAAGTTAGCATGCTAACACGCTATACTAAGATGGTGAACATGGTAAACATTATATCTGCTAAACAACACCATGCTAGCATCATCATTGTAAGCATGTTAGCATGCTGATGTTAGCATTTAGCTCAATGCACTGCTGTGCCTACTGTAAGTGCAGCCTCACAGAGCCGCTAGCATGGCTGTAGACTCTTAGTCTTGTTCCTTTAGTGGAAAGGAAACTGAACTGTTGCACTTCACCCACTGCACAGAACTGCAAGTTGGTGCTGTTTTGTATTGTTAATTGCTGTATTGTTTTACCTGTACATTGTCATGTTTATGTGAAAAGTAGAGCAGTTTCTTTTTTATGCCAACGCTGCATATCACTTTCTCCTTGGGGATAATAAAGCTAATCAATCAAAACAGATTTTGTTAAGAAGCAAAGCAGTTAGAACATGGGCAATGTGAATAAACCACATAAAGTACAGCAAACTATCGATTATCAAATTGATTAGTAGCTGCTATCCTTACTCTTGCTGTTACGTGTTAGCGAGCTGCACTACTGTCCTATTGTAGTCACGAATAAGAGAATAATCATCTTCATGGCGGCAGAGGAGACATTGCATGACACGGTGCAGTTTGCACATGGAATGTAGAAAGATTTCAGGCACTCAGTGATGAAGGCCAGATGTTTGAGTTATGCATAGGAAGTCGATTGTCTGCCGTTGCTACAGCATATGACAGTGATGCAGCCAGGCACCGGCACTGGTATCTACTGTATAATCAAATTTAAGAAGGCCCTCTGACATATTATGACTTGTATATATAACCAAAACATGTGTTCGGTTTGAAAAACAGTCTTCAAAGAACATCACATAAACAGAAGTGCTTAAATAAAAATAGAAACAGTATATGAGTGAGTAACTAAGAGGATTTGCTCATGGATTCCCTGGTTACAGTTTGCATAGCAACTAATCCTGTTTCTCATACAGCAATACTTACTAAACCTTTACAGAGTCAGAGAGGGTGACAAGGGTGTCACAGTGATTGGTCAACAACTGAAATAAAAGTAAGCTATCATGTCACCACTGTTGGGTGAAAACGTCAGATTTAGATTTTTTGGAGTTTTAACTCATATTCGTGGGTTACATGTTTCTCTCATGGGATGAAATGGTTCAACAGCCATTGGTCTTTTAAAACTCTTCAAAGCCAGTTACACAAGCTGAGGATCAAGGGAAAAAGAAAGCTGATTTTCCTGAAAATTTTCCTTTGATAGACACAGTTTTCACCCAAGAACAGTGACAGGAAAATCAATCAACTGCTGGATTCTGAAAACATTTTTGATTTTGCAGGACATGGTGGTTACAGTATGCAGTACATACATACTGAAACTCATCTCCTCCTATTACTGTAGCCCTTTTCCCTCGTTCCTTGCTTTTCTCTCCTCGTCTTACACACCGTTACACACACCCCCAGCCTGTCTCTGTGTCTCACACATGCACGCACACACACACATACACACACACACACACACACACACACACACACACACACACACACACACACACACACCGTCTTTTGTTTGGATTCAGACGGCATTGAAGGCAGATCCTGTGGCCCTTCTGAGGAGAATGTTAATATGCCCGCTCTGGTCTCTCTGGGGACGCAGAGAATGGACTCTGGCTGCTAATGCACTGTCACACTAACCTTGCTCACTCTTCTCACACAGTTAGCAACAGCAGCACTACTGCAAGCACTGAAATGTATAACTACACTCACAACTTACCGAATCATTAAGAGTTGCTCTAAATCATATTTATTTTTATGCCAGGTGGGCTATTTGTTGTGTGTACTTAAACTTATTTCACTTTGTTTCATTAGCACTATTTAACATGTTTTGGTCTTTAAGAGTTTTGTTAATAATTAACTACTGGCAGTAGCTGATGGCGGCATTATTCAATCTCTATCCAATCTAATCTAAAAGCCATATCATATGTTTTTGTAGACACATTACCATACAGGGCATTTTGTTCCTGAACTTTTAATTATCAACATCGTCACAAACATACAATATTGAGCTACATTTACTATCTTTACTATTTTTGCTGAGTTTAGAGTCAAGCTCAGTGTGAGATTTAAGCAACTTAAACAATGTGGCAAAGGATAGGAAATATTTTGCTTGTGGTTAAGTGAAAGAAACTAGAAATCCTTCTACTTGAACTGTGGTCACCAGAGTTGAAAGCAAATGTAGGCTGTTTACCAAACCAAACTGGTCTGTGTATCATTCATTGATTCAATTATTTCATTCAGTCCGGAAAATGGAAAACAAAAAAAAACTAACCAAGATTCCCTTTTTCTTTCTTTTCCTGTTTTCATCTTTAAGTTGGTTATCTAATGAAGACGTTTTATTTTACACAGGTACGCTGTGTTTCTAGCACCTAATGAACAGATTCACCAAAAGTTGAAGTTAAGGCTGCGTATTAGAAAGACAATCAGGGTTGGTCATTCAACTCTCTTACGCTATAATCAGTCATGCAATATTGGCCAAATGATCTTCGAAGTATTAAACAGAACTGCTTTGATGATTTGTGGACACTGGATATTTGTCATTAATATTTCAGTTTTATGGACATTGTATTAATTTAACCAGTGGTGAAGAAGTATTCAGAGCCTTTACCTAAGTAAAAGTACCAATACTACACTGTTTTACTACTAGTAAAAGTTATGCATTCAACATCTTACTTAAGTAAAAGTATGTAAACATTATCAGCAATTTTGAAATTCAAATTCAAATAGCCAAATTTGGAGATACATGGTTTTCAGGAAGGGTATGAAACAATGTAATCTGAAAAGTAACAAAAGCTACAAATGTAGTGAAGTAAAAAGTACAATATTTGCCTCTGAGATGTAGTGGAGTAGAAGTATAAAGTTGCATGAAATTAAAATACTCAATAAAGTACAAGTAGTACCTCAAATTTGTACCTAAATACGGTACTTGTGTAAATGTACTTAGTTACATTCCACCACTGAATTGAACAAAATGGTAACAGGAAAAACTGCCTGTTTGAATTCTGAATTAACTGCACATTTACAATATTGTACTGTATATCTGTAGCTGTTGGGCAAGTGAACACAGTTATTTACATAAAGATAATTTAATTCCCAGATAATGCTCTTTGGTTGAGTACAAAAAAATTGTGAAATGAAGGTTCACTTACTCGCTTGTTCTGGAGCTTTCGACTGTATGTCAGTCTTCATCAGCAGACAGTGGGTCAGGATACACCACTGTCTTATTTCCCACTAACTGCCAAGCACACATGAACTAAAAGCACTAGTCACATGGGGTGTGCCATATCATATCGTTCATGGTAATATCGGTATTTTTAATATGATTTAAAAAATCATATTGTGATAATGGCAATATTCTGACTTGTTGACATAATGACGTCATACCGTTACGTACAGCAACAACAAGCATGGCTATAAGCAAAGGTAACTTTGCTCCACATTGGCGGAGTCACTTTCAAAAGTGACTTCAGTAGCGTGGAAGTGGTTTGGTTACAAAAGATCAAATGTAATAACAAACCACTAATATGTAAGAAGTGCAAGAAGACTGTAACAACAAAAGGGGACAATACAACCAATTTATTTCACCACCTCAAGCAGAAGCACCCGGCTGAGTACAAGGAGAGCCAAAAATCCCGCGAGGAGAGCTCAACAGCTATTGTGACTTCTATCGCCCACCCCTACTAGCCACATAACATACTGCACTTGCCGTTAACACCTACTGTAGGTTTAACATGCAGTCGCTTTTTGTCAAAACAGAAAGTGTCAATGGACTCTCCTGCACTACACTGCATGGTGGAGTTTTTCCTTTAACTCATTCATTCCTTTTTTTTCTGTTTCGCAGCTGTGAGCAGGGAAAATGCACCGCACTGTCCTCCCCTCTCCCCACCCCGTCTCGCTCCATGTCAACTGAAGGCCTTTTATAATGAATGGCAAGGTACGATAATAGCCTTCAGGTTGCCATAGAAATGAGACAGGGCCCTTTTTTTTTCGTTTTGTCCTCCCCAAGCATAAATGACAGAGGACTCTTTTCCCTCACCCTCACAGGCAGCGCCGCACTTTGCTTCCATCTTTTTGTCCTCTCACATCTTTTCTTAATCAGCATTTCTTCTTTCTTCTAGGCCTTTTTCTACCTCATCGGATTTGATGCATTAATATAAGAATCATGCGAGTTGAAAGTGATTAAGCTGCCATAAATTTAACAGAAAACAGAAGTGTTTGAGAAGAATTTCAGTCCTCCACTATGCGATAGTATTTATTCACCTAACGCTGGCACCGCAAACAGTCCAGACAGTTTTTATACCCAGGGCTCTGAGGTGATCTGTGGCCACGCACAGTTAGATCACAAACACCCAATTATAAAAATTAGTCTGATGCTGAACAACGATCCAAGACTTTAGGGAGCAGATGGAGCTTTTTCGCCACACGAGGAGTCTGCCCAGCTCAGGTCTCCTCCCTGCATTGAGCATCTCAGTGCAGCTGCTAGCGTGGCCATTGAAACTGAGCTCTTGTGATCTCAGTTCCCCACCAACAGCTGCTCTCAAGCTAAACAAAGTATTGATCCAGTCTTTTTCACACTCTTGTATCTGGAAGTTGGTGGTGATCTCTGATATGTTGATGTCATGTTTGTGGTGTGGCTTGGTGATAAAGGTGATGAATTATAACTGCTAGTGCATGTGCCTCCATTAGACTGTATATATGTACTTTATGTGTAATGGATTCGACAGGTCTGCGGGCGAAGATATGATGTATAACAGACTTTTGATTGGCAATAAACTTCATAAATCATCAAAGGGCAGCTAAGAACTTTAACCGACAGCACATATGCTAAATATCTGCAAAGGAAAATATGACTACAGGTATATAACATTCATTACCTACAATCCATGCAGCATGTCATACAGTCAGGCTGAACCTGTGTGAAAAGTAAAGCAAGTGTCCAATTATCCGTGGTTTTCAGTCAAAGTTGGAAATTACAACATGTTATCAAAATTAATGCAAAGTTTAGTGCTGAGGCTGTTTGTTGATTAATATATTAATCACTTGACAGAAAATGAATGAACAACAAATTTGATGGTTTATCAAGCAAAACTTATTAGCTGGTTCTGGCTTCTAAAATGTGAGGATTTGTTTTCTTTTACCTTTTTATAGCAATTTAAATTGTATATATTTGGAATTTTGGTTGGATTAAACAAAGAATTTGAAGATGTGACCTTGTGCTCTGGGAAACTCTGATGGGCATTTTTTTTCTGACATTCAGTAGACTCAACGATTAATCAGTCATTTGAAAAAAGGATAAACAGATCAGCCAATAATAAAAACAATCGTTAGTTGCAGGCCTAAAATGCACCTGAGCTGTTTTGTGAGGTACAGTTTACTCTATAGATACCTTCAGTCCTTTGACACCCATATATATATTGATTTGTTATGCACTAAAATAATGAAAAAATATCAACAAAAACAAAAAGCAGTATAGAAATATGTTAATACTTAAGATTTTTAATTATTAACAGACTCTTTTACAGTTGCCAAGAGAATTGTAACCCCTGAAAAACTTGCCTTCAGTTCTTTAGTCTCTGTAACATTATATATTCATAACAAAATAAGCAACAATCGACGTTAAAAAAACACCTTTAGGTATTTTTTATTGAAAGTTTAACACACAAAAGCTCAGCTTATCTGTTTCATCACTGCTGTGTGGGTCAGAATTTATTGACAGTAAACACAAGCAAATGAAGCAAACACCTTCACTACTTTGTCAACACACGGGAAACACTGGAAATAAATAAAATACAAGAAAATTAAGAAACACATTTAACAATTTGCCATTTTAATTTAACATTAAACAAGCAAATAAAGAAATACTGCAAGTCATACAGAACAAAACAGAACTGCATCACAACAACAATTTTCAAAAAAGTTTGTAAACTGTATGCATTGTTGTGCATTTAGATCAAATATCATGAAGAGAGTTTCATTTTGGCATTTTACCATTTTGTATTATGTTTCCTGATACACCACCACACAATCGTCTTTGTTTGAACATCAGTTGTTAATTTATCATCCTGAGTCTCTCATTGGTAAAGAGCCAATGCCATGTTTTGATTCTATAGTTTTTCAGCAGAGATTCACACCACAGCAGCTGCAGAAACCTGCCGCCCAAATGATTCTCTTGTCACATTTTGAAGAAAAATATGGTTACATCTGTCATTGGTGTACTGTATATCTTCTACTTCTTCAGCCTCTCATTGTGTTTGTTTTCCAAGTAACGACAGGGTCAGATGGCCCATAAGCGGAGCAACCACGGGGGCAGAGGGGTCGACCGCCCCAGGGCCCGCGTTCAGTAGGGGCCCCTACTGAGCCACCGTATTTCCTCATATCGTGACCGGGCCGGCACCTTTACTTACCTCATCCGCAGAAGGTAGTTGTTGTATGGAGGATGGTGGAATACACAAATGGACTAACGTTAGCCTAACGTTACACTAAGCTAGGCCTATAGCACACTGAGCAGGGACCAATGCTGGTGAGTGAAACATCTGTAATTAGTCTTTATGAACTTAAATTTTGGTTATGAAGAAATCAGTCAGAATGTTTGATTGATCTGTTGTTTAACTCCATGTTAACGCATCTTGGCACCTGTCTGTGTCACTGCCTGTGGTGTGGTAGACTATCTATTTTATATTTAAATAGGCCTTGGAACGATGTAGACCGCTACAAGCTTATCTTTTTAGAGAGGCTGAGTGGACAGGTTATATTAAGCTTTGAGAATGAACCTAGAGCAGATCATTGAGGACTGGTGCATAAAGCTCACAGAATGCCGTTCAGACAGGTGAGTGACTCTTAATAATTGTAACTCACTTTCCAGGCGAGAGCGTCAGCAGCCACTGCATTGCCTAGCATTGTAGCTTTGTGTGTCCACGCTATATGCATGTGTAGAAATGGTTCAGTCTCTCCTTTGCTTTAAGATTAGATAAGACAGAACTTAATTTATCCCGAGGGAAGTTGTTGTGCAGCAGTTGCAATACAAAGTTGGAAGAGTGCAAATATATATATATGTGTTTGTGGCTCCACTCGCTGTGGTGTTTATATTGTTTAGTGGCAGGTTATTTCATTTATGTAACGTTAGCCTAATAATGCTTGTTGGACCCTTCACAGTGTCTATAGACTTTACATTTATTGTTGGTCATTTTTGTTGTTTTGTTATTGTTTTGTCCCCTTTTCTGGTTTTATATGGTTTATATTTAAATAGTTTAGTGTTGTAGACGCTGTGTCTATTTTATGTTATGTTTATGTTAAAGTTATTCCCATGTAAGAAAGACATGGTACTGAGACAGTGCACCTGGCTGTCCAAGCCTGTCGCTGTCTATCGGCGGTGGTGCTGAACCGTTCGTTAATCGTTGCATGTAGAGCGCTGCGTGCTGTCTTCTACAGTGGCTTCACTGTATGTTTTCTTAGACATATTGCTTAGCTCAATAAGTGACAATTTGTGGTTATGGATAAGAAAGGATATATCAGCTATTTTACAATTGTGAATTTTAAAATGACTTTATCAGAAGGGCCCCTTGAGAATGCTCTGCCCCCTCTGTGCTGAGAGTCTAGCTCCGCCTCTGGTCAGGCCCCTTCACTTTTTCCTGCCTCCTCCCTTCCTTCATTTGGTAATTTTGTTGTCCAATAGCAGTCTTATTATCCTGTATGTTGTTGTAGGAAATAAGCAAACAATTTTTATTCAAAAGCAAACAAAATAGGGGCTAATTAATTCAGCTACAGTAGCAAGGTGCTGAAAAGTGTCCGTCAGTGCTTTCTTGCTCTGAGATGAAATGTCTCTTTTTGTAACCACAAATAAGATTTACCGTGGAGTGAGTAAATGTCAGTGTCTTTGGTGTCAGATGAAGTTCATTTCTGATTTTGACAGGACTATTTCCTGATGAACTCTGGGATTTTGCAGAAAAATGTCTCCTGGAACAATCAAATAAAAGCAAGACTTAAATGTTATCAGTTTCTCTGAGTTTAAAGTCCCCTCTGCTAAAGATAAATCATTTTGTTGGAGTTTTTGATATCTACTGTAACACGTTTACATATGTAATTCTTTTAAAGGGGCTCAACAAAATCTTTATCATTAATTCTAACTATTCTTATTGCCTTAGTTAACTGTTAAGTTTGTGAGTGCATTAGTGTTAATTTAGCTATTCATTTTAACATTAATGACTGAAAGCAGTGATTGGCTGACAGTACTGATCAATCTTGTGAAACTCTCCTCCCCTGCGTGCCAGCATTGGATGTTGGCCAACAGCAGTGATTAGTGAAGTGAGCCTCACTCTGGTTTTTACACTGGAAAAAATGGCAGCTTGGACAGAAACTTTATCTTATTTTACCTCTACAATCTACTGTCATGATCAAAACCATGATTTTAAAAATAATTTACAACTAAATAATTTATAACAGAAAGAAAAAACAACAGATTGCGAGCAAACAAATCACTAGAAACCAGAACATGCAAGATGTTTATGAGGTTTGCCAGATAACAACCACAAGTTTGCCACATAATTGATCTGTGTTCTATTATATATAATAGTTCTTTATTTTTTTTAACTGTGCAAGAGACACAATACAGTGCAATACAATACATTACCACCCTCCAACAAAGGTGGGTCGCTGTGATGACTGCGCTTGCATAGTGAGAATCAGTATCATGTGTGCGCTTTTTATATGTGTGGATACCCTCGGACAGACAGGGCAAGACAAACAGGACAAACAAAATAATGCTAGGGGTGCTACAGATAAAAGAAATTACAAAAGTAAATGAATATTAATACGTTTCCAAACAGTGGGGACACTCTACAAGCAATACATGGCATGGCGTCACTTCACAGACAAGTCTACCCCCATACACCAAAAATTCACTGCATACACTCACCTGAGTATTGGCAGAGGACCTTATCAACATTTATTTAAAGGTTACTGATAAAGGTTACATAAGGTGTCCATATTTTGTCATGTATGTCCAGCTTTCCTTTCGTTTTGTAATACAAGTAATCAAGTGGGATATAGCTTGACATCTCTGCCTTCCACTGAGACAGTGGAAGGCAGTGTTGGGGGGAAGGGGCCTTCCAGACGACAGCAATGCATTTTTTCCCCCAGCAATTAATGCAAGATTACAGAATTTCCTTTGATGGCAATCACCAACATTAAAGTTACCAAGTAGAGACGCAGAGTGAGTATTAGATAGATTCCAAGCTTGATGAAATAACAGAACATATTTCCTCCCAGAAGGGTGTAAGTTTACAACAAGACCAAGCATATGTAAAAAGGACTCCTTTTTTCTCTTGCACCTCCAACACAAAAATGACATTTCTGAATGCATAGCATTCAGTTTTGCTGGAGTATAGTATGTTCTATGCAGAATCTTGAATTGTAAGAGCTTGTGCCTCCAATTGTATGAGCCAGAGTGTACATTTGTACACAAGTCTGTGACCACTGCTCCACATCAGTGTTTTCCTCTTGAGCAGCTTTCCATTTGATGAATTGATGTGTTTGAAAATATACATTTGCTGTAAACCTACCACGACAACACCGAGGTTTACCACAACAGTTTGTCTGTGGGTGTAGATTTTTGTAAGGCTGGCTGTAGTTATACAGTAAATGTAGCTGCTTCACCACATAGATCTACTCTAAAATAACTTTTACTGTAGCCTTACTGAGCAGAATGGCACAGCCTGATATCATCATCGTATTCGGCCGAAGGTTGCAATATCGCTCAGATTAAGGTCCTGGTTCATCCTTTTCATAGTTTCCTTTTGAAATTTAGTTAAATGTAGTATGAAAATCAAATAATTCTGTCCATTTCCCACTGCATGTTTTTATTCACCTAATCTATTAGTTTTAGTTTGTGAGTTACTGTAACAAACGAAGATGGCAGACAGAAAACATTACATTTTAACACAAAGGCAACTAGATCCTTGAAAAATGTTGCAGCTTTACTTGAATATTCATTCTGTCATGCTTGCTTCCCTAAGAAAGTATTTGTTGTTAATACTGTTATTAAATCAGATGAGCATAGGCTTAGAAAAGTTATGTATTTGTGATTGTGTGTGTCTGTGTTGATAAAGCTGCTTCAGTTTCAAAGGGGCTTAAACTGTCAGTTGTGACTGCTCAGCTTGAAGCTCTGGATCACACTTCAGGTGTCTGATGGAAGTTCATTAATTTTAAAAACAGGTGACATATCCATATATAAGTTGCATGTCTGTACTCTTGACCCATAGAGATCCTTGTGGAGAGATTTACATACAGTTTGTTGCACCACAAATACACGGCCCGTTAAGTAGGATTGCAGCATAAGAAAGAAGGTATCCAAAAATGTCCACATGTCTGTAGCTCGCTGGCTAGCTAACATCAGGACGGCCACGCCGAGGGGTGTCCATCTTTCTGTCATGGACCTGTTTTTCGCAGGTTTCTGTGGCCTTTGCAACCAAAGGCTCTTTTGGCCAAAGTCCACGTGGCACAAAAAGGCAGCGGCATTCCTGATGTCTGTGGCTAATCTGTGGTGTCAGCTTGTGTTAATGCCGCACCGCCAAATTTGAGGGCACACAGGGCCGGGGAATATTAAAAACTCCCATCAGCAGCATTCCTCCGGAGGAGGGCGGGTCTGATGAGAGCAAGGGTCACCTAAGGTTGAACAGTGGTTGTGTGTTAGAGCTGCTCGTACTGTAACGGTCTGATCCACTGGACAGGAGGTGGGGCCTGAGCAGGACGGAGGGAACACACTTCAAAGAGAGAGTGCTTTTTCCTTGTCTATCCTCATTGAAACTGGGCTAAATGAGCTTTGTGGGGGCTTTTGTTCCTGCTGTTAGACAATTCAGAGACTGGATGGAAGATGCCGAAAAGGACAAGAGGTCATATGGGTAGTTAATTATCTGCTTCTCTACCTGCCAGACACTTTCTGCATGCCACCCCAATTGACCTATAATGAACATGAGATATTGTTCTAAATGTGAGAAGTCTAGCAAGTGTAAGGTCAGACTGTTCCTACAATTGCCACATGTCAAATTTCACACAGCCATGAGACAGAGACTTTGTACTTGAGTGCAGGCATTTCTCTTCAGATATCAAACCCTGCAGCTTCCTACTCTTATTTGAATACACTAATATCCAAAGAGTGAGACGACTAGCTAGTTTGCTCAGCAGCTCACAAAATGATTTATAACATAAAACATGACTGATAAAAAAGGGGGTTTTAGCACAGCAAAGCATGACCCATACCTGAGCTCGACATGACCAATATGATAGCCTAAAAATTCAGCGTATTTCTGGTTGTCTGAGGCTGACATGTAACATGTGCTCTGCTCTCCCCAACTCCCAGAGGGGCAAGGGCAGGAATGCATTCAGGGTCAAGGGTCAGACAGCCATGTGCATGTGCACTGCTGTAGCCTGGCAACAGGTGCTGTGAACTGCAGTAAACCTTCAACCAAGCAAAATTTTGTTCTGTTTTATCTAACAGGATATTTCCACATCACCACCTTTCATCTGTTGTTTTTGTAACCTCTGTTTTAGAAGAATACTGTATCTCAAAATATTCAGCCTTCTTTTTTATTACAGTTTTTGATGAAACTGTTGAACAAGCAGAGCTGCGAATGTACATCTGCACAGAAAGAGAAGCTCATAGCTGAGAGGTTGGTAGTGTCTCGGGGAAATGATAGCTCTGTGCCAAGGTATTTCTTCTCCCTCCTGAGAGAGGCCCCGGCATTTAGCACTGTGAGGTCAACAAGTACAGACCATTACCCACAATGCCCCAGAACAGAAAAAAAAACTTAAATATGCAGGGCTGTTCCTTTAAGATGGTAAGACGGAGCTGCCTGAATGCACTCGGAGACAGAGCTGCAGCCAAGATGGAGGGAAGGAGAGAGAAAACAGGAGGGCAGAAAACAGAAAACTTGAGATGTAGGAAAGGATAAACTTGTGTTTCCCTGCTTCTGCTGCAAAGCTGTTAAGTTGCAATTATTTTTATTGTAAAATTATGGGTGTCAGTTTGCTCAGAGAAAAGGAGTCTTGTTGCTAGGAGAGGAGAGATTCAGCCTTCTCTTATTGGCCACTAGGATGCGTAAGATGGCCCAATGAGAGTCCTCCCCCTGACAGCAGTGCAATAGTAGAGCTACCCCCACATGCAGACCTGATTAATATGTCAGACATGTTTTATGGGTTAACGTGAATCAGGCTGGATGTATTGAAAAGACTGCAGCAAGGATTTAGTGTGTGGATATGTGTGTGTGTGTGTGTGTCAGTGTAAGTCTATACAATATGTGTGCCAGGGGAACATGCCACACTGACATATCATATCAGTACTTTGAGGTCAAGCAATGCTCTTGATTCTGAAAAATGTTCACGCACACCCATACACAGCGCACTCACTGTAGTAATGAACTAACTCAAAACAGACTAGTGTAGAGTAGAAATAGGAAATAGGATTCCTCACATGTACATGATTATCACGAGAATGCAGCGCACAAAAGAGAAACAGAAGTGAAAAACTTAACTGTTTTAGTAGTCTTATGTTTCATGAAAGAGGGCTTGTGTGCTCTAGTATATTTAAAACACACTGTACAGTTGTTAACACGCTGTGGATCTCAAAACAGATCTGTCAGGGAATTTTGATCCATTTTTTACCTGTCAGGGGAAATTCGTACATTTTTTATTTCCTCTGACAGGGTTACCTCAGTGAGTCCAAATTTTATTCTATTTTTTTTAAGAGTTGTTCCTGTAACAGCTGATCAGACGATCTCTGTCATCTAAAAGCTGGAGCTAGAGCTTTAAAGGAAAACCAACATTTTGAGAAATAAGCTTGTTTGCTGTCTTACCTTCAGTCAAATGAGAATATTTGACATCAGTTTCATCACTTCTTGTCCATTGTAGAGACAATCAAGTCCATGACTTGTTTAGCATAAAGAATGGAAGCAGGGGGGAAACTGCTAACCTGTCAAAAGTGAAAAAAATATGCCTTCCAAATATTGCAGAAGTGTCTTACTTACATGATCTATCTTTTTAGCTAGCAAGCTGGTCACCAGTACAGTCAAGACTCACCTTGGTTTTGTTTAGAATTACAACAATGAGTGATGGTCAAGGAATAGCTAATGCGCAAGCTAACTGCTCCTTAAAGTGATAGTTTGACATTTTGCTTTATTTGCTTTTTTGCTGAGTCTTTTAACTACTGAGCGAGAGCTGGACATTGATTACCTTAGCATAAAGACTGGAAGCAGGGGGAAACAGCTAGCCTTGGCTCTCTCTAAAGGTCAGAAATACTCCTAGCAGCACCTCTAAAGCCCACTAATAAACATGTTGTAGCTTGTTTGTTTAATTGGAACACAAACAAAAATGTAAAAACTACACAAGTCAAACTATTCTGTTAAAACAAGGGCTCTGCAATCAGTCTGGGCAGTGCTCACTGGACAACACTAGTGGAGTCGTGACACTGATTCTGTTTTTAATTCTTTCACCTGCTTATTTTTTATCCATTTAAATTGGAAATAAAATATGTTTAAATATGTATTCTTAACATAGCTTTGCTGTATTCCTGGCCTGTGTAGTAGTCAAACTTAGACCTCTAGCTGTACAGTAACATACCTGGTACTCACAGAAGGGATAGGCCTTTTTCACAGTAGACATTTTTACTTGTCATAGTATGAAACGCACAGGTGTTACCAATAACATTAATGAAGGCTCTGTTCTAATGTCCCAGTAAGCCGTGACAGTGACACAACATGCACAATACCAGGACCCTGAAACTGAAGCAGCTAAATGAAATTCAGCCATCATTCATTTTTATTATTTACACCTGTATTTGTCTTTAAATCATTCAGCTTTAAGGTTAAGCTAGGCTACAGTCAAAGCTAGCATTTGACAGTAGAGAACATGTCTCTCAAAACTGGGAAAAAGAACAGTGGATGACGTTTTATAGAAAAAATTGTCAAAGTAGTGTTTATCTTATCCTTACTTGCCAATACCAGGCCAGTATGTCGTCTTTGCAACAAAAATGCTATTTTAAAATAATGCAGTATAATTTTGTTTTCATTTCTGTCTGTGAAACATAATCACTTCTGGTTAAATGATGCTGGGGACTTAAAAATGGTACTGTGAGTTTATCAGCATCTCTGCTATTAAATAGCCTTGTGCAGAATGAGGCACAATATGCTTCTGCATGCTATAATTTAAGGTAAGGTTACAGTAGATTTTCGACACACCCATGGTACAGCTACACAGGTGTTTTCACTTTCACTGATTAGACCTCTCCTCAGGATGTAGTGTCCCTCACTCCCCCGTTTGTTTTCCTGCACCTGTAAGCAGTCCATGACTTGAAAACTTGAGAAGTTAATGAACTTTTGTGCAACTTTTTGTGTGTCTCAACTCTTCTCTGTCAATCTGATGTATTTGAATTTGTTTTTATCACATTTACACCTTCATATTTATTTTATTTTTTTTGTAATATTGTTTCATATTATTTTTACTTCATAAAGATAACTTAAAATATATAATATTTACTGTAAGTTATATTATATTTAATTGTTTTTTTTTTTTGTTGATTCTCACAGCTTTCATCAGTGTTGTTTCCAGACGCAGCAGGCAGCTGTTTTCTTACACTACCTGCGCAGGACCAAACAACAGACAGACAAAGTCAGCGACTACAGTAGCCTAGCTGGTAAACATAGTGGAGTATTTATCAGCTAAATAGCTAAATATTCCAGAGCACATAAACAGAGCTAAAAAAAGAGGGAATATTTGACTTACATTCATCAGGTGGACGCAAACTCCAAATGAATGCTAATGTCGCTCCATCTCTGCTCGAAGTGTAAAAAAGCCACTTTTTACTGACACATTTGAACTTTATATTGTGATAATACTTAATTGAGCCCCCAAGTGGCCAAAACAGTCAATTATTGCAGGATTAAGAGCTCTGCTGTTAGCTTAGGTGAATAAAAATCAGTGAGTAGTGCATGTTCATTAACTAACTGGATTTAGATAGCGCACTTCAACATTTATAACTGTTATAAATTACTTCTGTCACTTTTCACTGGAGCTGAACTGAGTAGCACATTTTTAGGGTTGCTGTCTGGTAGCTAACTGTTAGCCTTTCTGCAATGACTGCTTTAAATAATATACAGATATTAAAAATATAACTAAATTTCACCATGATATAATATGTCTTAAGAGGGTCCTGGTGACTGTGGCAGTGCAGATGCTCTCAGTGGTGTCTGACTTCAAACATTTCATGAGTTTACACAACAAGCAGCAGCTTTCAGAGCTATTCATATCACAAAGGAGAAACAAGCTAAAAATACATGGTGTGCTTCTAATGCCACAGCTGATCACAAACTACTACCCTGCCAGAAAATCACAATTCCTGACCTGAGACACTGCTGACTGCTTCAATAAACATTACAAAACTGCTGCCACAGAGCCCACTTCCTCTAGCACAGTCACTCTGTGCTAAATAAGAAAATTACACCAACATTGAGTAGTCGATATGAAAATGATTGCTCATACGACTTGCTGCTACTTGCTGCCTGTTACATGTTTATACTGTCTTAAACTACTTTCTATTAAAGTTTTTGTCTAATGCTTGTTGAAAAACAAATACAGATCTCTTGCTATATATGGCATAAAAAACAACCTGTTTTGAATTGATAATAACAGGGATTTGTTACAGAGATCTGTCAGCACTTCTCTTTGCAGAATAAATCAAAAGAAGCAGCTGGTGGATTCCTGTTCAATGAGCAGTTCTAACTGAAGTGGATCAATGTGAAATCACGTCAAATGTCTGATTCATCACTGTAATTATTTTTGATAGGTTTATTTTGTCTTGTCATGCCACATTCCTTCAGTTGGTTATACAAAGTATATTAGTATACTAATGTACTAATTGTGCAGCTTTCCTGTAGAGAATAATTGAGAATGACTTCCGGATGGGAGCCGAAACATCTTGATTCTGAAGACAGTGTCCAGATGACTACGACTGAAACCTTTTCTACGATAGAACACTCCTGGACGAATGAGGGACTACACCGTCTGTAGAGAATAATGCACACTCAGAGTACTTGATGTGGAACAAGTCTACGGTTACTTATTATTATTTTAGAAATCACCATTGTAACATAATATACTGTCTGCACTCTTAGTTGTAACCATCAATAATGCATGTTCTGTACTCCAAAAGCATCCCTGAGACTTTAAAAACCTAAATTGACTAGAAACAACTGTTAGATTTAGAGTTTTGTTCTGTTGCTCTAACCGGCTGTCAGGAACACACAGAGAGTTTTTTTTCCTCCCTTTTGTTCACTCCTCTATGGAAATGTGCATCTGTTCTTCGGCCACACACGCAGCCTAAAAAGTGAAATGGCAAGCTGTAGTTAGTCTTCTGCTTTAATCCATTGTTTTGATTTTGATCGTTCTTTTTTATTTTTTTTTTTTTTTATTTTTTGCATCTTGTCTTGTCTTTGTCTTTTTTCCAGTTGAGGCACTTTGTCTCAAGTGTCCTATAAATGCAGTTGTTAAGGTCACAGACTTGTAAATAACCCCTCTGTGGTTCAATGCTAGGCTGCTTCAGTGTTTGCAGTGCATTTTTGAAGTGGCTGGCGGTTACAGACTGTCCAATTGTCAGAAGGTCACAGGTTTGATCCCTCTTTTAGCCGGTGTGCCCATGTTGAGCCTGCCTCCTTCAGAGACATTGCTCCTCCACACAGCTGAAGGCAGAAAGGGCTGCTGTTCACGAAGGTTACAATACAGAGAGTGCAACACGGCCACTGAAGGGAGAAGTTGCATTGTTGTTGCTCACAAACCCAAGGTCTTCCCGTTGTCCAACTGCACACAACACAAAGCATCATACCGCAGTTTTTATTTCTGCCCTATTTTTGTCTTTCCTGGAAATTTTTATGTTTAAGTAGTGAGTTTAGGTCCTGACTGCAGATTCAGAGTATGACTGACAGCACCTGAAATGGCATCATGTGCTGACATCTAGTGGATGTAGAAATGTGTATTTCTTACAGCAGAAAAAAACCCTCAACCATTAAGCACACCTTTTTATGGTATATGGTTTGACGTTTCGGGGTTTTCAAATAACACAAGTTCAGCACTGGACTCAAGAGTTTAAAGTAATCAGCTTTTGAAAAGTAGCGACCACTGTACTGTATTTTTATCAGTCTTCTGGTCAGTCATACTGTGATTCAAATTATTTCATACCCTCAGAGGTCATTCTCCACCCAGTAAAGTGGTTTCCCGAACCTTAACCTCGAGGAATACTATTGTTAATAAATAATAACAACAATAACCTTGTGTTTGATAGCCTGGTTAAAATGTAAATAATTAAAAATGTGTATGAAGAGTGGCCATACCATATTCAAGCACCAGTTTTAAATGTGTATTATTATAAATGTGTATTATGCACATTTAAAACCTTCAAATAAACCTTATAAATAATAATACATGTATTTATAGCTCCAATTCAGAATGCAAGCACTTAATGGAGACTCTTACATTTTACTAATAAACTGTTATGTATTGACTAAAATTCAGCACCTATGCAGTTTCCATGTGTGCATTACAGTATATTGGCAAACATTTTTCTCAGTGACCCCTGTGAGCATTTAATGTCAAGATAATTGATAATTGATTTATCATGTGCTGCAGAGCCGATTAGCCCCATTTCTAGACTTACTGTGGATAAATTTGAATTGTTGTGAAACAGAACAATTCCTCAATTGTGCTTTAACACTTAACCTGTTAAGTGAAAACCCATTGTTTTGCTCTGAGCATTCAAATGTCACCATTTTTATTTAAGACAAATCTGACTTAAAAATAGTGTGAAATTTGATTTTACTACTTTTTAGTGTGTAGGTTGTGGACATTTTTGTGAAAAATTGTGAAAAGAAAAGATAATTGTTTGAGAAAATTCTAATTGAGCAACGAACACAGCGAAGGAAGTGAGAAGAAAGCTGAATGAGGAAAGGCCAAAAAAGTAAGACTTTAGGAACAAGGAAGCAGGTCTATGCTGGGAGTTTACATCTCTGGTGAGGTTGATTGCTTTAGCTAAATATGACATATTATTTAAACTTTTACAAATATCAAACAAAATATAAATTGTAGTGTCAAAAATAATATAGGAAAGTAGGATTTCTATTTACAAAAACTCCCATCTTGAGCTATCCAGAACTTCAAAAAATAATATATTGCTATCCATTTTCTGTCTTTGTTTATATAATATATTGATGCAGCATAAATAATGAAGCTACTAATAAAATCATGTCAGCATATGAAACAGCTCTACATTTACATTATCTTGGCAGAGATTCTGTGTGTGTAGGATGCAGAGACAATCAACAACTTTGTAAACAAACAACAGTAAACAGAGGTAAAAATTTAATGGCAAACAGAGTGTATAAATTACAACCTGTAAAAATTATTGTTCAAGTGTAAAAAAAAAGTACAAAAGCATGTGTTCATTTGTTCATTTGGCACTTGGGTGGCCTGGTGGTCAGAGTCTACAGTATAATAACTCACAAGTTCTCTTCTGTATTCTTGAGCACAGTTTGTCAGTCTCATGTTGATATAAAAGGAATATAATCATAATAATATTACGAGTATCTTTGCATTTAGTAAAGGATAAACAGTCTTAATGCCATTTCTATTGGATGTTACTACAAACTGTAGAAATCAGTACCGCATCAGCATTCAGCCAGTAACAGAACACTGCATCCTTCTTCAGCATATAGAGCAGCAGTAACTCAGTACCATCAGGAATATAGTGGTTATAATGATTAACACTGCATATATTATATTGAATATCAGAAACACTTTGAACGTAACAGAAACAGGTTTATGCAGAGGTGTTGAAGGTACCATGGAAGCCATAAGCCATGTTAACAGGCACGTTGGCTCTTGCCAGCTCTTCAAATGTCTTGGCATCCAAAACCAGGAGGAATGTTCCTTTGTCCTGAAGAGAAAGGTTTGGTGGAATTACTATCAAAACCACAGAGAGCTTATTATCAGAATAATGTCAGTAACAGTACATGTAAAGCACGATGTTTCTCTGTGCACACCACAAGCTTAAACTGTTAGTTTGAACAACTTCCAAACCCGGTCCTGTGTCCTTCAGAGTTACATATTTCTTTAGAAGAGCAGCTCTGATCGCCTTAAAAGGACCAAAATCATCCTGAGTATTACATTAAATACTATTAAAATCTGGCCACAGAGTATTAAAATCATCCGTGGTGAGTGTTTGACACAAGCGGCTCAATGAGGCAATTAAAATTGACTGTTTAGAAACATACTGTTCTTTATCCAAAAAAAGAAGGGATAAATACATGAATAATTAAAAACCTTTGCATTTGCACTGCACACTCTCAAAGTCTTGATCCACAGTCCACAGTGCTGATTGACAGACTATATAAAACTGCTGCTGGTCACGACACATCTTAATTTTAGCTTCAATTCTCCTTCAGATTGATTTGTTTTATGTCAGCATTTCATGTCAGCTGCTCTGTCTTTTAGTTGCTTTTCTGTCTTTCATTGTGAAGCACTTTGTGGCGTGTGCTCTTGAAAGGCGCTATATAAATAAACTTGCTTACTACTTGATGTGCATTACAGAAACAGCATAGTTAAGAGAAGAGAGGAGATTAATAATACGCTGTACCACAACTTCATCATTCAAGCTGCCAGACATGCTGTCGGGAAGGAGCACAACAACAACACCTCGAGACGGTTCACGCTTGTTTACATGCCTCTTAAAATAGAATATATAGGACTTAACTTTCAAATAAAAGTTTGTAATGTGTGTAATGTTTGTAATGTGTAGAACTAACTCATTTGCTGTAGTTATCTTTCCAATGTACAAATATCTGCAAACATTGTAGTTCACATTTAAGTTTATACATTAGTCACAAACCGTAAGTAGCATTTGCTTCTGCAGCAATTTCAAACAGAAATCCCACTGACAGAAATCTTTGTAAATTCGAATTCTGTAATTATATATGCAATGCAGTATGTAACTGTAATCCTCTCTCTTTCTGCAGACTTAATACCACATATTGTTCATATTACTGGTGCCACTAACATGGCCAGAAAATACATTTTCAGCCATTAAGCTTCTATGCTTTAAAAAGTTATCTGTTTTTTAAACCATCAAAATTAATTTTGTGTAGATTCATCTATGAATATTTATGACTCTGCTCATCAACCTTATGAACATATATGATGGATTAAGTGTATCTGGCTAATAATAAAAAATGAACCAAGCTCAGGTCGATTTACAGGCCTGCTGCCCAGTGTTAACTAAAACTCAAGAAACCCTGTGGCAGATTATAACACTGATGTAACTCCAGAATGACCAGCACTTTATCACTAAACCTTTGAAAAAATATTTCAGTTCTCGTCATGTGGGCTCTCTTACGAATCCTATACATCTGAAGAGTTCATTTGCAAGAACCTATAAACACCGTTCTTAAAATGAATAAACCAACACCAGTTTGATTGATATTCCCTGGAGTGCACAAAAAAAACATGATTCAGGAATATAAATAAAAATGGAGATAACTGTTTTTGTAAATGAAGCCTTCATCTTTACTCTTCATAAAAACAAGAGTCTTACCTGTGACGGGGTGAGAACCACAGAGAGGATGACACCATCGTCCTCCTCCACGGCATCAGGTGACGGCACAAACACGGGCTCTGACGGGAAGAAACCCTTCCGGTACCAGACCTGAGGTCACACACACACAAGTATTATATATTCACTAAAAGAAGCTTAGTCTTTCAGTATTTTACCTTTACCACTTACTAAATTTAAGAATAGTTAGTGTAGATTATTGTACTTAATACTCCCTTGTGGTAGCACACTGTATGTCACAACGTCTGCCTCAGTACTGTTTTTGCTCATGCTTCCTCTCTGTCTCTCTCAGTCACATCTTGCTTCCCTCATTCCCATGCATTTCCTTGCCATCATTGCCGTCCTCCTTCCATCTACCAAGTACCCTCAGAGTTTCCACCTGACTCACATCCAGCCACATCCACACTCTTCTCAGCATGAAAGCGGATTAGCAGATTTCCCAACATGTCAAACAATTCCTGTAACATTTGTATGTTATATGCCTGTATACTAACTAGATGTGGTCGAAGTCATAGACAAATTTCTGCTATGGTGCATAAAGTGGTGCTGTATTGTAGAAAGTGGAAAGCTACGTTAAGGCTGAATAAGAGGATGACGATTAATTTGGACACCTTCTTTATGGATAGTTATACTTCATTAAACAACAATGCAGCTGATTATATTGACATCTTCAATATAATGAAATGCTGAGTTCTGCTTCTGTTTGTTAATGGGAGAAGTAAGAGTTCTTTTGTGTTATTGATCCAGAGTTTAGCTGGAAGAGGAAGACTTTATGTACTGGTACAGCCGTTCTCCCAGGATGTACACACACACACACACACACACACACACACACACACACACCTTGAGTGTCTTGTCTTTCAGGTCCATCTTGAGCAGAGAGTCTCCCACCAGGTGTCTGAAGCCACAGCCATAGAAATAACGGTATGGTTGTGTGTTATATCTGCCATAGTTGATCTGAGGGAACTCCAGGCCACCATACTCGTGGAGGTCCTCTCCATAGAGATCCTCATGTTGGCAGAACACCTGTTAACAAAGAGAGAATCAACTGTCTATTGTCATGTATAGGCAAAAGAGTTTTTACTATGGTCATGCAGTGAAATCTGTTGTCCCTCCATCAGTTCACTGGGCATTAGTTTCAATTTGGGATGCTCTTGTGAAAAAGAAGAATTTTGAACCACTTAACTGTTTCTCTGTCGAGTTCTTTTGATTCCATCAACTGGATCTTGTGAATTTTGATCATTTGAATTTGATATAACACACCGGAGAAAAGAGATGCATATACTCTGTGTACATATACAGTATATGCATGGGGTAATTTTATGTGTCACTCTTCATAACAGCTATTTATGTGCAAGGATATTCTGTTTATTCATAAGAAGTGTTTATCTTTCAGCAGCTCAGGGGGCCAAGCTTTTAAACATGGGAACATCAGACATGTGGGAAACTTGTTAATTTGTTAAAAAGAAAATTGTAACATTAAGATTAAGATGTAAGATTTAAAGATGGGAGGAGTGAAAGTCGCACCGCTGGCATTGGACACTGCCCACCTAACAGAGACTATTACAACAGGAGAAATCAAAGGATTGCCCCTCTTCTTCACTTCCTGTTTCTGCTCTATGCTGCTGACACTGTTGTCAACTTTTCCCTTCTGAGCTCACTTGCTCCTTCTTCTGCTTCGTCCACTCTACCGTCTACCTGGCAAGCCCTGCTCCTTGTGCCCGCTCGTCCTGAACTCACTTGGACGTTTGAGACTGATAGAACGCACTGGCCAGGATCTAGCAAACCTTGCTAGCGCTCCTAAGTTGCTGCTATCAGTTTGGAAGAAACCTGCTCCAGTCTACTGCAATGTCTGTGTCTTAACGGTACCACAGTTACGATTGAACAAACTTTGAACTAAAACAACATCCGAGAAACGCTGCCCTCACATTTCCACTCACATCCGACTAAGTGGTTGTGAAAGAAGATCACATCATCCTTCTGCCTGCAGAGAGAGAGAGAGAGAGAAGGGCCAAGCCGAGCCGTCCCGTGGGACTGATCGCACCAGAGAAAACCAGAGAGCTCATCGAGGATTGGGACCGCTTCTCCTCCTCCCCCTTGGCCATCTGAACTACCAGGTGAAACTTTACTTTTCCTGTGCTTTGGGGTTGATGCTACAGTATTAGGGCAATTAGGGAATGTTAGGTTATAAGTAAAGCCCCACATAAATATAGAAATGATTTTAATGGTTTCCATTATTTCCTCTTTCCTTCCCATGAATCTCTGTTGAGTGCATTGAGTTCATTTCATGGGTTAACATCAAAGTTTTCAGCCATGATGTGGTCTCCTTTGTTCACACAAATTAAGCCATCATGCCAAGGTATCTTTCTTTGCTTTATTTTTGGTATTCATTGCTTCATTGATTAATTTATTAATTGTCTGTCATTGTGTTCATTGCTTTCATTCATCATTGCATTTATAAATCCATTTGTATGTTTAATAGATATTAGTTCAATAAACTATAAATAATAAAAATAAAATAAAATAAACTAATAAATGTATAAAGAACCCCATTGGGTTGTGTGTATGAATTGTCACAGTCACTGTTTACGAGCCAAGAACTTCAAGAACCCTTTTCTAAGGGTGGTGCCCTGACGTGAATTTAATGTGAGTTAAATTCTGTTATTTAATATAAATACTGATTATTTCTGACAAAGTTGGGTGTCATCCCTCTACTTCATTTTGTACCAATTTGTATTCGGGCCTATTCTACATATTTTGGTGCTTCCAATATTAAGTGGTATTAACGCTACAGTAATAATCACTAATATAATCATTTTTTGATGACACTACTGTATTTTTACTTAGGCAATATTTTGAATGCAGGACTTTACTTGTTATGAGAACCTTTACATCATGGTATTACTACTTCTACTCAAGTAAAGGAGCTGAATACTTCTTCCACCACTATTAGTCCCTTGTAGTGTGATCTGCTTTGGACAGCACAATATGAGCTGTCAAGACACATTTCTGAGCACTGATTCCAGTATTTCTGCTACAAAGGGAATGTAAATTTAGAAAGTCATACTTAACAATACAATTCAGTTTCCAACTCACCTTATCTTTGCTGATTTTGACACATGTTGCCTTACTGGAAGGCCGAGTGTTCAGGTTCTGGTCTGTTGGGGTTTCATTGGTCACATGAAGGGGCAGAACAAAACGACGAGGGAAAATCCTGCACATGGTGTTGTACACCTGGGAAGGACACGGTACAGGAACAATGCAGTATGTGTGCATTTTAGGGATTCATCTCCTACAGTATTTTTTTTTTTTTTGGCCTCCTGGTGCAAAGAGACTGAAAAATGTGATGTAAAAAGTTATAGTACACTTGAAAACACAAAAAACTGATGCACAATAAAAAAAATATTCTGGATTGCTCTGATGATATTTAATAGTGTAAGAGTATCTTACACTATTATATGCTGACCTCATCTAGTGCGTCTCCTGACTTGCGTAAGTTCTGGATGAGGTAGTTGTTGATGGCTTGGCCGTCGTCCGCGCAGCACATGTCAAGCATCAAGAATCCATCCTCCTCAAAGGCGTTGATCTGATGAAAGGTGGAGAAGGCTTTGGTGTGGTACTTCACTGAGCTGACCTGCGGTACAGAATACACAATTAGATGATCCAAGATCTAAAGCAGTTGGATTTCTTTCCACAAGTAGTGTCTCCCTACGTAGAATTTTCATCAAGTTTCCTAAGGCATAAATAAATCCTCCCCCCTAACCATCACAGCCCCATCTCACCTTGCCTGTACACTTGTCAACAAGATGGAAGACCGTTTCCTGCTTGGGATCCCAGTAGATGCCCTCGCTCAAAGCCTTCCCCCTCAGCTTGCATGTGACTATCTTCAGCAAGTCCATCTTAATTGGCTGCTCAATGAACACCACGTAGTTCTCAGACATGGCTGGAAGCAGGAGAAGGGTATTGCTGGGCTTTGTAGCTGAGGGCAGCAGTGTGAAAGATACAGACATGACTAATGAATACTATCCAGGAGTGCTGGCTTACCAAAGCTGTGGTAGTATGAGGGATGGGACTTGTTGGCAGGCACAATAGAACAGAGTATATTGGCTCCTTGTAGGGTGTCTTTGGCATCTGTTTTCTCAGGAGGTACTCGGATGATGTTGTACAGGGCTCCTGGAATAGTCGGGATAATAATGTACCTTGTAATAGCTTTTACATACATTTGCCCTGGCATCTCTTAAATAAAAGATGAGGTGTGAGCAACCGATGGCAGATATTCAATAATCACAATTTAGTTTTTATTATAAAGGAGGATGAGAAAAAAATAATTCAGCTGTTGATTTATGTAAACCTTAACGTAGGTCTTGTGGACGATGGGACTACCTTTGCTTCCATAGGAGTTGCCCATATTGTAGGTGGTACCGTCAGGGTCACAGTGTGGGTGGGCAGTGGCTCCATTTACAGCAATGAACTTGCTCCAGTCTACCTACAAAACATAGTGGAGAATAAAAAGGATCAGTTTGTGTAGATTATGATTATGGCTGATAACTGGACTACTAGACAGAAGAAAGACTATATGTTGCATATAATTAATAAAACTGGTATTAATATTAATATATATTGCTCCATGACAATAATGATAGTACCTTTTCCAATGTTTCTAGGTTCTCTGGGTTCACTTTGTGCATGAAATTTGTCTCTGTGCTGACATAGTAGTCGCCTTTGTATTTCACGAAGCTCACACTCGCATTGTCCGTGGGCTCTGTAACAGAGAAAAACACAGGATTACTGAGGCCTTTTAAATTGATGAAAGTGTTCCTACTTTAACAGAAATCTTGGTAAATCATTCTGCTCCAGTTTGCTGCTCACAGTTGCACTGAAAAGTCCAGTAGGAATGGAAACATTTAGAAAATGCCTGCTCCCCTCTCTGGTTCCCCAATGTTGCACATAATTATGAAACCTTGGTGTATGCAGAGTACTTTAAAGGCTTCATCCCTGGCCTCACCACAGATATAACCAGAGTTTGTACAAACACTGATACTGAACAAATTATCCTTTTCTTCAACCTGATCTAGATTTTCTCTCTCCCTCTCAAATGTCCAAGCTGGTCTCACTGGGTCTGTGCATGTTGTTTCATTTATACCTCAGCGTGAGATATAAAGTGAAGCAACTTTCTTGCACAATTAGTCAACAAATCAACTACAGTTTTGTTGCCATGAGCCCTCTCCTTTGCCACATATTATCCATTTATACTTTATTCCATCCCTTCTTATTCAGTTTACTCACTCATCATCTCAAAGCGAGACAGGAAGCGCTGGAAGAAGTTTTTACAGGGGTCGGGCATGGCGAGGGTACCAAATTCTGATATCATGATGCGGTCCCTTTCACTATTCTTCTTGTAGGCATCGCTGTGCAGGAACCGACTCATGTATGTCACCTGGCCTTCGTCGATCTTGAACTTGTGTAGCATAGCCATCCCATCAAACCAGTGGTTGTAGCTGTGATGAAATACAGAGGTAAAAGGTTAAATCACATCAACTTGGAAACTTTTTCGTTTGCGTGACGCAGCTGTGTTGAGGTGTTTCCAACTCACTGTGTGTTTCCAAACTCAAACTTTCCTGGACCGTTGCGGAGGAGGTTGCCATTGATCCAGGAGGGAATGGTGCCTTGTACTTCAGTGGAGATTGGCGCAGGGGTCTCTTCTACAGAGCAGATCAGAGGTGCAATTGTCTCCAGTCCCTTCACTACTGAGGTGATGCATTCCTTGGCCTTGCCATTGTCATCAGACTTTGTATCATCTGTAGGAAACACAAACACACAGTATGACACCCAAATTGTTTTTACCTAAACCAGATGGACATTAGAGAGATGGCCATCTTTGCTGATGTTTCGTTCAATTAAAACTGCTTTTGGGGATTTTTTCTGGAAAAAAGTAAAGTTATTTTTCCTTGTCTGATAAGCCAAACTATTGGGCAACAACCTGCAATGTCCAATGAAAAATACACTCAATATTTGACATATTAGGAATAGTGGTCCTATTTTTGTGTGGGCAGACAACATTTGACTCACTCAACACTGCACCCAGTGTTTAGCCAAAAGATGTATTTACATTCCAACTATATTTTTTGCAGCAATGCAGAATTCATCAGTTTGAGGTTGAGGCCCCTTGGCAAGCAGCAGAAAAGGGAAAAGAAAGTTTCAGCTGGTAGCAGTAGGAGCAGCTTGTTCTTAAAACCTCTACTCTTGGATTGATAATACAAAAAAGTCTGGACATATGAATATAGTCAAATATGAAAAAAAAGTCTAATATTTATGCTCAAAGGTACAAAGTGGTGCTCAAATGTCACATTCACCTTGCTCTTGTTTATATATTTACAATATTTCACTTTTATTTATAGGTATTCAAATTCAATTGTAACTTTAACCTCAGAGATTTTGCGCCTGATTGAATACAAAACATTATGAAACACTTGTATTCTGCCTGTTAAACTGTCGTGATTATAATTTTCTTATTTTAAAGTGTCTCAAAAGGTCAATGTCAGTGAAATGTCTGTACATCAACAGTACAATTACACGTATTTGAAAGTAAAGCTGATCTTACTGTTGAGGAACAGTAGGTGAGTGATGGGCCTACATTTACCAGTGAAGTGAAGAAAAATGACTAATGACAGTAAAATCCTGCTAGAAACATGCATGCAGACCCTGCCTTCATCCTGCAGGCCATAAGACTGTTGAACTCCTGAGCTCGCCACTATGTCACTTTACTCGCACTGTATTGATACATGGATGTCACTTTAAGATAAGATGTACCTTTATTTTATCCCCCGTAGGGAAAATTCAACTTGACACAGCAGCACAGGGGAATGTAATAAAAAAAAAGAATAAAGTGAAATAGGATAAAATATTAATAATATATGCAATACAATAAATAGATCTGTGTGTATTTACATGTGCAATGTTCAAACAATATACATACACTTCACTTTATACTGCTGCCATTTATATAATACACTTACTGGTACTGTACATACATATCTGACTGCACTAGCTTCACCTGCTTACTTACCTGGTTACTTCCAGTTTACAAACTGTTTACATCTCAGTGTATTTTATTACTACCTGTTTATACCTGTACACATCACGGTATATATATTTATTTTACTACCTGTTTACAAGCTGTTTATCCATCACAGTATATATATTGATATGCATACCTGTCTACACCTTGTTCTCATTATGTATATATATTTACTACATTACTGCACAACCTGTTTACACTACAATTTATACATTTTACTATTTCTCACCTGGCTACCACAGTATTTTATTTCAAATTCCTATATTTTAGCTGCTGCACTATTTCATGTCTTAGATTGTAATTAGATTTTGCTCCATTTATGTGTTTTTTTTCACATATTGTTTAATACATATCTGTAAGAGCACTATTGGAGGGAGCCTGACATCTAAGAATTGCCAACAACTGCTTCACTGTAATTGTCGTGCATATGACAATAAAAATGTACACACTCTGTCCTATGTAATACTATGGATCCTATTTAATTTGGCTCATGTGTTTACAGAGAAGCAGCAGTAACACAGCTTGTTGCAGCGTTACATTTAGGGAAACGTTTGACAGCAACTTTGCTATGTTTTGTTTGACTGATAAACCTCCTCAACAATCTTTAACACAGAACTCAACTGAATGATCAGATTTTGTTAACAAAGACATGTGACTTTAATCATTGTTTAACAGTCAGCCCCATGTTACCATGGACTGATGCCATTAACCCCATTTACCCCGGTACTACTGCCAGGGAGTGGCTTGTTCTTAAAAGTAGTTAATCTTTGAGTGTAAACTGTATTTCTCAGTGAATATACATGATGCTTTCATTCATATGTACAATAAAAAACTTTGGAGATCCAGTGATGGAAATTACACTGTATTCCTGAAGCAGAAGAGTATTTTACTTCTGAAATGTTCGGTTTGCTACAATAATTACATTTTTGATAATAATTTGAGCCTGCCATAATTACAGTACATGTATGAATAAATGAATATAGGAACAGTATATTTAGCCTATTTTTAGGCCTATGAAACAAAGAAAAAGCTATTTCTTTATGTCTGTCTGCAGGGGAAGTTTAGGCTCTCAACACAACGCCAAAATATGTGGTAACCCTGTCATTAAACAGACTCCATCATGGAGAGATGTGGAAAGATATCTTTTTTTGATGTGTTCAAAATAATGCAACATAAGCTATTAAAATGGTTAATAATACACATGTTGTGTCTTGAAAGATGCCGTGCTTATCACATTATGTGTTTTGGGAGAAACCACATCATTTTGACCGTCAGTTTTGGGTAGTCACCCATCGGTAGCTGTATGTGACACTCAAAGCGTTGTAACTGTGGCTCAGCAGTATTTCACCCTGCGATCACAGCCTATTATCAATACTACATTTACTTAATAACAACGTAATGACTGCAGTCTTGTCCCTGTTTAAAAGACATGTCGCCTGTGGAAATGAAATCTGACACTGCAGGCGTTTAACAGAGTAAAGCTGGAAGAACAGTTTGTACTGAAACACAACCGTCTCGATCAGGTTTGACTGCTGTCAACTCTACAGCAACAGTCAACTCAGATAACCGACACAGCAACAGTAACCTTTGTTTTATGAATTTGTAAAAGTGCGACATTACTTTTTTAACATAACAGTGTGATTACCAGGCGCTGCCTGCAATAACTGCTCACTGAAAGCATCAGCAGACGGATCTGTTTTCTCTGCACAGTATAACATCCGCAAGATGGTGGAGGCTTACCTGCACTCTCGAGCTTCACAGGGGACATGTCAGTGGTTATCGTGGATGGATACAGCTCCTGCTCTCTGCGTCCTGCCGGACCATAAACTGCTCACTAGCGCGCACCAGCAGCGCTCTTATATAACCGGTTATGTAATACGGTAGGAGTGTGTGTGTGTGTATATGTGTGTGTGTGTATGTGAGAGAGAGAGAGAGAGAGAGAGAGAGAGAGAGAATAGAGAATAAGAGAAAATGTTATAATTATAAAATTTGGCTCTAAATAGTGTGACAGTGTCATCCGGCCCTTTGCGCTGACTCATACATGAATTGCTATTAATTGAGTCTGCCATCACGGATTAATTCCCTATCAACATCTAGCATTAATTACAGGTCTTATTAAGTAACCTAATAAACAGATGCACCAGTTCATCTGGTACAACAGCATCCTGGCTGCAATCCATGGCTTCGACCCACTGTGGTAATTAACACATGAATTACTGTATTAACTAATGCTAGATGTTGATAGGGAACATGAATGCATGGCATTTCATAGATCTTCATGAGTCAGACATTAACTCATGATAATCTGTGTATTAGTTAAGCATTCTTGAATGCATATTTGTGCGCCAGTATTGTAAAGTATTACCAATAAATGTAGTGGAGTCCCTTTACAGGGACGTTGGTACTACCTGCTACCTCATTAGCATACAGACACAGAAATAGATCAATGAAGAGATGTGCAAATATAGAAATACATAAATAAGTGTAGAAATACATTAAAAACATTAATTTCTTTAGGTCTTCATTGATTACCAACATTTATTTCTGTATTAATTTAATCATTTCTTTATGTATGTATGTATGTAGGCCTATTCATTCATTCATTTATGATGAAGTCATTTTTCGTCCTCCATAAACTCTATGTTGTATTGACCACTAAAGTTTTTGTTTTACAGCCACAATTCATGTTTGAGACCAGCTGTAGAGGAATGTGTTGCTGTCCTACAAAGCTGTTTGCTGGCAGGTCAGGTGGACACCTAACAGCTAGTTAGCAGTCCATATGGGCTGTGTGTGTCTATCTTGACTTGCAGACTGATCCAGATAATCTTTGTTGGAGGATTAAAGCAATGTCCCGGAGGAGGAGGACATTCTATACGGCCTGTATTCGTGTTATAAAGCTCCTACAACCTTTCAGGTAACGTGTGTTTTACTGTCTCCTAGCAGGTTTTACAACAGATATGAATATTTCTAATAGCTGCAGTCCCATGTCAGTAGACGCTAGCTGCGCATGCTAGGCGCACTGTAGGCTACATTAGCCCCACCTGTGACCTCAGTTGAGGGCTAGGTGTATAGTTTTGTAAACAAGTGTTGTCAGATGCGTTTCTCCAAAGCTTTAGTTAAAGAGCCACAGAAAAAAAGCAAGAAAACGGTAGCTTCAATGCTATAGCTTATAGTCTAACCACAGGCAGCAGAGATTGACTATCCATTGAAGTATACAAATTGCCATGGCAACAAGTCTCACTCTAACGTGATAAATGATGATTAGCTCTCTCACGTGGTAAGGATGATTATAATGTCGCACCACATTTTAATTTGTTTGCTGTTGCCATTATATTACTACAGTGCAGTAAACTGTAACTATTCTTATTGGAGTATATACCATATGCTCTAATGATAAAATTCGGTTTATGGCTATCTGGTTAATATCTGGTTTGCTTCCCCTGTCACTTCAGCCCATAAGCAGTACTGTTCCTTTTTTGTGTGTTGTTCTTAAACTCTATTTTGTGATAAATCATGTTAAGGGACAGTTCACCCCAGAATCAAAAATACATATTTTTCCTCTTACCTGTAGTGCTGTTTATCCAGCAAGATTGTTTTGGTGTGAGAGCAGTTTCATGTAGGAACTATTTTCTTTCTACCGATAATTCCTACAAGAACACAAGCTCACAACAAATCTGTGGATTATTTTGAGTAACCGGGTCATGATTTCTGGAAAGAGACATTGTTGTTGAGTTTTTCAAATGTATTTTTTTGGCACTTTGAGCACCACAAGCCGAGTGTCATATAGTCCCATAATATTAAAAAAATACAGACATTTCTATGGCCGATATCTCCAAAACTCAGCAACTCACACCAAAACAATCTCGATGGATAAACAGCACTACAGGAAAGAGGAAAAATTAGTATGTTTGATTCTGGGGGTGAACTGTCCCTTTAAGTTGGTAGTAAATATAAAACAGTCTCTCATAAGCACTCAGTAGGAGTGATTTTGTGCTTGGCAGTATTATAGGCTGGTTAATTAAAGCGTGACCAAGCTGTTAGATCAGTTTTTTTAATTCAATAAAGCATAGCTATTAAACCTGTCTCAATTTTAACATGTGTCATTGTTGGTTACTGTATAGTGGGAAATAAATTAGTGAATTGTCTCAGTTCAAACATACAGTATATTCCGAATGATATATGGAAGAGACACACAGTATCAGCTCTGCAGGTATTCATGTAACAAGAGTAGAGCTACAAAAGTTAGTTGATTAACTGTTTAGTCATTTGTAGAGATAAAAACATTGTGCAACCAAGAGTTGCAACTGGCTTTATCATGAGAGGATTGAATCAGTGTTGTTTGGTTATTTAGAGTTTATAAATCAAATAAAGCAAGCAATACAAAGCACCACTTTCTTATTGCTTGTTATATAGGGTATATCATTATCTTTTTTCAACAGGACACATTTCACCCGCTGACTATAATGCCTTCCACAAAGAGCTCTAATCACTGGACTTTATCAGAGTTACTTGGGCAGCGGAGGCTGTTAGGGCTCGGAGCTCTGCTGGCATGGCTTCTCCTCTTCCATCTCCTTGTTAACGTTTGGCTCCTCTGCATCTTCACCAGTCTCTTGGTGGTTCTCGGGGGTTGGCTCGGGTCCCGTGCCGTACTGGATGCAAACAGCCTTCTCCACTTGGAACACTTTTTGCCTCTTGGCAAAGTTAGTCCACCTCTGTATTCACCTGAGCATGAGTGGAGGTTGAACCATGAGATCCACAGTGCTGTCCACAAAGCGGTGCGTGACTTTGTGTCCTCATGGTATCGGACTCTGCTGCCAGAGGTGGAGGGAGAGTTTGAACGTGCGGTGCGTAATTCGATGCTGGAGTCAGTGATGGAGCTGAAGGAGCGTGCGCGGCGAGTGGACAGAAAAACACTGGTTCAACAGCTGCTAGAGTTGTATGGCTGTCACCTGCAGAGCTACATGACGGCAAGACAGATACATTCAACACAAAAGGAGATCATTAGTCTCTGGCAGCTCTACAGTGAAGTCGATGCCCCTCACCCAGCTGTGAGCAGTGCAGCCGCTGAGCTCAGCTACTCAAGAGCTCTAGTTAACCTCATCTTACATGTGCTTGTTCCATACCCTCAGATGGAAACCAGGACTGGAGGTTACATGGTTACAGAACTCATCACCTGCAATGTGCTGTTGCCGCTCATAAGCAGGGTGTCTGATCCTGACTGGCTCAACCAGACCATGGTAGACATAATCACCAGGTCCAGAGAACCGCAAGAAATCGATGTGGATGAGCTCCCAGTAGCTGCTCTATACACATGTCAGATCCAGCAGGAGTCCTGGACCACGTGCAGGTCACTGTCTTCTTCTGATCAAGCTGGCCTCAACAGCAAAAGCACCTCTGACCTTGATGATCTACAGAGCCAGAGTGAGAAGGATTCCTCACAGAGCAGTATGGTTAGCCTGATGTCTGCCAGGAAACTAGAAAGTTGCCACTCAGGTTTGCTCACACCATGCAAAGTGAACTGCTGTTCACTCACATCTGGCCATTACTCCCACTCATCAGAGTCCAAAATGATTTCACTGGACTCCCTAATTCAATCTGACTCTGAAGATGACCTGACAGGAGGCTTTTGTGACTGTGCTCCTCCCAAAAACTTTTGCAACGCGATCACTTTAAAGGATGATGAGGCCTTTGGCTGCTTCGGTCCTCTGAAAAATTTTGGGCCGAAGGTGGTGGTGCCTGAGGACTCCCAGTGGCCAGCGGGTATAGCCCAAGAAAAATCCCCAGCTTGTCCTCCAAGAAGACTTTGTCTAACCTCCTGTAACTTTGAAACCCCTAACAACCAAGCTGCGCCTGCGAGCATCCAGAATGTGCAAATTTCTGGCACTGTCACTGTGAAGGAGCAGCGTGGCACAGGCACACATCCCTATACTCTCTACACTGTAAAGGTAAAACCACCTCCTACTTCCTTTTATGTTTGACTGATATTTCAATATGCATTATTGATTATCACACATTAACCTCCACTTTCTGTTTTACAGTTTGAGACAACGGCTGAAGCAGAAAATGGTGGTACTCTGCAACCTGCATCCTGTCACACTGTCAACCGGAGATACAGCGAGTTCCTCAACTTGCAAACACGTTTAGAGGAGAAGCCTGAAGTCAAGAAAGTAATCAAGAGTAAGAATAATCCTCTGCTTTAACTGACCATTGGACTTTAGTATACCAAGACAGATACATCATTGCAAATGTTATGAATTTCAGATGTCAAAGGCCCAAAGAAAATGTTCCCTGACCTCCCATTTGGCAATGCTGACGTCGACAAGGTTGAAGCCCGTAAAAGTCAACTGGATACGTTCCTTAAAGTAGGTATTGCATAATAACTAAATTAAGTAATTAAATTATTTCTGTGGTCAGTAATTTGACAGATTTCTTTCTTCTTCTAGCAATTAAGCAGCATTCCTGAGACATCCAACAGTGAGGACATGCAGGAGTTCCTGGCTCTCAACTCAGATGTTTGCACATATTTTGGCAGAAAGCCTGTTGTCAAGTCAAGAATTGATAAGGTGAGAAAGAATGTGCATACTGTAGATCTTGTGAAGATAGAGTGTGAATGTAAGAAACATAGTTTTTATGTGAGCTGTAAGCATTTCTTTGATAAAATGAGAGAAGAATTAACACAATCAAGATAAATCGAATCAAATCTTGAAGGAATAGTTTGACATTTTGGGAAATACACTTCTTCTCTTTCTTGCCGAGAGTTAGATGAGAAGATTGATACCACTCTCATGTTTGCATGCCAGATATGTAGCTGAAGCCACAAGTTAGCTTAGCTTAGTATAAAGACTGGAAGCAACGGGAACAGTTCACCTGCCTCTGTTCAAAGGTAACAAAATCTCCCTACCAGCACCATTTATTTACTCATCAACACTATAGATTCAATGGAAAGTGTGATCTATGTATTTTATTTGGCATTTTTTTCAATAAGGGGAATTGAATTATCTCACGTCTTCTCCAACTTGATTGCCATTTAAGATGATGGAAAATGCTTTAGACACCTTGAAGACAGCCTTCCCTCATCCTGAGCCTCTCAGTCCAACGGAGGATCTTGATGGAGATGCTGATGGAAGAACAATGGACAACAGAAAGTACAGGTGAGTGCTCTATATCAGTCCATTGCCATTGTTCCCTAAATGTTTGCCATGTGAAACAAAGCAGTGTCCCCTCATCACAGTTTGCATTTGCCTATGAGTTGTGACCAGTTCAACCAAGGAGTAATTTCTCCTCTTAGATTGAGTCATTTGAATAAATCTTAGGGGTTTGAATTGGTTATTCAGGGATTTACAAGAAAAAAACAAAGATTAGATAAAAATCTGATGTTTTCTTGTGTCTTATCTGCTTACCCCCCAGGTTTATTTTGAGACAATAATCAGTTCAAACATACAGTGCAGGATGTATATGAAATATCACTACAGAGTACACCCCCAGGGCACTTTGAATTATCTTGTTTCTCTGGTATCCTCTCTCTCTGTTTCTCTGATTTGTGTGTTGTTTTTTTACTATAATCTGCTGGTTTTGTGTTTCATGCATCAGGAGGCTTATGTTCCCAAGCAAAATATCCACATCTCTCAATATACCTGACCTACATCCTAAAGTGACATACTGCTTTAGTGAAGGCAGCGCTGTAAGTTACCATATGGTATTTACCATCTCTGACTGACAAATGTGTTGTGTTTGATACTGGGCACAGCTGACATGTTTGCTTTGCTCATTATGGCTCTTTAGGTCCTCAACGGCATGTCACCGTCTGGCCTGGAGAGCTTTGTCAAAGAGCAGGAAAGACTTTTATGTGGGCTGAACGGGAAAGAGACAGTCAAGCAGAGCTGTGAGCAGCCTGGCAAAGACAAGAAGACTTCAGGGAAAACTCATGGGACAGGTTGCGATTTATACAACAGTCTTGTCTTAGTTTTATCCATAGTGTCAGTACGGAAGTGTTGCATTCCTCGCAGCCCTGGATCAACATGCAGTAACACAGCATCGCCACTTGGGCACAGCAAAACTCTACTGTTGAGACATTTACTGAGGTTTCCTAGTAGTCACTGTTAAATTGATTGTGTGTCTGTGTTTGTTGCTGTGTACTGCAGACACAGCCGTGGCAGATGTTGCTTTGAACATTTTGTGTCTGCTGATGAAGGATCAGTGGAGTTGGCTGTGCACTGAGAACATACAGAAGACCATCAGACTGCTCTTTGGCACCTTTATTGAGAGGTAGGCATTTCTTTCAGCTTCTGTGCTGATATGTTTTTGTATTTTTTTAAATAATGTATAATCCCATATTTTATTATTATGACCATTGAGGCTTTTTATTCTTAACAATCCACTTTCAGTAAGTGCCTGGGATTTACATGGCATGAAAACTGATTGATCCATTACAATGAAGACAGAGCACACACAGCAGTTACAAGTTTACTGCAGGTGATACTACTTACATATGAAAATATGTGACGGCATACCTATTTCGCTGGCAGGTGACATTGTGGCACTCAATTGTTTTTCCTTCATACAGCTGAACATCCAGATGCTTGGTCCTCTTCTAGTATAAGGGACAGCTTTCTGAGGCACTAAGTGGTTTGTGGCACATTAAAGCTGCATGACATTCTCTGAGATTGCCTTTCAAAATATTATTTTTTCTTTAAATGCAATGTTTATGCCTTACTGGGAAACTAGAATTGCCACTGGGCTTTTTTTTTACCACAGTCTGTGGGAACTGTGCTTGTCTAGTCTCCAGAGTTCTGCTGTCATTAACTGATTATACTGGCCTCCATTTTTTGACTTGACATATGCCTCTGGGAGTTTTAAGGTTCACTAAGCATGTCAGTAAATAATGTTCATGCTCTTGCAATGGTTTATAGAAATTTACAAATGCTTGTTTGTGTTGCTCATGTCTTTCATTCTCTCTTAATCAGTTAAAGCATGTTTGCATGTGGCTGATCTAGTAGAAAAAACAAACACTCATGCACAGAAGAACATTATTGCATTGCTCTACTGATTCTGTCTTAGATGGTTGGATGTAGGAGTTGCCCACCTTACCAGTGCCCCCTGCTGGGTGATTTACCTACAAGTGCTGCAGGAAGCTGTATGGCCAGGCGGCACGCTGCCCGCTCAACCACGGCCAGAGCGTAGTGCCGCAGAAAGAGAGGAAACCAAGGAGCAATGTTTGGACTGTTTAGTGCAGCTGCTCCCAGGTACGTAGCAGCTGTTGGATTCAGATTGTAGCTGTTTGAATGCTGAAGCTATGTTTTCCTTTTTGGTTTGTTTCATTATTTCTGCCTGAACAGAGCTCATCACTGACATGCTGGGAAGTGAGAAGTACAGACTGAGCTTGGAGACCATGCTGGAGTCTTTACAGGACCATCAGATAAACAAGTGAGTCAACGACCAAACTGTCGAGTAAACACACGTCTGATTCTGCTATTTTAAGACAGCTACACTCAGGAGCCCAAAAACTGTATCAGTAGTGTATACAGAATATAAATATCTCTGGTTATCATATCTATAATAATCTAAACAGTATACCTACTAGGGGTGTAACCTAAATGTACTATCTGTATCTGTTTATGTCACAAAAGATATCTGTATTATCTGTATTTGTATCTGTATTCAGATTATACCTAAAGTGAGTAATCTGCTGATGTTTATACTGCTCATACACATATCTACTGTATAAGTTTAGCTGCCAACAAAATAACAATATTTTAACCATGTACCTGAATTAATCTAATAATAAAATATATTCAAACCCCAACTTAAAAAATGTGAGTCTAAATTAAAGCTGTGTAACTTTAAATGGTCCTGGTGGAAATTAAAAGTGAAATAGAACAGGAGGTTAGTGGAAAAATACTAGTCAGAATTGCAGTGGGCCATATTGCATGATTTTCTTTCAAATCTGGAAGTTATGTTTATAATGGGTGGAGGCTCAGATTAATGTAAAGTTGGTCCGAAGCTATTGACAAAAAAGGGCCATAATAGCTCATGGGGCCCCATTGCATCATTTAAATTTGTGCATGCAGTGAGAGGAGGTCCAGATTAAAATAAATTTAGTCCATCAAAGCTATTGACAAAAATTTGGAAAGGCCTTTTAGCATGCATTTTTGAGATGGTCCCTAACTCCTCTGTCAAGGAGTCTAAGTCTTCTGTCAAGCCACGCACAGTGCCAGGCTTCGATATCTGATCACAAGGTAAAAATAACACCTGTGGAACATCAGTCAAGCTTTATTCCACACTATACAAATAATCTGGTGAAATTTGATGAAATGTTATTGAGGATGAACCTCGATTAATGTCTAAGTATTGAACTTAAACCTAAGTACATCTCCGTGTTTTTAGTCTGTAGCCTTTTGTTTACATGCTGGCACATCTGTATCATGTCCTGCTACTAGCAGTTCCTGTTTGCACTGTACAGACAACAATCATCTGGATTACTCTGACATCTATCCGTGATGGACATCTGACACCACTGTGAAGAGTGAATTGCGTATTGTAACAATATGTGTTAATGTTTAAGATGAAAACGTGAAAAAGGGTCTGCACACTGTAGCTCCCTTACGTGCAATTTATTGGCACATTCACTAGTGACATTTCGAGCTAATGCTCTTCTTCAGACTTAGTTACACATAGAGAGATGCCATCTTTAGATACCAGATGCCATCTGGTCAACTGATGATACCAGTGAAACATAAAGCCCACATAAGAAAAACACATAATATACATATAATACAATACATAAGCATAACATCAGGCCAGTAGCCGTTATAACTTCTATATGGCTATATCTAGAGAGAGGCGCCTCTGTATTCAAAATAGGATGTCCCTAAAAGATTTAGGAACAGGAATCTACAATATCCAGCCCAAGAATATTCACAAAGGAGGGGAACAACATATGCATCTGGAGTAAACCAAGTACGGGTTAATGAGTACATCTGCTGTATTTAATCATTTTCCATATTATCCATATAAGCATCTGTATTAATAACAGTTGATGCCAGTCTGTCATTAACCCTGTTTGTGTTGATTATGCGCAGGCATCTGATCTACTGCATCTGCGACCTGCTGCTGGAGTTTCTGATCCCTGAGTCGTGTGACGAGGCCTTCCAGAGGTCTCTGCTGCAGAGCCTGGCCAAAGACACAGAGAGGGACAATCCTCACATATGATCAGCACATGATAACACTCTGAGGCCTCACAGTTGTAAGCAGTTGATGGATAATGTTTCAGTATGTGTGTATGAGGGTTGTGACGTATTCCAAATGGCCTGTACTGTAGTCACTGGAGTCCACAGAATGGCAGCAGTCATTACCTGATTGGTCAGTGAAAATATATGCAGAAGTCTGTTTTAAGATTGTATATAAGGCTTCTGTCCTTAATTTCCCTTCATCTGATGAGTGGTATCTTACACTTCTCAATTAGTGCCTTCAGCTGAGCACTGTGACAGCTATCAGTGAAATCAGCTGTGTGAAGGAGGGGCTTAAGTTATATATGGTTTAGTTCCTGTCAGTTTCACAAAGAGCTGTCTTTAGGAAACTTCAGATTGATGTGCTGATTCAGTCAATCAATAAATGTATTAATTGTAAGAGCAGTGTGTGGGAATTGCCACTTCTTCAAGACGTATACAATGATTATAAGATTTTACATGTGGCTCCTTTCTGAAGATGGTATTTTGTTAGTCTTTCATCTGTATTTACTCCCCCAGCTTCTGTGCACATACGCTCTTACTAATGAGGACTAACTGGGAGGACTGAATTGGATCATGTTATCTAAGTCCAAGATTGTATAAATAAGAAGTAGCCATTCCAAGTTCAAGATGTTTAAGAAAGTCACCTTTTAAACAAGGTTGTACTATTTCAATTCAAGCTTAAATTGGTTCAGTTTAAACCTTCTCTCAGAAACCAGCCTCTTGAGTGCTGGTTGTAACTTTTAACTTTTGATTTAAAGGCTCAAAAAAGGCAAGCAAGGAAATTGCTTTGAATATCTATAAATAGACATCATGTAAGATAAAAAAACTGCACAGTTACAGTATGTTCATTTATGTCGAGCAACCAGGGAGGTAGTGTTTGAATATTGCTGCTCAGGTGATTAATTTCATTTCGATGGTATGTTTTCATGTGTGCCTCCTGTGGGCTGAGGTGTCTGTTCAAGATAATTTTTCATTTGAGGACATATATTTTGTAAAATGCTGCATAGTGTAGCTTTAAACTGAAACTCTAAAACTGGATTGGCATAAAAGTAAATAAAAGTTTGTACTGGCATAGGCAGTGCTTTTACCTGACTGTCTGTGGGAACCATTCTTGAATGAATAAATTAGTCTGACCTTAATATTAGGAGCACTATATGTGTGAAAAGAGTTTAAGACTTGACTTGTGTACTTTCAATGATTCACCTAAGATCCCAGACTGAAATTTCATCAATAAAAAGTGACTGAGCAAAAGTGAGCGCAGGCTATAATAGCGTGAAAGTTTTACACCTTACTGCATGACTTAAGAAACCGCGGTGAAAAATGTTCCTTTTATATTTGACATAAATGACCAATTAAGAAAAATGAGGAACAAAATGACAAGCATCTCTGAAGTGTTTCCATATGGCAACATAACTCAGTTTAACATGAGAAACATTTTTGCCGAAAAAGTATGAAGCCAATTTTTCTTTTTTGCTCATACTTCAAGCATCAATGGATTGAGATTATGGTCTAATGTGGCCAATACTGCTGGCGTTTATCCATTGTAAGACATTATTAACTTTGAAATTATAGTTATTAAGCATTGTCCCACAACTATGTCAGACTTGAGTGAACATCACCTGCATCAGAGAAAAGTAGGAATGACCTTATAAACTCTGCTACATTACATTTCAGTCTGGCAGAAATCTCTTTTAACTGCACTAAACACTGCAGTGTCTTTCTGTGTCCTGTGCAGAGTGTTGATGATGTGCCAGCAAAGTGCAACCACTCATCTTTGTACTGTCAGGCATCCACTCTGAAGAAGAGCAGGTGGCCCTGCAGAGACCTGCAGACAGAGACAGATTCCCCAAAATTAGGACGTAACCTTTAATAAGACTGAAGTGTGCTAATATTTCCGCTCTGCTCTGTCTTCTCCCAATGTATTGGAGATAATTTAATAGACATTAACCCTTTGCTGAAGTTTGTGAGGGAATGTGTTTGTTCTGATTTCATGTGTTCCTACTGGCAACAGCTTATATTTACAGGCGCTGTACCACAACATGTGGACCACTTAGAGGGAATATTTGATTGCTCCCATGCTCCCAAGAGATGCTGAAGGAAAACTGATGCTTCTGCCAAAATCAATAAGTCCCTTTATTACAAACAAGCTCAAAGATCTCTGATATAGTTCTTGAATCAGTTCAAAGCTCAGATGACAAAACAGGCAGATTTGGCCTGCTGAACGAATACGTGTCAAAAATACCAAGCTTCCGTGCTGAAAGTGTCATCTGCTTATCACTTAACTCTAGTTAAACAGATATCTGTAATAATATGTTTTAATGCAACATTTTTCTTTGTTTATTGATTTTCCACTTGTGTATCATTTCCTGGCAGTAGGATTTAATAGGTGCAACAAAAATACAAGAGGACACAACATATAATAAAATGCAATCTACAATTCAATACAATAGTCCTGTAACAAATGCTACCTTTGTGAAGCTTTAAGATGACAGCTGGTACAGGAGGTGGACACAATAGGAATACCTGACAACACAACACAGTCAGAACAACATCGTTGTTTTCCTGATGCTGACGTTCACATATAGGAACTTGTGTCAGATGTCAGTGTATAAATGTTTCCACGTGCAGTTCAGAAGGACTTCATAGATTAGATCTTAGGAACATTTAGCACAACTCATTTCCTTTCTCACGATATCATGGGTGGATACTGGCGAGCTCCCACCTCCTGGCTCATGCTTTGGGACATCATTGGAAACCAGAGGAGAAAAAACGCTCAAGTTGCATTGATGGTGGCCCCATACATCTCAAAGTCAAAGCAGATGTATTTTCACCACAAATCTCTCAATGTGACAAACATCTGTGAAATTTCACAACTAATCTCTGACTGACATGTGGACTGCTACAATCTCAGTTTCATCAACTACTAATAATGGATTCATTGACTCATGTTAACTGTGGCTAGGAATTATCATTTAATGAAATATCTTACATTTGTTTAATTTTGTTAAGAGTTGAAGGAGAGTAATTATATGCACAACACAAAAAACTCCAAAATCAACTCTTGAAATAACCTCATAGTCCATCTTTTGCTGAATTTAGACAATGGACACTATAACTACAAAACACCAAAGATCTCAATACTGCAAAATGTGAGTTTGGCTCAGGTAGCTGGACTACAGTATGGACTCGGCCTGTGATAGACACTTAAATGTCTGCAGTTTCTGGATTAACCTTTGGGCCTTTTCTCCTATTTATCCACAGCAGAGATGCTCACATGTCACTTCAGAGACAAGTTTGCACAGTTTGTTCTAAAAAACTAAACGATTTAAATTACATCTTATTTAGTTATTCAGGCACCGGTTAATAGCATGATAATGTTAGGAACCACAAGTGTACATAATCACTTAAGATTAAATTGTATTACCCTATAATTGGAATAAAACAGAGTGAAAGCTTAAGTTTATTTGAGGCCTTGAAGCATCATGATATCAAAGAGAGAGGAATGAATCATTTTTTGCCATGCTATATGGATGGTCCTCCACTTTGGTCCAGACTGAAATATTTCAACAACTATTGAATGGATTGCCATGGAATTTTGTACGGACATTCATGGTCCCCTCAGGATGAATTAGTAACTTTGGTGATCCTCTGATTTTCCCTCTAGCACCATCATCAGGTCAAAATCTTAGTTTGTCCATTTCAACTAAATAGCTGCAAAACTAATGACATTCCCATCCCCCGCAGCTGTACTTTGTGTTTAGTGCTAATTAGCAAATGTTAGCATGGTAACAAGTGGTAAACATTATACCAGCTTAGCATCAGCCTGTTAGCATTGTCGTTGTCAGTATGTTAGCATGTTGATGTTCGCATTTAGGTAACCTGATCCAGTCAGATGTTAATGTGGCCTATTTAATCTACTCTCTGCCTTCAGGTTATAACTGATGTTGTGTCTTGCTGCTGTTTTAGGATATTTGGTAGACTAATTAGCAAACACCTTTTAAGCAGAAGTCCTGCCTGTTTGGGTTGTGGAAAATGTCTGTCCTCTGAATGAAGCTCACAGTGTCCCACATCACTGGAGAGGATATTAATGCTCCTCTTGATGATGCCTGGAGACATGTACCATTAACATGATTATGACTCCTCATGGTGCCAAACAACAGATGTCCAGTACATGTGTGCAGTATTTGGTGTGTCAGCCAGATGTGACACTTTGCTCACTGACCATAGTGAGTCCCACCTTTAAATCACAGCGCTGACAGTCCAACTAAAGCAGACCAGCAGCTGCAATATCATCCCCAAGTGAGTAAGATGAATGTACATACTCATGCACATTTGTCCACACACTCCTATTTAAAATATATTTTTTTTTTTACATCTTGCAGTTATTATCACTGAGCGTAATTAAAAACAGGATTATTCTTGAGTATTTGCAGATCACCATTGTTGTCATTTACAATAACATCCAACAACAATGTCTGAATATGACTGAGTATGACACAGAAATGCACGAACATCTCCTGGAGTAAGCGTGCCTAACCGCTGATTCTAGCATCTGACCTTTAGTGAATCTGGTTCCTGTTAGCGGTGTCCTCTGCTGCACAGTGCAGATGTGAAGTGAGGCCTTTAAGGAACTCTGATACTCTGCCTCAGTGCCCTACTTCCATCTACTTAGACTGGAAAAAAATCAGATGACCAAGTTTTCTGGAAAACAACAACATATTTCAATCACAATATGACTTTATACAATTGCAATCCTCCCTCCTGTACTCCACCCCTGTCCTATTTAAGATGACTGTTTGGCCAGTAGTTAAGGTCAAAGGAAAGAAGTATCGTGAGAGCGGACAGAGAGGTAGGCAACTGTGCTGCGAGTGGACTTGTGTTCTGTGGTGTTTTTTATTTAAAGATAAATTTAAAAAATCACTTGCGATAAGCAGAGGGAGAAACATGATATCTTGGGGTTGGGAAGAGTGAAAAGGGTGATGTTGACCTCTTTCTGACCCCACCTTGGGACAACTGACCATCAGTCACTCTCAGTTCTGGTAACTGTCTACCTCTAATGACTCTTGACCCTCTTGACAAGTTCCTTGAAGGTTCATCAAGAGTTTATGCGAGGTCAGCATGATGTTTTAAAGCCTGACTGAAATTGATTATTCGTTTAATTGGTCACTTGGGCACAAGTTGTGAACACAGCATTGATGTATCATCACCATCACCATTTAAGCTGATATGGTGAATGTGAAACAGTTGTTTATTTACACATCCAGCAGTTATGGAGCAACATTGTCATTCATTTGGAGTCTTGTTTCTGGCCACCTGGTGAATGTAAGTCCAATATTCACTCTCTTTTGGCTCTGTTTTTGGTCTCCAACTCCTGAGGGAAATATGTGTCTCTTTAGCTGCTAAATGCTCCACTATGAGCTAGTCTCTTACTGTGTCTGTCTGCCTTTTGGTGCTGAGCAGGTAGTGTACAGTGGGGGTTTTTTAGATATTTTTCTCTGAAAACAGCTGCTTGCTGCAGCCAAAAACAACGCTGTGAGAGGGACAGAGAACCTAAACAGTACATTTGTCGGCCAGACAGCTAAATAATGAGCTTACGGTCACTATAAAGCTCTGTAAAGCCAAGTGAAGCTGCAGATTTAGGCGATACCCCTAAGTTGACCCCTTTCACATTACACATTGTGATAAATTTGATATATTTTGATGGACATTTCTTACTGAGGTCAAGGTGCTCTGTTTGGTATGTGTTTCAAGGGTAGACTGTATTTGAACATTTGTCTCTACCACAAATTACCATGTCAGTGATCTTAAAATAGTGCAAGTTACTGCAAGTTTGGTAAAACATATTTAGAGATTACCATCTGTATCTTCACTGCTTACCCTGTACTGTGTAATTAGTGGCTGTCATGGGCAGGTTGGTTAGCTCACCAACATGATGCGCACTCTCACTGTCCAACTTACACAGCTACTTTTTGAACTTTTTTTTACAGGAAAAACTTCCATCACAGACTATGCCACTGGTTCCAACATTTATAGCTTTTGACCCTTTATAGCAAGCAATTCCTAACTTTGACCTGGTTGCACATGTCTAACATTGTGTTTTCTTCTTACAAGTGACACCACCTGTCGTTTTAATAACTAGCCTTTGTAAGCCCTGGGCAAAGGCCAGGCTTATGCTCAGAGTCTTCTTTGTAATAGATTTTAGAATCCTGATGAGATAAAACTCAAAGTATTTCATGAGAAAAGAGGAAAGGTTTAAAAAAAGTCAGAAAAAATAAACATTCAATTCAATTCATTTATATAGTGCCAATTCATAACATAATAATATTATTTACAGAAAATCCCACCATGAGCAAGCACTTGGCGGCAGTGGAAAGGAAAAACCTCCTTTTAAGAGGCAGAAACCTCAAGCAGAACCAGACTCAGGGTGGGTGGCCACTACGGTTGGGTTGAGAGAGAGAGAGTGTCTTTGATTCTCTATCTTGTTAATCATCTTGCGACTGCTCAGATTTATCTAATAATGCTTTGAGGGATCCTGATCACTGGACTATGCAGCAGCACTTATAGTAAACATAGTTATATAAACATATACTTATAGTACATATGGTAAAATGCACATCAAACCTGAAATGGCTAGTGATAGTCAACATGTATCCATCTCTGTGTCAGTGATCACTTGTGTAGTATCTTTAACAAAATGCTGAAACACTGATTTTTGTCTTTTCATAATGAGTAACTGGTGCCGAATTATATGTCAAAACACTGTCAAAACTGTTACACAAAATAGCAAATTTTGAGTTTCTAACAGATTAGACTAAAGTCTCAAGTTACAAAGAGATTTTATAGATCCTCTTAAGAGATATTTACTCTTTAGGATTTGTGAGGGAATTGATTACAAGCTCAAAAACTTAAGATCTTAACTCTGAGTCCAATTCTCTGAATCTGAGTGGAAAAAATGTTTTTGTTATCGCAATAATTCAGTGCAAAACTTCAATGAGCTTTATAAGGTAAAATCTGCTCTTTTTGTGCACTAAAACATCTGAACAGTGTCTTCATGCCACTCTTCTATTGTTGTTTTCATCTGCCAACATGCATTATGTGTAATTTTATAGCTGTTGACAATACCATACCGGCATTACAGAGAAATATCTTGCATGCAGAGATTGTGTTGCAGCTTCTAGAGAGCAGCTGTCTCAGGGTGATGAAACGAAACATGTCAGTGTGAATTCTCTTTTTCACCTGTGAATGGACGGTAGGGGAGAGGGGTGCCCCTCGAAATTTAACATTATGCAACATGCTCGTAAAGTTTTTTCCTCCCCTTCACTAAAGTTTTTTTTACATGATAGTAGTTACAAGCTGTACCTCAAAGGAAGTGTAAAAAGTGACACCACCTGTCGTTTTAATAACTAGCCTTTGTAAGCCCTGGGCAAAGGCCAGGCTTATGCTCAGAGTCTTCTTTGTTTAAAAAGGTACAACATGGTAATAAGGCTGCCACAGGACTCCTGGTTTGAGTTCTACTACAAACTCTACAGGGCTCATTGCAGCATCCACAGTATGAAAATGTATAATTTAACTACATGTAGCATAAGAACAGTAACTGCTTAAATACAAGAATCACAATAGCCACTGTAGACAATATCCTGTACTTTATTACATTTTACAGATAAGTACTGTGGAGTGAAGTTCTTAGAGGGTACATTGGGTAATTTCTCCTGCACTGTGTAAGGATGTATGAGGTCACTGCATGAGGAGTGTGCAAGAGGCAGCCTGTATCAGGCCCAGGGAAGGCAGTCATATTTGACTTGTATCCAGGAATTACACCAAGCCGTCATTAGATATCCTGACCTCTACTACACAGTCAGAGAGCAGATGGAGGTATGTGAGCAGTGTTACAGTAAGTGTGTAAATCAATCCAGGGGGGTTCAGGGTAACATCATGGAATAATGCAGTTTCGCATTGAGCCTGTTTAGAGTAACATGTGGTGCAGGATAAGATGTAATGAGTAAGTGTTATACAGTGCTGGCAGAGGTTAAGAAATGTACAGTTTGGTTTGATGATGAAATACCACTGTGGTTCACAAAGTTTTAAAACACACACTCTGCAGTATTGCAGTATAGCACCTGCAGGACTTGCGCACTTCTGCCCCAAATTTGTTTTAAAAGGCATCTGTGTGCATTGTACTATCACGACCCGCAACTAATTCAATAGATACTGGAGATAGTCAAGGTCCTGATATATGGTTCTGGTATAGTCCACCTTTCTGTCTTTGACAGGGATGTCTCATAAAACTGTACTTGCTGAGCAGACGTGAAGGAACAAAGAAAGAAACTTTTGTACATTACAGTTCTTATACCACAGTGAAAAGGTGGCTTGCTGCAATGTTCAATATACCCCAATGGCACAGCTCAGAGTTTCATGTAATGTCATCAGTCAACAGATGACATTTTCAATACAGAATCTCCCTTTGGTTTTGTCAAAGTCTGAATAAAATAGTCATTTGTGACTATATTGCTCCCTGGGTATGTCCTCAAGACTTTGTGTCTCATGGAGTTGATGCCGTTAGGTGAGCATTCCCAAGATGGCATTTCAACAAGGCAAATCAACATCAAAACTGCACAGCAGAAATTAGGTAATCATGACAAATAGTGACAAATCAGTAACATAAACCCACAGAAAGCTGCCTCTCAGTTTTATATCACTTGTGTCATACAGTATCACTTCATGGTGGGAAAAAGAAGCTTACAAAAGCCTTACAAATCCTGAAGTTTCACTTTTGTGACATTATTTGCAAGTCAAACACTCACCCAGTGTACATTTGGGAGGTGGCTGTAAAATGTTTGTTTGTTTATTTATTTGAATGTGAGCTGACCAGATTTGTGTGATTTACAATGTATTTCATTAGTGCCATAGAGCCATAGCCATTAGAGCCTAACACAGCTCAGCGCCTCCTGCTTACCAGCTGGTGAGTGCAGGGTGTGGCATTTTTTCATTCATAGTCTGGTTGAAAAATGTTGTCTAATGTTAAAGTGTAACTGGGCCATACTGGGTTTTTGGATGCCGTTCAGGCTGTATTTAATATAAAGAGGACACTGCAGACAGTTTTGTGATGGGATTGATGCACATCTGTGAACTGTGACTCTACATTTTCATTTTACTACAGCAGCAAAAAGACACCATGTAGAGTAGTTTCCATTTCTTTTGATTAATCATTTCTTTTACTCATTTTAATTAAATTGTTTAAAAAGTGGCAGGAATCTTGTTCACCGTTTGGTTGTGTTGATTTCATAGAAAAGCTTGAAGTGAAGAGACTACTGACAAGTGTGTTATACAGGTCTGACTCTAGTGTTAGAGGCATGCACAGTGGTCATCCATCCTGGTCAGTGGAGGAACTCACTCTCAGTCGTACACTGCATGACAGTTTGACACTGCAGATCTTCACCCATCTGCAACATTTCCAAAAATGACTGAGAGCTTTTTTAATAAACCTCTGTATGAAACTCTAACAGTCAGGTCCTCACACTTCTGGTTGTGAAGTGACCTGGGTGAAATGAGGTCTGATGGCTTTATGGGGGCTTTGGGACTTCAGGGAAATCGCTGTAATTGGATTTAGAGTGGGACTGCTCTGCTAAGGTGTGAGACAAAAGCTATGACATACCAGTAACCAGGCTGCAAACCTTAACACACTTTGTTTTGTTGATTCACAACGTGCAATTTACAACACTATTAACACTCTGAATGACTTCACACCAGGATAAAGATGTGTTTTGGATGTTATTTGGATTCTTTGTAAATTATGTGTTCTGTATTGCTATGAATCTGACTCAGATATCTAAATCTATAAAAATCAAAACTTGCTTTTTTTGTTTTTTAAACTTTGATATGGTTAACATCTGATTTTGAGTTTTATATTCAGGGAGGAAAACTCAGTTCAAACTACAGTGATGTGATACTGTATTAAAAAATAGGCACGTTAAAAGAAAACATTTCAACAGTTCAAATACACTCCAATGATTTTGTATTTTGTGTTTTGGTCTCATGAGAGATTTGGGTAAAGAAGAAAAGAAAACGTCCTGGCAGAGAAACTATTATTGCGCTAGATCTTGCTCTCTGAGATTGTTGGAAGTGGTAAAATGATTCACTGTATTGGTGCTGATCTTGCTTCTTTTTTATCAACAAGTCAATTTTCATGAATTCAAAACAAAAGTGAAATACACATTTTTATACACTTATTGGTCTGTCTGCTCTTAGAGGCCATAAGGGGGCACTGCTGTGAACCACATCAGTCTCCGCAGTTCTGAATGGTGTGGAGTGTGTGTGTACCATTGCTATAGTGACAAAACCTTCATACTAACATTACCACATTGCAGACTGTCACACATAAGCCTTGACTTCAGAGGATGCATGTTCTCTTTCTGATTTCAAATGTGGGGGCAGAGTGTGAAGGGCAAAAAGGGGGTTAGGAGGAGCCGCTGCTTTAACATGCAATATATGGGGGAAAAAACATGACAGCTGATATAACACAGAATAATCACACTGAAGCCAGTGCTGATGTAGGACTGCAGTCACCTCATCGTCTGTCAGGGTTTAATTCTGCCATCATTCATACGATCTATACTGACGTAATACATGTAACTAGGAAAGCTCTGTGGGCTGCATGCCAGCAGCCAGAAGATTTGTCTAAAAGACCCTGAGTGGAGAGGGAACAGTAAAGTCCACCAAACTGTACAGAAAAAAATACTTTTGTAGCTATTATATTACAATAGAATAATAGTCTCACTTCCTGTCTAGATTCCAAGTGATTGCTTATTCATTTTTAACGAGTGAGCAGTTCACTCACCTCCATGTTTTGACTTTGACAGTGGAAAAGAGTTGGTGAAATTTGTACTTGAATACATTTGAATCTGTTGTAATATCTTATGTGATATGTAATAATGTAAACATGGTTGTTATATGTTGGTCTTTTCCCCCGTGATTTCATAGTAGGTAAACACTATTCTATCAGGCACTGTGAATTTACCAAAACACAAGTTTTGCAGAAATAGAAAAAATAATAACTGCTTTTCTGACTTTCACAAGAATCTGACATTATCTGGTGCACTTTCTGGGACCTATTTTCTACTAATTTTGTACATTCTAACGGATCAGGAAGCTGAACAACAACTACTTACAGCTAATTAAAGAGTGTTGATGTGAAGCTGATTTTAGGACGGTTGTGATTTACAGAATAACAACATGTTTACTGATTGAGTAGACAAAGAATTTTATAACTGAGCACAGTCCCCAAGCCTGTTCTTGCCCTTTTGCCAAAGCCAAATTCACAGAAAGCTGGACCTCCAGAGAGAGAGGATGATTCAATTACATTTCTGCTGTACATTGTGATCACGTACATCTCATGCAGGGATGATGAAGAGAGAAGTGACATCACTCGTCGGTGCTGCTCTTGAGCCAGAGTTGGTTTCACCAGCTCCACTCTCCCTCCTGTAGAGTCAAAGGGTTTGCATTAATACTTGGCTCCACACCGAGGGACTTTCTGAAACTTGTCTTGCTCTTGGAAGTTCGCTCTCTGCCACGCTTTCTGCTGAACAGTCTCAGCAGAAAGCGTTGGGATCTGAGCAAAAAACAAGGCACAAACACTCAGGAACACCAGCGCAGTGTGGAACAGTCGTTTTGAGCAGACATCAGCTGCTCTTCACTCTTTAAGTGTCTCTGACGCTTTGGCATCTCACTGTGATTGGACTGTGATTGCTGAGAATGGATTTCGTGAGCTCATATCACCACTGTACACCCCCACGTTGTGACTTATTTATTTAAGTTTGTGTTCACATCACTTTTTCCCCTCTGCATGTCACACATTTGTTTTGTTCATATGGAAACTGCAGCTGGTTTACATCTCAGCTGTGGAACTGTACTCACAGTTTGAACCAGAAGATTTCCATATCTGTTTTTGAAAATCCAACATATGAAATTCATATAGCGCCCCAACACCAGAAACAGTTTGTTCTAATGACATCTTGTTCAATTGGACAACTGCAAAAATACAGTCCTAAACTAGCATTCACTGTTAAAGCTGCAAGCTTTAATTGTTATGGTCAATGTATGGTGTATTTATTTACAAATCCAGCAGTTATGGAGCAACGTTATCATTCATTTTGAGTTGTGTTTCCGGGCACCTGACTAATGTATCATGCTCTGAAAATTCTGAATACTGTGATTAACACTCAGTTTGTGCTTTAAACCTGCCTGCCAGCAGAAACTAACTGTAAACACAACGCTGAAATATTATTGCCTTATAGAGTTGTCAGGGAGAATGTGTTGATTAACAGTTGCCTAAGCAAACACAGAGCAACATTAGCATTCATTTGGAGTTGTGTTTCTGGACACCTGGTGAATCAAAATCCATTATTCACTCTCTTTCGAGCTCTGGTTTGCTCTTCACTAACTTCAGAGGGAGATATCCGGCGTTTAAATTTAGCCACTAAATTCTCCACTGTGTTCACCAGCGAGTCGCAAACATTGTCTGTCTACTGTTTTGTCCGTCTACTGTTTTTTAGTGCTTATTCGCTGAAAATGAAATGAAATTATGATAGTAAAGTTGCAGGCGAAAAACCTAAAACAATGAACTGAAAGACGCTGAAACGCTTCGTAGAGGAGAACTGCAGAGTTGGGTGATAATCATCTGTGGGTTCGTTACATCCATCAAAACAATAGTACATTCAGCTTGTAAAACAACACAGTGAGTTGAGGTGGATTTCATGTTCATTGGGAATATTATTTTGCTTCCAATAATCATACACTTCACATTAGTAACTTGTTGGCTGCCTTTGCCATTTCAAACATTTACCACTGGCAATTGTTCCAGCCCCTCTTGGAGTGTCTCTCATCGTGTGTTTACTGTAACTTTGCACACTTGATGGATAGAAATCACATGAACATTGATCTCTTGTTCTGGACGTTTGTGGTTCCAAACAACATGTTTTTATCACTGCTTTCCTCCACTGTGAAGCAGTGTCAGGCACCCACCGCAGGCAGTTCTGTGTTTGGCGTCAATAAACCGCCGCTGCGTTATGTAACACCTACAGGAGTAGGCTGGTGATTTATTGTACAGGTGTTGGGAGGCTCAGAACTAGTGGAGCTCCAGTCATAAAACAATGCTAGGGGCATGTTCACTGATGAACAGGGTCAAGATGCACATGTGGACAGGTGGAAACACACGTTATTCTTATGTAGATGGAGGCTTTCACACTCAGACATTCATACATGCACACACATTTATTTGACAATTACATCAAGAACATGAGTTCTCTCTGGTTTTCTCCTTGTACTCTTTATTCCAGTGCCAGGTGTTGTGTTGGTATGAAGTGTGTGTGTGTGTGTGTGTATTTGTGTGTATGTGCATTTAATGAAAGACAAGGGAGGCCTGAGGCGTCTTTGCATTTCTCAAATCTCACAACTCTTTTCAGGCAATTCTTTTAAGTCATACAGAGGATTCAGACTTTTTTTAAGGCAAGATGGTAGGAAAGATGTCTGTTGATGTTCAGTTTAAAGCACTGCTTCTATATGACTTTTTCCACATTTTCCACATTCCACTGTTAGTATTGTTCAGACATACAAAACTCTCCCTGTGTCACACATTCAAATGATGTTTGATGATGTTTAAAGTTCTGGTTCGTTTGGCGACACCTGTGGTTACTGGTGGTAATAACACACATTTAGCATGGCCACTTTGTCAGAAATACAATAGAAGAAGACAAGCAAATTGTGCAGCTTGTGCTCGTTACAAAACGCTGTAGCTATACTTGTACGGACGCAAATAAGTGTCCTCTACAAAATCAGCTGTCATGTCATGTCAAAATTACTGCAATGTGCAGATGCGCTGGCTCTTGTCATTTCGAATTTTGTCCAGTAAGTGCATGCATTGTTTCCTGTGAATCCTTTGTGCATGTGTACACCATTTCAATCCAGCGTGGGAAAAGTGGACTCCACCACTGACAAAAAAAAAAATACTAAAAAGGTAACTAATGAGTGTGAAGACAGTTAATGGTTATAGCTGAATAAATGGCAGTCATAAACAATAAAAAAATTGGATCTGATGTGATGAACATCTTCAGGATTTTAGAACTTTTTCAACTATATCTACTACTGAAATGATCATTCTTTGATTTAAATGTGGCTAATTTTAAAAGACAAAAAAATCCAACAATTTAAATTTTAAAATGTACTGCGCCCCGCTGCTTGGCTTCGCTAATCTAAATATTCATCAACCTGAATATGAGTTTATAAAAAGTGATCACAAATGTCCTGTCAACTCAACTCTTTTCTAGAGCTCTGTGAAATAATCTGTGAATATATGTATTAAGATCTTAAAATGATTTCACATTCAGCTGAAATTTAGTGGTAATGGAGACATATAATCTCTTTTCTTTAGTCACAAAGCCAGGGCTGGAAAACAAAAGCCTGCAGTTTAGGCATGAAAGTTGAAATGTTGGGAACTGAATTGGGTGGAGGAGGGATCCCTGGTGTCTCTGTGAAGAGTCGAGTATTTTACAAAGTGATTTTAAGGGTGAGAAAGCGCCCTGATCTATCTGTGAGGGATGTAAAGGCCTTTGATCAGTCTAGGAGATGTCTGTAGAGCAGACGTGCCAACTCAAGGAGGATCAGTTCTTCACAGATGTCGTGAAGTGAAGAAGTGTCTTGAGCAGATGGGTCTCCATGATATTAACTATTAATATTATGTGGTTTGCACTTTTGCTTTGAAGCTCCAAGTTTTTTAGGAACATGTCAAGAGTTTAGAGCCTATTTTATTCAGACGCAGATCATCCTTTATTAGGAGTATGAATATTCTGGTGCAGAGCCACATATACATGTCAGGGATAATTGGACATATTTTGCTTTATTGCTACACCCAATAATATGAAAAATATCCAGAAATGGAAGCAAAGTGGAGACTAAGAGATTTGCTGGAACTCTCAACCAGTGTTATAGGTCCACAAATCCTTCATTAGGATATAAATAATCAGCTTTGCAGTGCACTAAGTTTATTTTCACAGATAATTTAAAGCGCTATGTGTAACATCGTATTTTCTCAATGTGCACACAGGGCCGTGGTGCAAAATGTGGTGCAGTCGTACAGATATGTTCTAGCCTTGGATAAGTCTTCATCCTGGTCTCCTAAATGTTGGAATGAGAATTGGAAAAAATGTGGTTTGAAACTAAGAGGCGATATTTAGGGATATGAAGAGTGGTTTAAGACAGATATTAACAGTGGGAAGAGTAGAGCTCTTTGTGGAAAGAGAAAAACTGAGCAGAGTTGAGGTGCTAATGCTAATTCTGGCATATCTCCTTTAGCTCTTGACAGTCGAAAGCTATTCCCTAACCCCCGTCATCTAGAAGAACAACCTTTGTTTCATGTCATTTTTCACCGTGTTTCACACTTGATGCCAGTTCTTTAGCTTGACTCTTCTCTTTCCAGCAGGTTTGGTTCAAAAGATGCTAATCCCTAACGCTTAAGAAAAGAGAGTGGATTTCTTTTGATGACTGAACTTCTGATGACCATAAGAGAAGCAGAGATTTTTTTTGTTCTCCCTTCAAAACAGTGTGCATACGAATTGCTTCAGAATAAAATGATATAATCAAGAACATATCTGCTGATGTACCAGTTACATCCAGTCTGGTTTGCTCGGAGTCATCAAGAATCATCAGTTCTTCTCTTTGTTAGTCTTAATTATTTTTTTCCTCATTGAAAACCCCCAAAATACATATACAAAATATCACCCAAGATATCAAAAGTCATCTAATAGCAGCAATGATGATGGTGAGGGAAAGTTTTGATTGGAGCTCTTGGAATAAATGTGTACGGAATATTTGAAAAAAATTATTTACCAATCATATAATACCATTTAGTGCTTCATCGTGAAATACAAACTGTACTTATGTTAGCGTTAGCTCTACAGTCAAACATATTAGGTATGATTCTCTCTGCTGTAATATCTCATGTTACACTTTTTTTTCCCCCCCACCAGCCGGCGATTGTGGCAGAATCATCTTCCTAAAATCTTTCCTAAAACACATAATACATTTGACTTACTGCATAAACTTCCCCGTTTTGACTCACAATCTTTATATAGTACATAAAGAAAATATTCATAGGAGTGCAAGTCATTTGATTATTGAAGAAATAACCAATGCTCTACATAGCTCCATGTGCCATGTAGAATTATGTCTGTACTTAGTAAAGGGCCTCAGGCAAAGTATCTGTTTGTGATTATAGTGTAAAGGTTACCAAGACCATGTGAAACTTCAAACTGAATAATGTCGATGAACAAGATTGTCCTCTGGATGGCTGAAAAGTGCAGTTTGAAACAATAAATGGATCGTCAGTGCCACTAAATTTAAATTGATGTTGGTTTCAAACAAATAAATTCTTAAACAGGGTCCGCTCATTACTTTCTTATCCAAGTTAGGTATTAACCAGGTATTATGATGTTTTTCTCACCAAAAACCTGGGAAACATAACTTTGTGTATGTGGGGATGTTTGCTTTGAAGTAAGGACCTGCAAATAAATCATTTTTCTTGTTCAAAGAAGTGTGTTGAAGTAGGAATGGTTACAGTCGCTGCACATGAAACAAAATCATCACTGAAGTAAACCAGATCTGAGTCGCTAGCTCTGAGTGTTTCATTAGTTGTAACCACAACTTAAAATATTCACTTACTAAAATAAGCCACAAAGTTGGAATCACTTAATAAAAAACTTGATTGATGATTAAGAAGAAATTAACTTACTGTGAGACTAAGTGCTAGCTTCTATCAAAAATATAGCTTGACATGCAAACAGACATATTTTGTATTTCGTTTTTACAACAATTTAAAAGTTAATTTAGAGGCTAAACATGTACTGGACCAATGTCTGAAAGCACAGAGGTGAAACTGATATCAATCTTGTCATCTATATCCTGGTAAGAAAGCAAGCGAACATATTTTCCTGAATGTCACAGTATTAAAAGAGCGAGTAAAAGTTAGCCACAGTTGAGGTTAAACAATGCAAATGCCAACCTACTTGCATGAGATGGAATGCAAACTCTGGGCGGCGATGATGGCAAATGCTTCCAAGCCCATCGAGACCGACCCTCCATAGTCACAATGTGCAAACATGAACATCATTCTACTTCCTGCATCAGTATTGAGCCATTAGCCGCGGTGGCTTTTCAGAATTCCCGTCCTCACAGTGAAGTGGCAGGGTCCAAACATCCTCCAACTCCAAAACCAAGTCATTCCTGAATATAGACTTTTCTAGTGACTAACGTTAGCAGGCCAGCTAAGAGACACAACATGTAAATAAAGCAACTTTGGAATTGGGAGAGGCTAACCGCTCCCCCACACCTCCAGCCCATGTGCCAAGCTAACATGTAGGATCTGTTTCTCCACTGAACACAGAGAGACCAAACTAATATCACCCGTCCATCAAATAGCGATGTTACATTCGTGAACAATCCGATTCTTTTCAATGGCTCTTTGGTATGAACGAAGTGAACCGAGTGGTACTTTGTAAGAGCCGTTTTTATCGTTGTGTCCAAATTTCACTGCCACTGAAGTAAACCAGATCTTTAATGTTTACAATGCAGATCATTGACATTAGGTCTGGCAATACCAGTAATTTAGTGCTGCTAAACCAAGTCCACATATGCAAAATTAAATTATATTGGTGGGATGTCTAAGTTTGAATCTGATCCAAAGCTTACCCTATCATTATCCTAGTGATTATTTCGCAGAAAAACCTAGTAACCCCCGCCCCCTAAAAAAAGAAAAAAGAACGATGACGGAGCCATAAGAATTCCCATCAAACTCCCAGTAACACACCAACCCCATTCAAATGTTGAAGTAACAGACTTGAATTTAAAATTGTAATCCTTTACATTACTTGCTACTAAAAAAAGTAATTACTGTGGGAAGTAAGGCATACTGGTCATTTCTAAGGGGTGCAGTTATTCAGATTACTGCTGCCAGAACAAAGCAACTTAAAGACCAGATGACTGGCCCAGCAATGATGTTTCACCTCCAGTATTTTCTGCTTTCCAGGGGTGTAGTTTGGAAGGGAACCTCCAGTTGGGGGTTTTCAGAGATACTGGAACACTCAAGAGAGCAAGTGTGGTTTTCCTGCTTTGATGGCTGTTTTTCTGCCAAGCCATGGAAATGTGCTGTAGTGTTGGGGTTGCTGTGATGTGATGCTGACTCCATTACAGCGTGGCTGTGAGTCAACCTCCAGGAACCCTGGGGTCTCAAGCGCCAGGCCCATCAATCTGTAACAACAACATGCCGATGGCCTAGGAACACAACATCTGATTCAAGAGATTAGCTCTCCTCTGCCTATTTTTCCCCCCGAGAGATAGCAGTGGAAATACTGAAGAGCTCAGTCTACGGATACTGGAACAAGTGAACAGCAATATGGAACATGGATGCCGTCATTGTTTTTTTTTGACTCTACACGTCAGTATACTTTTTTTTGTATTTTATAGTCTTTAGTGGGTAATTTAGTGAATCAGGATTTACAGTTTTAACGTCATGGGAAACATTTTAGTGTACCCCTGTAAAGACTAGTTGTTATACTAATTATACCACAACATGGAGATCATTATCACTAGCTGCTCCACATAAGTGAATTAAAAGTAATTCTTCAGGTATTTTATAGCCCACCAGCAGGTCATACAGCTCAAGAACACACTATCAACAACCTGAACTAGGAGGGAGTCTCAGTCTCATTTTATGTGGCCTAATGAGCAGCTGTCCCCTTCAAAGAGGTTGAAAATAGTTAATTAATACAGTACCTTTTGGTTTATTGTGCCTCATACATTATGTGAGCATTTCATGTGAAAGATTATAGTATTACTATATGGTCCATGTCCCCTAAAGGACTGGTGTGTGCCCTAAATGTCTCCTTGATTTGACCTGAGTGTTTACATCCTGCTGAGTGCAGACACAGACTTCAGAAATCAGTTTTATGACAAACCACTAGCAATCTTTACTTATTTGACAGGGGATATATAATACTTGCATGAAGGATTAAACTTCATGGGTGCACAGAAAATATTTGAAACAAAGCTGACCTTGTGACATGCTCCCTGAGTTGTTGTGGCACATTAATAAGCATGTGCCAGACAGCAATGCTTTATGAAGAAAACCAGCAGAGCGGCTTGAGTAACACACTGCAGGTTGCTGTGGTTTTATGAGTCCTCCCATCGTTCATAAGCAAAACACATAATCCTGAGACACCCAGTGCTTTGAACTGCAGGAGTGAACTCTGGTCATCCCGTCTGTGCTGTTTTCCAAGAATCACACACACATGAACACATGCACAAGCACACAGTTTTTCCTTTAAGAATGACAAAGAATAAAATTTTAGCAGCTACAGCTGCAGTTTTACAACATGGAGGGACATCGTAGGATCTGATATGCCATTTTTTTGCCACGTTAGCGGCATGGCTCTAGAGATGACAATGTCAGTCGGTTGGTCAGTCCACCACTGAGGACCTGATTGATACATCTTGCAACTTTGGTGATGCCCTGACATTCCCATCAGCCTCTGTACTTTGTATTTAGTGCTAATTTAGTGCAAATATTTGCATGCAAACATGCTAGACTAAGACGGTGAACATGGTAATTATTACCTGCCAAACATCAGCATGTTAGCATTGTCATTGTGAGCATAAGCATCTCACAGAGATGCCTGCATGGCTGTAGACTCTAGTCTTGTTTACATATAGATTAAACTTTCTGGGTGTATAGGTATATATGTATGTAAATAGCTGTGTATATTGCTTTATATATTTTATTTTATTCCATTCTGGATTTAAATATTTGTACATATGTTCTATGTGTGTGGGGCTACAACTTACATTTGATTGCAACCTTGTGTTGTAAAATGACAAATAAATGACCTTGAAAACAGCACATTTCTTTGCTGTTTTCAGATTGACTAAAACATGATAGAAGGTGTCGTATGCTGTACAGATTGTAAAGCCCCTTGAGGCAAATTTGTCATGTGTGATATTGGGCAATATAAATAAAAATTGACCTGCTTAAAATAGCTTTATAATGTACTGCAATATTCATTCAATTTATGTTTTAATTAAATATAAGAAGGTTAAAGTTTCCAACTTGACCCCAACACCATTCGAGTCAGTCAGTCAGTCTAAATGAATCCAAGTGAGAGAAAATCAAGAGTTACATACTGTCAGTGTTCTGCCTTCTTCTGAGTAGGACAGAGTACTTCAAATGCTTTTAAGTAAGTCCAACATCCCCAAATCTACTGTAAATCACCAGCTTATATTATGTAAACTGTGATATTTTGCCTGATTTTAGCGTGCAGTACAGCATGTAGATTTACAATATGTGTCATGGGTATACCATACTTTCCTGAACTAGTTTTCCTTTCATTCTTTTCCACAATGTGATTAGACTTGAGAAAAGTCAAGGAGGCACAACTTTATTTTCTATCCATTCGCATTATTCCCAGAGCTGTACGTGTTCTGTTTGTTAGTTTCTATGCACTTGCAAGCCTTAGCTAGCTTATATTCAGCCGGGATCCCAATACTTTCAACCAACACAACCACCTAGAGTACATAGACAAGACCAACCTGACAGGATAACATTTTATAAAATTTTGAATTCATGACAATACAAAACAAATTTGACGATCTTCTTTACATGACATAAAAGCATGTTTCTCAGAAGACAGATGAAATTCATTAACTAAAGATATTAGAAATGAGACACAAATTGGAGTTTTTCTGTCCAACGCGAGTTCTGGTAATGTAACATTTATAGCAGAATAAAATAGGCGTCTTGCCTACATTTGGAGTCTACAAGTCCTCGATCTTGAGCCTTGAGAGCTTATTGGATGGCTCACTGTACCAGAACTGTGTCTGTTGCACTTACTACCAGGTGCTTTCAATCAGTTTCCCTCAGACTGAAATGTCCTTACATGGTGCTCTGCTGAGTCCAAAGATTACTATTGTACTATTTCTTTTCTTCCAAAATAGCAAAATAAAACACATTTTTCTTCACCAGTCTTCTGAATTTATGGGGAATTTACCTGGCTTACTTAATAAAAACTTAATAGGCAGATCAAACCACATGTTAAACTACAACATGATTTTCTCAGTGCCCCGTACTTTTGGCTGAAAGGGGAAAAATTAATGAAACTCTACCCAAGTGGTGACTTTATAAGGCTGGCATCAGGATGCGTGGTTTACTTTTCCCATAAACAAATGAAAACAAATCTCTGTAAAACTGTTACATTTTAAGATGATGAAGATTGATAGACTCCAGCTCCATAAGTGCCCAGTTGTCTATCGGTTTTCAGAGTGGCAGACTAAACCACATAGACATTATAGTCACTATAGCAGGCCCAAAATAAAATAAAATTGATGATTAATCCAAACAAGTAGAGAAACAATGATGCAAACATTAAATACACAAAATATTCAGATTAAATGGCCATAAAGTTACACCTTTGAAATGTTTTGTTAGTGTCTATTAGCAGATCTGTGCTGCTGCCTTTGCTTACTCCTTACCTCAATGTGGGCCAATGAAAATTATAGAGAAATATTTGGATTTGGTGATTGTAATCCTGACTCGATTACGCTCTGCAGTAAAACCTCTCCAGTGCACATCAGAGGTTACAGATGTGCGTGATGTGCAGATGTTGAGAGAATCTTTTTAACAACTACTGAACGGCATAAGTTCTAGTGCCGAAATATATGTCAATAAAAAAGCAAAATCTTAATAACCTCTCAGTACATTGGCAAGCCATGACGACAACGATGATGATGATGATGATGATGATGATGATGATGATGATGATGATGATGATGATGATATGGTGAACAGGATTTTTCACGTTTTCAAGTCTGTTTTTGTATTATATTTTATTTTGATATATTATTTAAGCTCCAAATTAATTCTTATTAAGGCATTATGATTCTTAAGTCGAACTAGTGCTTTTTCCCCTGTGAGAAAAGGCAAGTTATCTGTGTATGACTTGTACGACAGTTCTGGACCACTCGTGAACTTTGTTTGTACCTAAGAGAAAATTCTAAAAAATGAGAAATTGGTGAATGCCACAAATTCTCTTGAAGGTTCTGTATACGAGATTTTGAAAATTAATATAGCCAGTATGCCATTTGTTAATTTTTGACAGGGGGGATGGTCCAATGGTAGCAGCAGGTAAATTTTGATGGAGCGTTTCTATTTTAGCCAGTGCAGCTTTTCTAGCCTTTACAGCACTGGTTTAGCGGCCAGCGAGTCGAGTCAGTGAGTGAGGCACACACACACACACACACACACACACACACACACACACACACACACACACACACACACACACACACACAGGGAGAGTAGAGACAAGATGAGACGGGGAAATAATCTCACATGGCGTGCTCTAAAAAGAGAAAAGTAGACAGTGGAAACAGAGCTTTTAATCAAGAATGGACATTTACATTTACAATCTTCCCACAGGCAGTTCAAGACCAGTATGTCTCAGTTTAAATCACTCATATGGGCCACTTAAAAACAAATCCATTCATGAACCAAGTGGTTCTTGCATGAGGCCCTTTGTTCAGGCTTCAAATGCATGCTGTCCAGCAATATTACAGACACAAGTGCATAACCCTTGTCTCATACTTTCACTGACCGAAGTGCCATTTGCAGGTACGTTTACATGCTGTTTAAGGTACTGCAACTGAGCAGCTAATTAGCTATCTAGCCTGCAAACCGATGTTTTAGCAGTGCATGTTTCTCTGGTGAATGTTCAGTCGCTCATTCAACAAGCTATGGTGCAGGAAGACGTGTTCATGTTAGATAAGACTTTAGCAGAAGACTTTAGCAGGAAAGCTAATGTGGTTCTTGTTCAAAGTCTGTGGCTCTTGTATTGTGTAGCAGGCTGCTGTCTGGCTCAGTGTGACAGTCTGCTTGGCCTATAGAACGCTGAAATTACTGCTTCATGCAAGATTTGATTTGTTGTATTGAAATAAGGTTTTCATCTACGTAGAAGGATACCAGAAAGATGTTTTGTCAAATTAATGCAATGCTATGGGGTGCCATCATGAAACCAAGAAAATATAAAATATACATTTTCTTATAAATGTTTGTATTAAAACTATCGGCAGTTAAGTATTACCTTTCATAACCAAGATTTTGAGAACTTCGGCTAGACTGAATGAGGAGTTCATTGAATTTGATTTGATAGAATACCACAGAAACATATGTTCTTTGTACCTCTCCTTTGCTCTTCCTCTTCTTATTCTACCTCATCTCAAATATCTCACATCAAATGTTGGATCATGTGAGCGGTGTTTCAATGTACATTTGAGAGCTCACACGCTGTTTACTCTCCTTTTCATGAGGATATAGGCAGGTAAGTCAGTGATGTTGAGATTTTGAAGTAAGGTAAGAAGTTCTGTGCTTTTTTGGTCTCATGTAATCCCCACATAAAGCTCTGTCAACACCTGTGAGAGTGTTCACTTCCCTCCTGCAGCTGAGTGTGGCTCCTCACTCGTCTTTTCTCACAGGATGTACAGGAGGAAAGGGATGTGGTTCAGGGCGCACCACTGCAGGCATGTGTATTTTCCATCGCTCTAGTTATATTTGTCAGTGGATCAACTGTGGCTAAACAGGCATGAACTGTATTCGTTTACCACACAATGGCCGTTAAAGGAATTTGAGAATTGTGTCATGAACTGGCCTACATGTTGTCCCATGTTGTAATGGGAGTGTAGGTTCCCAAGTGTGTAGGGCCCTGTTGGTATTTACTTTTTCCTGGCTGTGAGTGATCAGTTAGTGCCACTGACTCCCTATACATATACAGTACAGACCAAAAGTTTGGACACACCTTCTCATTCAAAGAGTTTTCTTTGTTTTCATGACTATGAAAATTGTACATTCACACTGAAGGCATCAAAACTATGAATTAACACATGTGGAATTATATACATAACAAGAAAGTGTGAAACAACTGAAAATATGTCATATTCTAGGTTCTTCAAAGTAGCCACCTTTTGCTTTGATTACTGCTTTGCACACTCTTGGCATTCTCTTGATGAGCTTCAAGAGGTAGTCACCTGAAATGGTCTTCCAATAGTCTTGAAGGAGTTCCCAGAGATGCTTAGCACTTGTTGGCCCTTTTGCCTTCACTCTGCGGACCAGCTCACCCCAAACCATCTTGATTGGGTTCAAGTCCGGTGACTGTGGAGGCCAGGTCATCTGGTGGAGCACCCCATCACTCTCCTTCTTGGTCAAATAGCCCTTACACAGCCTGGAGGTGTGTTTGGGGTCATTGTCCTGTTAAAAAATAAATGATGGTCCAACTAAACGCAAACCGGATGGAATAGCATGCCGCTGCAAGATGCTGTGGTAGCCATACTGGTTCAGTATGTCTTCAATTTTGAATAAGTCCCCAACAGTGTCACCAGCAAAGCACCCCCACACCATCACACCTCCTTTTCCATGCTTCACGGTGGGAACCAGGCATGTAGAGTCCATCCGTTCACCTTTTCTGCGTCGCACAAAGATCTCAAATTTGGACTCATCAGACCAAAGCACAGATTTCCACTGGTCTAATGTCCATTCCTTGTGTTCTTTAGCCCAAACAAGTCTCTTCTGCTTGTTGCCTGTCCTTAGCAGTGGTTTCCTAGCAGATATTCTACCATGAAGGCCTGATTCACACAATCTCCTCTTAACAGTTGTTCTAGAGATGTGTCTGCTGCTAGAACTCTGTGTGGCATTGACCTGGTCTCTAATCTGAGCTGCTGTTAACCTGCGATTTCTGAGGGTGGTGACTCGGATGAACTTATCTTCCGCAGCAGAGGTGACTCTTGGTCTTCCTTTCCTGGGGCGGTCCGCATGTGAGCCAGTTTCTTTGTAACGCTTGATGGTTTTTGTGACTGCACTTGGGGACACTTTCAAAGTTTTCCCAATTTTTCGGACTGACTGACCTTCATTTCTTAAAGTAATGATGGCCACTCGTTTTTCTTTACTTAGCTGCTTTTTTCTTGCCATAATACAAATTCTAACAGTCTATTCAGTAGGACTATCAGCTGTGTATCCACCTGACTTCTGCACAACACAACTGATGGTCCCAACCCCA